>NC_143396.1:121417759-121726092 GCF_052110815.1 Crocodylus siamensis
TAATCCAGTCTTCCACCCTGGTTGCCAATATCAGCTTGCAGGGACGCGTTGCTCTCCTTAACATAGAGAGCTACACCCCCGCCCCTTTTGTCCCCTTGATCTGTCTTGTACAGGATATAGCCATCTATACCCATGGTCCTGTCATGGGTAGAGTCCCACCAGGTCTCTGTTATCCCTATGACATTGTAATTATTTGTGTTAAGCAGGAGGACAAGTTCCTCCTGTTTATTCCCCAAGTTCTTGGCATTGGTGTACAGGCATGCAAGTGTTCCCTTGGGGGCCCTTGCCTTGCCCATAGTTCACTCTAGGGTTGGGGCAGGGGTGGGCTCCCTTAAGTGCCTTGGCCTGCTGGCTTTGCAAGGGTTGCTCAGGAGGCCAGCAATGGCGGTAGCCCCCCGCCCCCCAGTGGGCTTAGTTTAAAGCCCGGTGGAGCAGGTCAGCCAGTTTGGCTGAGAAGAGCTTCCTCCCCAGCAGCGAGAGGTGGAGGGCATCCCTTTCCAGCAGATCACTGCCTCTCTTGCTAAAGAGCGGACTGTGGTCATGGAAGCCAAAGCCTTCCCAATGACACCACCGCCGCAGTCTTTGGTTGACTACCTGGATCCTCCTCTCCCCCCTCAGCCTATAGGCCAAGACTCGGAGGATCGAAGAAAACACCACCTGCACCCCCAGACCCTTTAGCCCCACTCCCAAATCCCTGTAGTGCTTCACGACCCAGCTAGGAGCTCTCTGAGCCATGTCATTGGTGCCCACATGGATAAGGAGCATAGGGTAGTGGTCAGTGGGCTGGAGGAGTTTAGGAATCTTCTCTGCAATGTCTCAGATTCTGGCTCCTGGGAAACAACAGACTTCCCAGGCTAAGGGGTCAGGGCAGCAGACTGTCCCCTCACTCCCCCTCACGATGGAGTCTCCCACGACAAATACTTGCATTTTGTCTTAGGGAGAGCAGGGGTGGTAGTTACAGTAGAGCCTGTGTTGCCTGCAGGAACTGGCAACTTAGCAGGCTCTCCTGAGGCTGCAAGAGGTTCATACCTGTTGCAAAGCTCCAGCAGGGCAGGGACTTTGGTGCAGTGGGCCTTGGGTCCCTTGGCCACCTTGGTCCAACCCCTTGGCTGGACAGTAAGGGAGGTTCCCAAGTCCTCCCTTGTCCTGGAGGGAGACAGTGGTCTATCCTCCACCTTCTGGGGGAGAAGGGTCTGCAAGTAGGAGTCAATCTCCTGCTCACAGTCCCTGATGACACACACAGTCGCTGGACTGTGGCCTGGAGCTCCTCCAACTGGCACGCCAGAGACCCCGAAAGGGAGCAGACCTCACAAGGGGAGGTGGCCATGCTCCTGGGCCCCAGAGCCTAAAAAAGTGACAGGCAGCCCCTGCAGCCAAGAGCCAGAGGCTCCGTCTGCGTAGAGCCTGGAACCATGGGCTCTGTCTGGGTGGAATTCTCTGAGGAGCCAAGGAGGAGGCTGCAGGCCCCGAGGGGACCCTTGGGTTGCAGTGTGTGCCCATCCGCGGCATGCTGCTGGTAGCCCGGCTACGGCTGGAAATGTCTACCCAAGGGGGCTCACAGGTCCTCAGGCCCTCCTGCGCACCCTCCTGCCCAAACTCCGCATTATCACGCTAATGGATAATTTATTTGAATTTACCTCTTTGTTTGTTAATTATCCATATCCCAGTATGATATTTCTCTAAATTTACTACTTATTTAGAATTATTTGCTAAATAATTCCTTGGAATTATTCTTAGTCTGCAGCTCATCTGGGAATAATTCATTATGAGAATTTGTATTCACAATGCGATATGCCAGTTAGTTTTTATGGTATGTTTCCCTGACTGGCTGAGTTAATCTCATAATGCGATTTCTGGTATAAATGCTCACAAGAGTGAACTCACAACACCTATTTTTTTAAATTTAAAATGTGCTTAAAATTTTGCAAATGTTGCTGCCAGTAAAATAATTGGCTACAATATCTTGATGCACAGGAGGCACACAATTAAAGGACCAGATTTTAAAAGATATTTAGGAACCAGAAGTTTCAGAGGCACTGACTGAATTTTCAAAGGTGTAAAGGCACCCAACCTGTTTTGAAGATCCCAGTAGGTGTTTACAATTTTAGACATCTAAATGTCTTTAAATGCTGGCTTAAAATGAAATAAATAACTAGGGAAATTTTATTGCTGTGGTCACCAAGCAATAATAGTGATTTCTTTAATTATATTTCCTTATGACAGAACCAGATGCTTCTTAGAGGCTGAATCAGAACATTTGCTTCCCAAAACTCTTTCTTGTACACAAGAAGCTTAATAAAGAGAGGATTTATAATAACTGAAAACGAAGAGAGTTCTAAAATTGCAGAGTTCTTTACTGGATTGAAAAGCAAATAGACAACAATGCAGCAGAAACCTGTTGCGATGACAGGTTATATTTTAACTTACGTAGCAAGACTTAGTACTGTACTAGCTTGGGTTCAGAGTGAACTGAAGACTGCTATATGATTAACTCCTCTGTTCTTTGGCTAAAGAAAGGAGATTGAAAATGCAAGTATATAAGCTTTTCAAAATTTAATTAAAGTAATTTAAACAAGTTACTGTTGTTACCACAGTTAATCCTTAGGGCAGAGAAAGAAAAAACATAATTAAATAGAAATGTACAAACCCTGTAATATGAAAGAAAAAATCAAATAACACTACTCCTCCCTCAAACTTGATTGTTGCTGGCTGCTGACCTTTCTAATCATCAGCAAACTAGTTTAAGCAGCATCTGCCCCAGGTATTGAGAACACTGGGCAGTCTCCTTTGAAATGTGCACTAGCTTTCTTTTTTTTCTCCTTCTGCAACATTTTTCAGTACTTTAAAGATTATTCTGCATTTGCATTACAGTAGCACTTTAAGGTTCCAGTCAGGCCCAACTGCAGCAGGCACCATCACACATAGTCATCATAAAAGTTCTGACCCTGCCCAAAAGAATTTATAATCTAATGATATAGAGTCCTTGTAGTTCATAAAATACAAGCAGAGCTGTTTCAGCTCATAAAATGCTGAAGGATTTGTTGGCTTATCTACTTCAAGATCAGGAGAGACATCCACCTGGAACGTCTCAAATCCACAGCCACTAAAGAACTGTAAAAAGTCCCTAAGCCTATAAGCCTGCTTTGCTTATTAAAATATAGACGAGGAAAACAAGGAGACATGGAAAAAAACCCAAATGGCTCTAAGTAGGTATACAAACAAAAGAAAATGGAAGTCATCCAACACCTGTTTCTATTTCTGTCTGTCTCTGTTTTCAAAACTTAAATAGCCAATGCTTTTATCTGAGACTGTAAAGCTACAATCATTCCATGATTACTTTTATTTTAGAGGAGAGTATTCACACAGGGGGCTATTCTGGAATAGCAGGACATCTGATCCACAAATCATACACTGGTCAATTGCTCTGTGCAGAAGATTCTTTAAAGCAATTTTACTAATCTGTGCCATAAGGCAGACTCTTAAATCTCTTCCTTCTGTCTGATCTCCAGGCCCTTGACCAAATAGCCTGAACATTTTTTGGGAGGCCAAAGTATCTTTTTGGGAGACCAAATAGCCTGAACGCTTTTTGGGATTCCTCATTAAGCACACTATGGCTAGGGACAGACACTCAAAAAGCTGGAGCCTGCACTGACTCAACCTTTGCAGGTTAGTCTAACCTGGCTAGGCTGAACCAGTTTGTAACAGGACATGCATTCTCTCTGGACTGAGACAATGCGGGCACACGCCTGCAGTTGCACAGGCCAGGTGCTGGGGAGTGCTAGAGCATGTCCTCAGCTGCAGGGAAGCTGTGGGAGTGGGGCATAGCCAGCCTGGGTTGGACTGGCCAGGATGGGGTTTAATTCCCCCCTCCCTGTGCCACCGGCAGGGACCTGAGCTGGGTCTGCCAGGTGCTCCCCCCTCACTGCTGCAGCAGTGGGGCACCATGGCCCCTGAGGCAGAAGGGGGCAGGGAGGAGAGTTAGTCTCTCCTCTACCCCCCCTAGCAGCCAGGTCTGCCCGCTGTCACTCACGCACTTACTCCCTGCCCTGGAATAGGCCCCCTGCTGTCCCCTTCATCAGAGGCAGGAGGAATAACCCCATCCCTGCCCCACCCCCAGGAGCCCTGCCTGGCCATGCCCCCTCCTCACCCCTGCAGCGGGAGGGGGCATGGCCCTTACTGGGGGCAGCAGCCCCTGCAATAATGTGGGAGAGTGCAAGGCCCTTCCTGGTGAGGGGACATGCTGTGATGCTGGCAGAGCTGCGGCAGGGTGCGAGCGGCAGCACCAGGGTCCAGAGTGGGCCAGAGCCCCACAAGCCCCCTGCAGTGTCGCCACACTGCACAGCAGCTCTGCTGGCCCCAACAGTGCAGGCCCCCGCTGGGAAGGGGCTCGCTTTCTGGGAAGCCATGATGGGCTGCTGCCTGTCATGGTCACTCACTGCTCACCGCAGCCAGACCAGGCAGATCTCGCTGGGGCGCCAGTGGCCAGCACCTGAATAAGCCCCCTCTTGCTGGGAGGGGGCTGGCCTTGAGCACAGAGAGGCTGCTTGCACTGCAGTGCGGGTCTACCCAGCCCAGCCGCTGCTGCCTCTCTGTGCTTGGGGCAAGCCCCCTCCTGGCAGGAGGGGGTTTATTCAGCTGTTGACTCTGAGTTCAGGCCGAGTGGCAGCTGCAGCTGGGCCGGGTAGACCCTGGTCTGGTGCCAGTGGCCTTTCTGTGCTCAGGGCAAGCCAGGGCAAGCTCTCTTGCCAGAAAGGCACTTGCCCTGAGCACAGAATGAGTGGCTGGGGCCAGGCCCTGTCCCCGCCCAGCAGGAGGGGCCTTATTCAGCTGCTGGCACAGCAGTGAGGTCTGCCTGGCCCAGCTGCAGCTGAAGCTTGGGGAGGAATAATGGAGGGGAGCAGCCACTAGCTGGGAGCCCATAGGGTGCAAGATAACCCCTCCAGGACTGCAAGTGCTCAGGGCTAGCAGCTGAATAAGCCACCTCTTGCCTGGCAGCTGGAGTGGCGAGTGGTGATGCCTGTAGCATGAGCCCCTTACGGGCAGGGGCTGCACTGTGGGTATGGCAGAGCTGCTGTGGAGCTTGGCGGCACTGTGGGGGGCTTGCAGGGCTCTGGCCTGCTCTGGATCCTGGTGCTGCCATGTGCAGCCCACTGCAGCTCTCCCAACCGTGCGGCGCAGCCCCTCACCAGGAAGGGGCTCACACTCCCTCGCATGACAGGGGTGCTGCCCCCAACAAGGGCCCTGCCTCCTCCTGCTACAGCGGTGGAGAGGGGGCACAGCCAGGCAGGGCCCCAGGGGGAGGGCAGCAAGGGCAGGCAGACCTGGCTGCCAGTGGAGTAAAAGGGAGACTGACTTTCCTCCCTGCCCCATCTGCCTTAGGGGCCATGGTGCTCCACTGCTGCAGCAATGAGGGGGGAGTGCCCAGTAGACCTGGCTCAGGTCCCTGCCAGTGGGATAGAGGGAGGAATTAAATCCCTCTCTGGCCAGATGCCTGCCCCTGCCTGTCCCTGCTTGGGCTGGGAAGCAGAGGGGCAGTGCTAGCTTGGCTGGGCAGGAGCAGAGAGCCCCTCCCGGCCCAGAGAACATGCCGGGATGCTGGGGGTTTCTGGTTTAACTCAAACCAGCAGGGGTCTGAGACAGACATTGCATAAACTGGCTCAAGCCAAATCAGTTAAGTCTGATACTACATTCAACCAGGTTTATCTCAGATTCGTTTCAGCCATTTTGCAGGCAAGGTTCTTTGAGTAGATGTGATAGCTTTTATTAGACCAACTGAGTAGCTGGAAAAAAATTTTTTGGTAAGCTTTTGGATGTAGTCACCTTTCATCAGGCATGGGGCATCTCTGATGTTTTGAGATTCCCAGAAATGAAAGAAGCTAGAAGTGTGGCAGGATGTGAGTGAAAATGTAAATAGGTAGAATTAGAATGGCAAATGGAGAGGCAGGTAGGTGAAGTTGTGAATAGGTGGAGTTAGAAAGATAAAAGGTGGGGCAGAGAGATGAAGTAGGGGAGGAGAAAGAGAGCGGGGGGGAAAGGCTAAAGGGAGACAGTGATAGAGTACAAGGTAGAAAAGAGGCTGTCAGGTGGGTACCTGGTGAAGCAGATATCAGGCAGATTGTAATGTGTCATAAAACCAATGTCTATACTGAGTCCATGATTTTTTGTATCCAGTAGATTTATGAAGTTAAGGTCGTAGACTTGTCTATGGAAGGTGTTAGGTAGGTTTCAGCCATTTTGAAACTGGTTTATGTGTACTGAACATCTGTTCTGTTACAGGTGTAAACCAGTTTCTGATCACTTAAACCTGTTTGTGTGTGATGTCTGTCCCTAGCCTATAACTTTTGCCTTTCTGCTTCAGGTAATGTTCTTTATTTAGCCCAAAGTTTGTTGGCACAGATGGAGATGCTTAACATATTTCATCATGGAAAGAGCTATAGCTGAAGGAGCAGGAGTGAAAATGCAATGTGTTTTGGGATATCAGAAAAGCAAAGTCAGGGGGTCAGGGAGAAGAGCTGTTGCTGAAGTGTAGAGATCCAATGAGGAAGTGGAGGGGTAGAGTAGATGGGGGCTATTTTTGTGAACATGTTTGAGGACCTCACTATAGAGCTCCAGTGAAGCATATCTCTCCCTAGCATGATCCATTAATTGTGTAGCTGTGTCCTATAAGTCTGTTTTTCCTTATTCTTTTTGAAATACAATACATGGTTTCTTTTAAATTATAGACAGATGATCTGGAATGTTTAAAATTTATCACTATAGAGAGCAAGCTTCGCTCATATGCAGTCAGTATTGCATTTTTCTTATTTTTATTGTCCGTGTTCTTCATTAAAGAAAAGTATGAAACCATACTTTTGAGTAGTTTTAGACTTTGGAGAAGTCAGTATCCAAATCATAAATGTGTATGGACATATTTTGGAGCAGGTTTCTGTGTGCTGTTTTTGCCCCAGAGTGTGAGAAAAAAAGAAGAAATAAACCATCATTTGTAACTTTAGGAGGGAACATAAGGTCTCACTATTAACTGTTCTCATTGTGTTGAGAGAGGTGGAGGGGGAAGAAGTGTTTGCGACTGAAAATTAGGGAATTGTATTGCTATTCTCAACATGTATTGTTGTTCAGGCTGTAGGACATTACTTGTTTGGACTTGTTTGTGCTCTTGGACAGGAAGTACCAGTGTGTTCTCCGGCAGGACTCTGTTTCTGTAGGAACTACAGCTGTTTCTTTAATATCTTTCTTTCACATCTTTCTCAGGCTGGCCTTTGCAATTCCTAGTTATTCTCTTTCTCCGCAAGGCCTTGACATGCAGAAATGGGAGGTCCCCAAACAATTTGTCGAGGATATTTCATTGCCTTCTTGTTCTTGGCTCAGAGATTTATCAGCCATTCTAAAGTTAATATTCCTTCCTCGTGCCCAAAGGCTGTAATGTCAGGACATATGAAGCGCAGTAACTAGGGAAGTTGAGACAGAACAAGTAGTTATAGGACTAATTCTAGCCTGCATGCCAACAACTGTAAAGTGTAGCTTTTCTCTCTGTTTTGAAATATCATTCCTATAATCTCTTCCCATTCTATTAGATGTACTGAGACATCTTTCATCATCATTCCCTTTGCATAGAACCCTGTATTAATTCTGGATTGTTAGGGGTTTGGCATGAATCAGTGGGAATGGAGGAGAGTAGTACAGGACTGGTTAGTAATTGCATGTACACCTTTGCAGGAAGGCAACTTACTGGAGGATAACTGGATGCAGTCCATTGCTATCTGTGATGTGTATCAACGAGAGGTGGATAGAGAAGGGTATTGCTCAAAAAGGCAAAGGGCTATTTAGAGTGTACCCACCCAGAGCTGCTGGAAGGGCAACACTATCTATGCAGGCAGACACTAGAAGGCTGCATTACCTATAAAACTCATGCTAAATAAGAGCACAGTCTTTGTCTTAAATACTCTTGCATAACACCTGCAGATCTGCACAAAGTACACTGCAAGACAAATAGATTTCTGCAGACATGGTTCTGAACCCTGTGTTAGCAGTGTTATGAGTCTGATTAGAAGTTGTAGAGTGCTTTGTACAGTAATCTCTTTGCATTCTTAAATGTCTCTCTCACCTTGCAAAATATGTCTGAAAAAATGCCAAGGTAGCTGAAAGCTCAGGGGATTGCTCAAGCTGTGAAGCGAAGTACTTTTTCAATTTTTTTTCTTTTTTCATTTCCCCTTTTCCAATAAATATGTATGCATTACAGGCTGCTTGTTTAATTCCTGCAGTGCCACAGATTTGGATGGGAAGTAGAGGGATTTTTTTTTTCGATATTTCAGAGTAACGAACAGCATATTATTTTCACTGAAATGGTACAGACACATAGACATATTGGGGGAAAGAGAGGGAATAGTATGCAAAAAAGAAAAAGTGGCAAGGAGTGTGCCAGTGTGGTCAATGATTATAGGGTAAGCCAATTTCAGAAAAAAATAATGGCCACAACTTAAATTCTCTGGTGAGGATGCCATTTTGAGCATGAGGAGGTGAATGGGGAACAAAGAAGTTTGATAGGCCCCTTAATTCACATCTTTCTAAAATCCAGAATAGATCCAACATAGTGACAGCCACTAGATACCTAAAATATGAGGGTTATGAGTTTTTTCCCCCTTTTTAAAAATCTTTCTATATAGTTGCACTCAAAGTGCCTTCCAGCAGGACTACTGCAGCCTTGTCTGGTCTCCCAAAGCCTAGAGCAGGGGAGAGCCCAAGCTCCAGGGACTTTGCCCAGCCTTTCACTCTCTCATCTTCGCTGGTACTTTTCAGTCCTGATTAAGGAGCTAGCATTCAAGTTCCACTCTTGAGAGAAGGACTGTGCCTCTTGTTAGGAAGACTAAGTAGAATTCAAACTTCCTCTTTAGTGAAGGCATTTACTGAGGCAAGGCCACCCAGGCAGAGGTTCTTCACAACCCTCTAAGGTGTAAAGCTATTTCTGTGTCTCCAACCCAGCCCACATAGTTCAGAACACCCACAAAAGGTACTCAGCTTTTCATAGTTTCATAGTTGGTCAGGTCGGAAGGGACCTGAGCAGATCATCTAGTCCGACCCCCTGCCATGGCAGGAAAGAGTACTGGGGTCAAACGACCCTAGCAAGGTGTTCATCTAACCTCCTCTTAAAAACCCCCAGGGTAGGAGCCACTTCTCTTGGAAGCTGGTTCCAGACCCTAGCCGCCCTGACAGTGAAGTAGCGCCTCCTGATATCTAACCTAAACCTACCCTCTGCCAGCTTGTGACCGTTATTCCTGGTCACTCCTGGCAGTGCTCGGGGGAACAGTGACTCCCCCAATGCCTGCTGATCCCCTCTGACTAGTTTATAACAGGCCACAAGATCCCCCCTCAGCCTTCTCTTATGGAGGCTGAGCAGGTTCAGGTCCCATAGCCTCTCCTCATAGGGCCTGCCCTTCCCTTTACATTCTTTCCAGGCCCAGAGTCCTGGAGTGCATCAACTGGTCTCTGACTCTTTAGCTAGTCTCTGCTTGCAAAGACATGACAACCCTCTGTTCACCTTGCCCTCTCCATTGTTATATGCTCATCTTCCCCCCAGCTGCCTGGATGTGAACAATCTCACCTTTGTTGATATGTCAACAAAGCTATTCAAGACTCTGGGGGATGCTATAGATCCATCTTGTCTACTCCCACACGTAAACAGCCCTAGCATGTTGCAGGAATGCTATTAACTTATCTTTCCCTGTGTGCTATGTTATGGGTAACTGGAGTCATGCAATATTATAATATGAACACACGATTAACACCATAAAGTTGCATAGGTTGATATATACTGGAAGAGCTCCCTTTCCCAGCACAGCTGGGTGTCCATTTGTGTTTTGGATGCATTGTCAAGCTCTAGCATGGCAAAAAATTACCTGTTCCTTAGAGCCCTGGTTGGGTCTGGGGGTCATGGTCTCTTTGGCCCCTGTTGCTGCCCATAAAATACTGGAGTTTGGTGGTAACCACCTTGGCAAAAATCCAGTTCAGCTCCAGAGAATAGGAGCAGGTACTGGGAGCATTGCCAGAGCTCTGGCTCCTGTCATTATTCTTTTTTAGTAATTCTTCTGAAATTCCTGTTCTTTGTCATAGAATTGGAACCTGTCCTAGGAATGACCTCTCTCTGTCATTTGCTCAGTATATGCACATATATCTTGGCATTCCTGTGGTTGCTGTTAAGCTAGGACTGGATGGTATCCTCTTTTCAGATGCCAGGGGAATCCAGGATTTCTGCAGGGATCCATGTGAATGCTCATGACATGGCTACAATAATGTTGAGAAGGGTATTTGATTCCATAAAATGGAGACATCTTGACTATAGGGCAGCATTTAAACAACAGTGTGACATTCAGTCAACAGGTCCTTAGAAGAGCAAAGTGTTCATAGGTAAACAGACAAGTCAGCTTAGGTATGAATCCATGCAGTTTGGGAGAACAGAGGGACTTCCGGATGCAGGAAAATTAATTAGTCTGCCCACATGAAACTTTTCCAGGACTAATTTATTCTGAAATGAATTGAATCCACTTGAAAGATGGATTTTCCAATTTGCAAGAACTAGCCAGGTAATTAAGAAAAAGAAGTGGATTGTGTGAACACAAAGTATTTTAAGATGAATGCCCTGCCCCACCCCGCTCCCCTATGTAAAGTATCATTCCCTGTGTGAACAAATCTTATATAATAATTTTCATTTCAGAAGAAATCTTTAATCACTCAGTTCAATTGCATAATGGGTACACAAACAGGTTCTTCATAATAGACATATGAGTGACAACTGTAATACCCTGTCATGCTGGTAAGAACTGTCTGTTCCTATTAAATGGATCCTACATCTCCAGCCCAGTATCTCTGCTTTCATACAGATTCTAATGGTTGGTCCATCATGCTATTGCATTCTTCCAAAAGAAAGTTGATTTGATTCTGGCAGAAAATATAAATTGAGATACAAGGAGAGTTCTTATAGTAATAAATTAGATACAGTAATAGGGCCTTTTATGTCAGTTATGTGCATTTAAAGATTTTGTTTCACAGTGCTCCTTTATGTATTCTGTAGAAAGAAAACTAGATCCTGTAGACTTTCTGCTCTTGTATGCAGAGTCCGCCTACAGTAGTCAAAATCATTATTCGTTTGTGCACGTAGAGGCCTTTTCCCTCAGCCCACTTACAAGTTATTGACATTTAAAACTGCCATTTTCAGTAGAAAGGTACTTGCCTGGGTTCAGTAAATGCTCATAACTCTAAATGTAATGCACCTGGAGGACAGAATTGTAGTGTTTTTAATAAGCACTAATGAAAACCATGACACTTTCAGCACATTTTGAGAAGGGCATTTGTTGGAAGCTTAACTAGGTTGATACAGCACTGAAATGACCTTTTCACTACTGCTTGGTGCTGCATCAGTGATGCCAATTAACAGAAATAGGGAATATTTTGGGATACTAGCCAACTGCCTGTCAAGAATGTCCAAATGCTTCTTCACACTCTGATTGGCTGTTTGTCAGCCAATCAGAGCACAAATAAAGCATTATGGACAAACAGACAGATTAAGGCTTTTATAATATTAGATATATTCTGAAATGGAATTCAGAGCCCATCTTTCCTCTTCTTAGAGGGTTAAGACCTGATAATTTTGCCATCTAAACCTCCCAGCAAAAACTTGACTGTATCCAGACGTACAGCTCCCCCTTGTTCTGCCAGCAGAGCAATGTCTGCTGTGTGAGCAACAGAAGGATTCTCCACCTAAAGGAAGCTGCAGACTGCATGTATAGACATGTCCACACTTCTTGTTAGCAGATCTGGCCCTTGCAGGCACACTGGCTGTATTGGAGCCATGCGCAACCACCGGAAGCCGTGTGGGTGGGAACACGCTTTGCCAGCTTCCCTGTGGCAGTAGTTATTTGCTGTCAAATCTTGTAATGCACACAGGCTCCAAATCAGTGCCAGGTGAGGCAGTGGCTGCAGATTACCATAATATGAAGGCTGTGATGGTTTGTATGAAGTGTGCTGGGCAACCTCAGAGGAGTTTTGAGGGAATGGGTATTCCCACCGTACTGATCACTGCCCTTGTTGGTTGTCACTGGAAAAGAGACAAAGAATGGGATGAGCCCAGAGTTAAATCACTTCTTTACCCTGGACAAACCTCTCTCTTGAATGAGGCTGAAGCATATTGGCAGGGATTGCTTTTTCTGCTGCTGTCTGTGCCCGACCTGTTCAATACAAAAGATAATTTGTTTTCAGCAGCTTGATATGCGTCAACAACTGCATGTTACAAGTCCTAAATTTACTTTATCACCACATGCAGTTGTGCAAAGTGTGTACAAGTCAGCACTTTCAAAGCTGTTTATACTGCCTTTCTGCATTGGAAAGTGACTGTATAAAAATAGTAACTTCCTTACTCAAGAAGACTTGCTTCCATCAGGCATAATTATTTTCTTTCTTATGCCAGCCTTATACTACAATAATGTCCATCTACTGATTTAGGGTGAGTCCACACAGCAAAATGAAGCTGTCACTGTGGCATGTGTTTGCATAGCTCACTGGTATCAAAGATCCACATTGCAGGCTAGATCCAGCCCTTGAAGCTGTTTCATTGAGCCCACAGGTTTCCAAAAGGGGCTTCAGATTCAGGCAATTTTCCAGCTATAGAGCCTCATTGGGAATACATATAGGGGGAGGGGGGAGGGGGAGGGCCACCACCACTATTTGCCCCAGTGCCGCTGATCCTGCTGCTGGTCTGAGTCTGCCCTATAAGGCTCGTTCTTCATGGTCCAGATATGGCCCACAAGAAACCCTGCAGTGCACATGTGGTCAGGTCCAGGTAAGTTTGACACTACTGGCATAGCAGTGCCAGCTAGTATGGGCAATGGTAGCAGTGAAGACCTGGCCTTACAGGTTGAGTATTCATTATCAACCCAAGTACACATCCCCCAGGGAATCTGGGCTGTGAGGTTGGGGTATATGTTGTTGCATCTTCACTGTTGCTGTTACCTATGCTAGCTAAATTAAGCTGGTACTAGTATGCCAGCATATGCTATAATAATACCTTCATTTTACAGTGAACACATACCATTAGTCTGGTATAAGGGAAAAGGGGAAAAAAACCAACGTGTGGGCATTGCTACCTTGATACTTTGTTGAGTTTTTGCTTGTTAGTCCCCCAGAAACTCAAGAAGTTTTGGGAGAATGAACAGGGTTCTGTTCTGCTTCATGAATCATATAAAGCTAGGGTAATAAAATACAGTCTGTGGGCTGGGTCCAGCCCAGGGGGTTGGGTTACTCAGCCCATGGGCCCCTCACAGGCTGGACCACCAACCTCTGCAGGCTGGATTTGGCTGCAGGGCTCATTGCCCTGGTTGCTGGAGTTCCTGCAGCAGTGGCAATATTATTGGCTGTTTTGGCACAGCGTTGGTACCCATGGGTTAATGCTGCTTGCTTCCTTTGTCCCCCTTACCTGCCATCCAAATCAGGGTTTTTAGTGTCTTTTGATGATTAAAAGTGGGAAGCAAGCAGTAGCAGTGTTAACTCCCTAGGTTTCATAGCTTCACTGAAAAAGCATCTGCTTACTTATCATCCCACCCACAGGAAGCCCTGCAATCCAGATGCAGCCTGTGGGATTACATGAGCTAGACACCCCTAGTTTACCATTTTTAATGTAGATCTAAGATTGTATCCCTCCACTGGCTTCTTTGTTGGACCAAACATAACTCAGTGGCCTTCCCTTACAAGGCCCTTTAGAGCCTAACTCCATCCTGATACTCATAACTTATACACTACCGAGCTCCTGACTCCTTGTCTCTGCTCTGACAGCAGTGTATGGCTTTTTTTTTAACATAAATTTATGTGAAAAAATTATACATTTATCTTGTTTTCATTGTAAGCCATCCTGTACCTTTTTGGGGGAGGGTGGTATATAAATCCAGTAAATAAAATACTTGCCAGCTGTTATGATCATTAGTTCAACTTCCTTTCAATTCCCCTTTGTGCCTCCTCCCATGTTCATAGATTCATAGATTCATAGATGCTAGGGTCGGAAGGGACCTCAATAGATCATCGAGTCCGACCCCCTGCATAAGCAGGAAAGAGTGCTGGGCCTACATTACCCCAGCTAGATACACATCCAACCTTCTCTTGAATACCCCCAGGGTAGGGGAGAGCACCACCTCCCTTGGGAGCCCGTTCCAGAGCTTGGCCACTCGAACTGTGAAGAAGTTCCTCCTAATATCTAATCTAAATCTGCTCTCCTCCAGCTTGTGGCCATTATTTCTTGTAACCCCTGGGGGCGCCTTGGTGAATAAATACTCACCAATTCCCTTCTGTGCCCCCCTGACGAACTTATAGGCAGCCACCAGGTCGCCTCTCAACCTTCTCTTGCGGAGGCTGAAAAGGTCCAGTTTCTCTAGTCTCTCCTCGTAGGGCTTGGCCTGCAGGCCCTTAACCATACGAGTGGCCCTTCTCTGGACCCTCTCCAGGTTATCCGCATCTTTCTTGAAGTGCGGCGCCCAGAATTGCACGCAGTACTCCAGCTGCGGTCTGACCAGCGCCCGATAGAGGGGAAGTATCACCTCCTTGGACTTATTTGTCATGCATCTGCTGATGCACGATAAAGTGCCATTGGCTTTTCTGATGGTTTCGTCACACTGCCGACTCATGTTCATCTTGGAGTCTACTAGGACTCCAAGATCCCTTTCCACTTCCGTGCCACCCAGCAGGTCATTTCCTAGGCTGTAGGTGTGCTGGACATTTTTCCTCCCTAGATGCAGCACTTTGCATTTCTCCTTGTTGAACTGCATTCTGTTGTTTTCTGCCCACTTGTCTAACCTGTCCAGGTCTGCTTGCAGCTGTTCCCTGCCCTCCGGCGTGTCCACTTCGCCCCATAGCTTAGTGTCATCTGCAAACTTGGACAGAGTACATTTCACCCCCTTGTCCAAGTCGCTGATGAAGACATTAAAGAGTATCGGTCCAAGGACCGAGCCCTGCGGGACCCCACTGCCCACACTCTTCCAGGTCGAAACCGACCCATCCACCACAACTCTCTGGGTGCGACCCTCCAGCCAATTCTCCACCCACCGGACTGTGCAGTCATCCAAGTCACAGCCCCTTAACTTGTTCACCAGTATGGGGTGGGATACCGTGTCAAAGGCCTTCCTGAAGTCCAAGTATACGACATCCACCCCTCCTCCTGCGTCGAGACGTTTTGTGACCTGGTCATAAAAAGAGACTAGATTGGTCAGGCACGATCTACCTGCCACGAACCCGTGCTGGTTTCCCCTCAGCATAATTTGTCCTGCCAGGCTCTCACAAATGTGAGCCTTGATGATTTTCTCAAAGATTTTGCCAAGGATGGAGGTGAGACTGACTGGCCTATAGTTACCCGGGTCCTCCTTCCTCCCCTTCTTGAAAATGGGAACCACATTGGCCCTTTTCCAGTCCTCCGGGACTTGACCCGTGCGCCACGAGCGTTCAAATATTCCCGCCAGTGGCTCTGCAATGATGTCGGCCAGTGCCTTCAGTACCCTCGGATGGAGCTCATCCGGGCCTGCCGACTTAAAGGCATCCAGTTCCTCCAAGTGACCCTGCACCACCTCAGGCTGGGAAGTGTTTTCAGTAATGATTTGCCAAGCCAGGAATAAGGCTATGGAGGAAGCCTAAAGAGAAAAACAAATGGAGCTGGCGGGAGGCTGTGCCGACCTGGAAGTGTGGTGGGAGCGGAGCCACAGCCAGGAAAAATGCTGCACTGGAAGAAGAAAAAAAAGAAGAGAACAACTGGTCCGCTCCTGTGCCAGCATGGGCATGTTTTATGGCAGTGTGCTGGTGCCGATTCACTGGCTAGCCCCTTGAAAAGGGAATAAAAACCCCAATGGACAGTGGGCAGGAAGAACTGAAAGTAGGTTCTCTGGTGGGCCCAGAGCGGCCCAAAGCAGAGCAAAGCCCCACTGAGAGAAAGTGGTGGCAGCCCCAGGAAGGGGCCTCCAGAAATAATATAAGCCCAAGAGGGCTAAAATACTCATCTGAAACAGAGCTGTGGACTCCCAATGTTTTCGGAAAGGATTGGATACACCAGGAACCTGAGGAGAGAAGAAGTGATGGCCATCTGAACCATGGTGAATACAAACCAGTGAGAGAGGAAATGGCTCCGAGAAGCAAGGTAACCCGGGGTCAGGAAAGAGTCTAGGCAGTCCCACTATGGCCCAAGCAAACCAGGATGAACTGACGTCCAAACGCATGTACCACAATTTGAAAGGCCAAGATAAATATAACCATACCGAAACCAAACCCAGAAGATTGGAGTTCAACATTCTTTGTTGGCGTTAAGTGAGTTGTAGGGGAGGTGGAGCCCCAAAAGGGAAGACGAATGGGAAGACTGAAGGAGGGGACCAGGAAGAATGGGACATATCATCTTCCTCCCAATGAAACAAATTTATTCCAGAAGACATGGTAGGTGAGAACCCGCAAGGACCCTCTGGACTCTAACCCAGCAACAGGCTGTCCTTTCCCCAAGCAATGGCAAAGTCTGAAAAACCCATATGGACAAGATGCCATACTGAATGGCACAGGAAATTACACCATCCATTAAAACTTTGTCAGGTTTATGACACAGGAGGTTCTCATAGTTTCAAGCTCAAACTCATAATTTGAGGGCAAAACTCAGCAAAATATCAAATTGTATTCCAGATTTAAGCTTGCAAGACATTCAAAATTTGAGGAGTAGAATGTGGGGCCTGATCCTGTAATCAGTTACATTTATAAGGACTATTCCTGTGAGTACATGTGCTTCTGTATATAAGTACTTGTAGGATCAGAAACACTCTTTCTTCTGGAGACCATAAACAGCTTCTAGGCAATTAAAACACTATTCCAGTTTGCTACAATGTGGCCAGGGTTTTGAGTATATAACAAAACATACTTGGCCTAGTTTCTAGTTTGTTATGGTCTATGTTCAACTCTGCAAAAAAAATCTCCCTGGGGTCTGAATATATATTTTTTCATACCAGAACATGACACAAATATTGGGAGTAACCGTATTTTTCTCATTTCAGGTTTCATAACACAATCAAAAGCCAGACAGGGAATGTGTGAGTTTTAGGATTTGCAATTTACAACTTGTTCATGAGAATTATAAATGGGATTGTGTTGTACTAAATTTAGTTAAGGGGCGGGGTAAATGAAAATGAAATGATCAGAGAAACTATTCCAGTCTCAAATCCTAATTTATTGAACACATAAGCATTACCAACTTTTTAAGCAAGGCTTGAACTATAACACCTAACTTCTAAGCAAGTCCTAACAGTCAATATAGATATTATGTGAGGCTTCCAATGGATACAGTGATTTCAGCTGGCCAGGTGTCCGTCATGGCACTAGGGTTTGAGTAGTTTTTGTTAGGGCCACCCAGAGGGGTTATGGGGCCTGGGGCAGGTGTGAGTTGGGGGGCCCCACCGCTGCCCCGTACAAGGACCCATGTGTGTATGTACAAACCTGGGAGACCATGTGCGAAAATTCTTGCATGCACGCATCACATGTGAGAATTCTCACATGCGGCTCCTCCTTCCCTTGCCCTGGCTTTCTGCTTGTATGCCCTTTTCAAGAGCTTTATCAATGGCTCTTTTTCCACTAAGAGTATTTGCAAGAACTTTCCACTGTAAATAATGTTGAAGATGACCAGAATTGGCCTCATGACACTTCACTTTGTCATACAGTTTTCTTCAGTTATCATTCATACTCCCATGGCAGAATCTGGAATGGTACAGGGCTTGATTTTTGTTCTGGTCTCAGAAGAGACAGCATGGAAAACATAACAGGCCAGCTGCCTTGTGGCTCCAAATGAGTGAGTCCCTTTTCATACTCTCGTCATTGGACAGAGTCTTTCAGAAAACATGTAGGGAATGACCGTTTGCAGGAATCATGTAGGAAGCTTGCAGGTTTGGGTGGTGGGGCCTTGGACACAATTAGATCCTTTTGTAACCTATTGAGATGCCCCCAGGTGGCTGGGTCATTAGAGAACATTTCCTGGTGAAGCTCAGGTGCAGAACCAGAAACCAGATCAATTGTCTTGTTTTTCTCATTTGATGCTATGTCTCCTTCAGCTTGCACCACTAAACTTGACTGATTTTCACATTCTCCCGATACATCACTCCTTACTTCCTTTGTGATGTTTTGATGATCAGAATATTCTTCATCCCCTGCAAGTGATGTGCCACCTGCATCATCTGTTCCATTTCCAACTTCCTTATTTCCTTTCACCACCCATCCAAACTGAAGCAATGTCTGCTTCCCCTTTTCATCCCGAGCTTTTTTCTTCATCTCCTTTCTTTTTGATGCCCCAGATTGATAGGTACACTTCATTTTTTCTTACACGGGGATAAGGGGATAGGAATAGGGTTGTAACTCTCCTGAGCACCTCCAAATTCCCAACCCCTTCTGGCAGAGCTTTTCTTTCCTTCCAGTTTCCCGGCACCCGGCTCAGTCTCACAGGTCTTCTGGTTGTGGCCTGCTGGCTGGCCTCCTCTACTACTCAGGAAGGAACAAAGGAATCCTCCCTTAAGGCCTGGCTTCACGCCACTTCTAGGCTTTTCTCCTGTGGTAACTGCCACAGAAAATTACTCTCCAGTGGGACCTTACCTGGCAACCTTAGCTGGTGCTCATGTAACCCCCATAAGCTGAGTTGTACTTGGCTCAGGCTTGAGGGTGTGGCAGAGGATAAGCAGGCCCTGCACCGGCTTAAGGAAAAAGAAAGTAACTGCAGAGAGAGCAGACAGAGGAAGGAGGCTTGTCTTTGTGCTGTTGCTGGAGAATAAACTTGTATATTTAGCCTTTAACCCCTTGATTAAGGGCACTGTGAGACTGTTCATATTCTTAAGCAACCACTGCTGTTTGAAGGACCAGATAAGAGCAAGTCATCTCTGCAATACTGAAAGCAAGATTTGCAGTTTGGAGCACAGGCTTCTTCAATCAAGAAGGACTTTAATATTTTTAGAGTTATCTAGACACTTTGCATTTAAGTATGTTTTGAAGTGGGAAAATAGGTGAACCTGAATATGTGTTATGTCTAATGTTGTTATTTTCCTTGACAAATCTAAAGAAAACAATATATAACATTTTAATTATTATTTTCTTGCAAATTTCTGACTTCGGCCCTTAAGAACCAGAGAGCTGACATTCACTCACAACTTGAACTCTTTCCCCTGAGGTCTTCCTGTGACAACAGGCCAGCTCTGCCACAGATCCCTCCTTAAACCTACCCTGTTCCTCCTCTCACCACAACAGACTCGGTAACCAGGGCTACTTGGCCTACGGCCTAGGCTAGGCCAATCATAAGTCTGCCTGATCAATCTCATCTCTATTGCTGCCCAGAGATAAAGAAATGTTACCTCACCGTGATTGGTTTAGACTTGCCCTTGGACATCAGTGCAACAATCACTTAAGCCTCAAATTCCTGTTTCACACACAACGATGTATAATATTTACTTCATGGTTGGGGACAGGTCCCATAATGTCACAGTGACATGTTGAGAATGATTCAGTGTCATCTTACACTTTAATACACCAATTTCCTCTTTTTTATGAAAACAAAATACCAAGAATTATGGTAAGCAATGTTGCAGGGCAGGGCCCAACGGTACACACAGGAGCTGAGGCAGGAGGCCCTTGCTTTGTAGGGGCCTGGGACAAATTGCCCCAGTGGGCAGTCCTGGTTGTTGTTTCTTTTCCTATATATTGCTGTCCCCCAAATTTAAGATTTTGTTAGGTTTTTATATTCTTTTCCCCAGTTTTCTTTTGTATGTCCCATGTACAGTTATGTCATACAGTGGTCATCTTTCTGTCAGGCTGCATCCTGTTATCTCAGACAGGTAAACTGCATTCTCTTTTAACTTTTTTGCTGACATGGGTTATAAAGAGGTGACCCAAGCTGTGATCTACTTGCTTTGCTTTTAGTTAGGGGTGTTAATTATGTCAAGGCACAAAATGCTGCTGCTCATGCTAAGCATTTTGCTAAGACAGCTTTCAGCCCTAACTTGAGTCAAAACTTCAGAGTCAAAATCCCCAGAATATGAACCTGGATCTGAATCCGAATTCTGTGCCTGTATGGTACACCAAATAAAAGGTCTATTAACCTCAAACTTTGAAATGTTCAAACCCCCTTCCCTTGCTGCCCCCCCAAATTCCTGGCCTGCAGTGATCAGTTACATAGAGAAATTCAGCTGTAACAATCCTACAGACCTCAGTCAGATCAAGATTTGGACCCTACAGAAGGGAAAAACTAGTAACCTCACACTTGGTATTATCCATTTCAGTCTAAATCAATAGATTCTTCGAAGCTAAGGAATAGTAAAACACATTTTGATTTTTACTTTATTTTAACAGTAAAACTATTTTAGCCAACTGAAGAGCAATAAAGAATCATCTTTTCGATAAAAAGATCCTTTATAAACATTGTTTTGTACATCATTAATTATCCTAACAATGGCATCCTGTCCACAATATTGTTAATGCTATAAAATAATCTCTGTAAATTGGATATTTGAGGACAAGCAGCTTCCAAGCTAGACAGATAACTGGTTAATTATAATTTACTCTATGATAAGAACATAAAATAGGACAAGTATATTTAGTGATATCTTTTGGGCTTGTATTTATGTGCAAGCTCAATGACCAAGTGCCATCTGGTGGTCAAAACTCATTCTGCTTTGTTTGTTTCAAACACCCACCTGACAAATGGATATTTGTCCTTTGTTTCTGATCTAGTGCTCAGATATTTAGATTTCTCAATAGAAATGTTGGGCTATATCCTCACAAGCAGGGGCATGTAGTTGCTGTGGGGAAAAAAGAAGCAGCACAAATTCATGCTACTGCTTTTTGTCCTGGTGCACACCCTTGCATATAGGGTTAGCCCATGGAAAATGCACCTGGGCTGGCCCCAGCAGCCTTACATAGGGTCCTGGGGGCCTCCCAGGGCTCCATCAGCAGCAAGCAAACAAATTTGCAGTGTGGTGAATGCCTACATGTGAGGTGTGTGTGTGGCTTGTGGTGTCGTAGACACGTTTGTGGCACTGCAAACCACTCATCTGGACATGTCCTTACTGTCTTTTTAAACTAGCCTTTTCTTACTGGGGGAAGTCTCTTTGTGAGTAGGGAGTTTGCAAGGCTTTTCACTCCTGCTGGAAAAAGGACTGCAGGCACTTCTTTCAGGATTCTCAAGTTATTCAGTATTTAAGGTTAGCTCAAGCCCTTGCCTTATTTTTTTAACCATGATCACCCTAACAGTCATGTAGGAGAATGACTACAGGTGCAGCATACGATTAGTTCTGGTGCGGAGTTGTGGAAGTGTGAATTTGTTGACAATTAAGAGTAGAGCAGTGGTGGATAGTTAAAAAATTCTCTCTGAGGGTCCGTCTCCACCAAAGTAGTTCTGCCATTGCTAGTTACAAAAGTGATTTACATTATTAAACCTTTTCCTATAAGGATTTTGCAGGAATCTGATTTTTTGCTGGATAGCCAGTGTCTGTGGCTTTCAGGACTTTTATAAAGTGAAAAATGTTTTTTCAGGGATTGGAGTAAAGGGGAGTATATCACATCTAGGCACCTAATTCCACTTAGGCATGTAATAGATGGAACAGGATCTTATGTTTTATGGTCATTAGGGCCCTTGATATATACAATATCTGCAAATGCCCTTGCTCTTATAAATCTTTTCAATATAGGAAGCAGAGAAACTTAATTTAATTTTAAAATGAAATTATTTCAACCAACTGAAGAACAATAACAAATAATGTTTTTCAGTGAAAAGATCCTTTAGCTCATATAAACATCCTGCTTATTGTACAAAGCTGATTATTCTAATAATTCCATGCAGTCCCTGCTATTGCTGATTCTGTTAATCTGTCTTTATAATGGAGTTGGATAATTTGAGAGCTGCTGAATTAGATAGATAACTTCTTACTATTACTAGTAATAAATCTTAATAACTACAGCTCGGTGATAGGAGTTGGGGCCTGGGCTTGCGACAGTGGACCAGCAGTCCCTCTAGCCCACCCTCCTATGAATGGCCAGTATTGAAAGCTTCAGAGGAAGGCCCAAGAATTCTTTATGGACTAAGCAACCATAAAAGGAAGTTTCAGCCTAACTTCTTACTGATAAGCATTGGCCTTAAAGATAAATAAAAAAATAAATACAAGAACAATCCCATTTTAAGCATTTCTACCCGTGCTAGAGCTTCTGCTTGCTGAGTTTAATTTTTAATACAGTTACTAATTCAACTCAACTTCAGCTATCCAAACTCCAGCTACCTAGAAACCTAAAGCAAGATACAATCTAGAACTTCGTCATTAAAAACTTCTAATAGGGGAAAAAAAAGAGGACAAGTTAAATGGAGCATACGGTTAGTCCTTTAAGATTTGTCATGCCCCTGTCTTTGGCATAATGAGAGGAATTAATGCATGCACAAAGAATAAAAGTTTGGCATGAACACACAGAAGGCCAAATGTACTGTTCCATACAAAATGGCAACAAACCTATTACAGTATTAAATACAAATAGTTGTACAGGTTGAATACACGTGAGATAATTTCTCAGCTTCACAAGAGCTTTTGGTTCTACTGATAAATTAAAAAAATGAATGTTGAGCTGTTAGAGTCCATTGTATCCAGGATATGTATTCATACAATAATTTAACATGGTTTATTGTTCTGATGATTATTGAAGGATAGCAACTCTTGTATCATATTAGTTATCATAATTGGATTACAAGCCAGATGCAGTTAACAACCACTGTAACATTTAGAACACGGAGACAGAACATCATACTGATTATAGTTAGGGGACTCTGTAAGTTATGCTGGAAGTGCCTTCTGCAGTAGCTTCTTCAATGTTTTTCATTTTGCTGCTTGCTCCCACCTTCTCTGCCCGATTGGTGGAGGTTTTAAATATTCCATGATTTTCACTTTCCTGGTAATCAGTGGCAAATAACTCGGTCGGTAAGGCCCTCCACCAATCTGGGGCAGAGGACAAGTGGCAAAATGAAAAACATTAAAGAAGCCACTACAGGGCGCACTTTTGGCATGATTTACAGAGCTCCCTAATTATAGTTTATGTATTATTCATGGTGTAGTCTAGGCCTCAGTGATCTAAAAACAATCAATAATATTTTATTCTCTCATTGCGTGGCCCCTTTTACATCCTAAAATGGATAGCCCTGCTCTAACCATCCCTATAAAACATTTTTTGTATTTGTTCATCCCATTAACAAGAGATAGGAAAGAAAAATAAAGGTTTTAATGTTTCTTTTGTGCTTGGATACCTGGAAGCTACTTAAAGGTATCCACCCACAGGAAAGCTACACTATGTTTTATGGCCATATCAGTTTCCCCAGATTGCCCCGCTCATGGGGCAAATTCTAGGATAACTTACTAAAGGTGGTCATTCAGTTTTCTCTTCTCTTCTGAATTATCAATAACAATTACAAAGGATAACCACTGACAGCCATTGTTTCTAAGTCATGACCATTTTTCCAATGGGACCTGGATTGAGATCACCTACTTGATTTCACATAGGCCTTGAAATAGCAGCAGCTTTCAGGGATATAGGTTGGATTTGAAATAGAAACTCAGGCAATGACCCCTTCTGTAGTTTGTCACCAATTCCCTGCACCCTCCAGATCCAAATGTACAATGTGATTTTGTGGCTGTCAAGCCACGTCATAGGCAGTTAGGTCTGAAGAAGCACCCAAAGTTCAAGGGGAGCATGCCGAATCAGAGTGTAAGGAAGAGAGTAGCCAGAAGATCAATTGTCCAGACACTTCCTCTTTTGTATCAGCAGTTAATACTGCATGAGGGACCAGCTTATCCTGCCTGGCCATTTCAGTGCCAGGGAGTGGGTGTGTGGCTAGGCTCAGCTAGAGGGTTCTGGCCACCTTTGTCCACCTAATGTTCTGCTGCAGGAGACCTGGGTAAGTGGATATGGCAGGCAGGCAGGCTGAGGCTTCAGGTTCAAGGCCAAACCCCGACAGCGGTTATTTTAGGTTTGTCTCTTAAAATGGGAAAAATGACCCCTAATATTCTCATAAATACCTAATCAGATCTCTGAGATAATTGGTAATGGAAAGCATGGAATATGAAATAAAAAAATATGTCCTAAGACCCTTACTCAGGCAAAACTCTTGTTCCTAAAACTAGGAGTTTAGATTGAGTGCAAGAGCCTCAGGTTTGGCTCTAGTAAGATTTTTTTTTACAGGGTTAGTAGCATAGAAAGGGAAGATGCTTAAAATTGCACCTCTGAGTAACAATGCATAGTTCTAGGTAAACGTCCTTCAACTTGCTTGAAATGCAAAAATCTAGAACTCTGGTATCTAAATGATACCTTATATTAGACCAACTAGGAAACGGCAAAAAAATAAATCATTTTCTGCAAGCTAAAGATGCACTGATACATTGGTCTGATATTGGATCAGTACCAATATAAAGAAAATTGGCTGTACTGGGTTGGCCTGATGCAGGCAATTTCATAGATTTCATAGACATTAGAGCTGGAAGGGACCTCGGGAGATCATCGAGTCCAGCCCCCTGCCCAAAGGGCAGGAAGTCAGCTGGGGTCATAGGATCCCAGCAAGATAAGCATCCAATTTACTCTTGAAGGTGTTTAGCAGATAAATGCCCATGCATGCATGGGAGGAGCATAGGCTAGCAATGTGGGGAGCTGCGTGCAACTGTTAAGTCTATTGTGGTGGAAGGGGAGGGGAGAGGGAAGGGGCATGGGGGTGGGCAGATCAATGCTCCGCACAGTGAGGCAGGGAAGGGACAGGGGCAGGGGCAGGCACTGCTCAGCTGGGGTAGGGCAGAGCACAGGATGGAGCCATGGCTCATGTGGGGGGGGACTCCTACTGGATCCAGTGCACACCACTGGAGGGCATGGAGGGGTGCCCCTGGATCTGCGCAAGGTGGGGTGGGTGGGCTGGAGCTGTGGGCTAGAGCTGAGGCTGCGCCGGGCTCTTCTCGGCGGGACTATAAAGGGGGCTGCAGCCACCCCAAATTTTGCCATAGCCCCACTCCCAGAGCTGCCATCACACACCTGGTACAGTCTCAGCTCTTCCCAATGCATGGGGGGAGGTGGGGGTTGAGGTGGAAAGAGCCGCCCATAGCCACCTGCCAAAAGCTGCTCGCCTGTAGCCGCCCGCTCTGAGTCCAGCTCCCACTGAGAAGAGCTCAGTGTAGTCCCAGCTCCAGCTGGCAGCTGCAGCCTGCCTGCCCCACCCCATGCAGATCTGAGGGACACATGCCCCTCCCTGCCCTCACGGGGTGCATGCAGCAGTGGAAGCTGCTGCCCCCCCACATTGCCCCAATAAGCCACGGCTCCATCCCATGCCCTTCCCTGCCCATCCCCTGCCCCAGCTCCTCCCTCACCGCAGGGGCCATTGATCTACTCCCCTCATGCTCCTTCCCTCTCCCCTCCCCTTCCACCACAAGAGACTTACCAGCTGTATGCAGCTCTCCATGCTGTATCAGAAATCAGACTGGTATTGACCAATATGTCTCCTTAAAAATTGGCTATCAGTTTCCGCCCCCAATATCTCTATCGGTGCACCCCTACTGCAAGCTTTTGGGCTCAAATGCCTTTCATCAGGCTCTTGGAAAATTAAAGATGGTAAAAAGTCCCCATAGGTAGGACATTCTTTTCATTTTCGCACAGAGGAAGCTGGAGATGGAAAATCTGTCCCTCTGGGTCCATGAGATTATCTCTGTGAATTGTTCTGAGTTGCTCTTTGTTGTGTAGATCAAGTAGTATTCCTTCCCTGGAGGTGTCAGATGGCGAACAAGGAGGTTAAAAAAAATCTTTCTTGTTGTTCTGCCATGAAGTTTAAAATCCAAAATTGGATAATTTTGGCATCTCCCATGTTTAAGGGATGTATTTGGTATCCGTGTAATTCCCTCTCTGCAAAAATTTAGCTGAATTTTAGCTGATTTTGAATTTTAAACTTCATGGGAAAACAACAAGAAGATTTTTAAATATTCCTGCTTGCCATCTGACACCTCCAGGGAAGGAATCCTGCCTGATCTACACAACAAAGAGCAACTCAGAACAACTCACAGAGACACTCTCATGGACCAGAGGGACAGATTTTCCACCTCCAGCTCCCTCTGTGCAAAAATAAAGTTTATTTCCTACCCATGGGGACTTTTTACCAATTTTAATTTTTCCAGAGCCTGATGAAGGGTGTTTGAGCCTGAAAGCTTGCAGACAAAGAAATTTTTTTTGCAATTTCCTAGTTGGTCTAATAAAAGGTAGCATTTCTGAACCAAGAGTTCTAGATTTTTGCATTTCTTTTTTGTCTCAGACCAACACGGCTACCAAATACATCCGTGCAACTGCTTGTTACTGTCTGCTTGCTGTAACTGTACCATACTGTAAAGAGGAAGTCAAACCAACCTTGTTTCCCTTCCCATGTACCTCCAGATAGTTAAGTGCAGCTGTGCTACTGCAGAGGCTACATACAGCTATTATTTGTCTTCTATTATGCCCTTTTCCATGGGTTGTGGTCAAAAAGATGAAGCTCCTGGTGGACCTCCTCCATTCCAGTCATTGTTTTATAGACTCATCACCATATCTCTTCTCTACAGGAACAAGCCTGAGTAGTTTTGATCCCATTAACAGAGATTCACCAACCCCCACACGATGCAGTTATGCCAGTGTCAGTTCTGAATAAACACTACAAGAATGAGGCATACGATATTTACTTTTTCTTTCTTTACCTTGCTACTTTCTCTCTAAGGTTGAAAAAATGATCTCTGAAACAGCATGTGCCTTGCACTGCACCAAAACATGTGTAGAAGCTTGCTAAGACTTTATAGATGCAGTTGAGATTTCTGTTTTGTTTCACACAAAAAGATCTGAAGCTGAGCTCTGAAGTAGGTTACTAGGGGTAAAATCCGGTTAACCTAAAAAGAATGTGACAGGAAAATCCCAAAGTATTAGGTTTTGCTCCATTTTTCATTTTTTTGTATAGAGTTATAAAGCTTTCTCTGTGGTGCATGTTAGACCCAGTTCCTGTTAGGGCTAACACCAGAGTTGCAAAGTGCCATAGTTACTGTATTAAATGGCCAGGTTAAACTGAATGTCTTTTAACTCATCTACATAAATGTATTTTGAAACTTTGTTACATTATGCTTTTTTACGTATGCCAGTAATGCCAGAGTAGGCTGACACAATTATAAGCACCCTCTAATGAAGGTGGTCCTAAGCCTAGAGGACAATGGGATAAATTCTAGCATCAGAGAATGCTGTGGGCTTGGTCTTCTCCCTATGCACCTCCAATAATTTTGCTCACCCGATCACAAGAAGCAAGGAAAGACCCTTTTAAAATATGCATGGCTGCCCTTCTGATGTGACATGGGGCTGGACTACCTAAGGTTTTCCCTTGGACAGTCCAGAAATTTGGGGTCTTTGTTCTGAGTCCAGTTGGACACATGACCCCAATGCCCAGTGTCTGGGAACTGGACCTTCCAGTAGAAAAGACTGGTTTCCAAAACAACATAGAATGACTTGAGCAAAAGGTGGCAAACCTAGGAGAATACTGAGCCACTGCAGCTGTTGTAGGCAGGTGCCAGTCTGTGTGGAGGCTGAGTGGGGAATTCACTGGTTTCAAGGGGGTTTCCAATGAGCGGACCCAGACTGGTTCCCACTCTCGCCTCCTGACTTGCATTGTAGTAAGACCATTTTCAGCTCGGATGTCAGGAAATTACTTAAGCAAAAGGTAGCAACCCTAGGAATATCTTATCTGGATTCCATCTTTTATTGACAGGAAGTCTTCATATACATTTCCACTGAAAACTGTGATGGAAGAAATGGAAATCTGGCCTGTAGTTACAGATTACAGGCCTTCAAGATTTTCACAATATGAATCTGTTTTGAAGGGAGAGAAGACTACTGTCCTTAGATGCTCTTGTAACAAGAGTCTGGTTTCACTTCCAGACCTGAATCTCTTATAATTGTTGTTATTTATAGACTCCTATTTCTTTTTGGCTCCTCCCTCTTTCTGAGGCTGGATGAATTATCTATACAGGAGAATGAAAAAATCAGAGGGACAGATTTCCAGCTTCAGCTTCCTCCATGCAAAAATGAAGCTTATTTCCTACATATGGCGACTTTTTACCATCTTGAACTTTCCCTGAGCCTGATGAAGAGAGTGTGAGCTTGAAAGATTGCAGAAAAATATAATATTTTTTGCAATTTCTTAGTTGGTCTAATAAAAGGTATAATCTCTGAACCAAGAGTTCTAGGTTTTTGCATTTCTTCTTGTCTCAGACCAACAAGGCTACCAAATACATCCCTGTACCTGAGAGGCGTTTAGGGGACTTTCCTATGTCTATAAGAAGCCAAAAAAGTACCCTTTTTTTCATTCTAGACTACTGGAGAGTTTTATGTAAAAAGTTAGCAATATTGCACGTATGTGTGCTGTCAGTTTTACTGGTTTGCTACTTATAAGCGCTGCTGACAGCATCTGATGAAGTGTGCTTCAGTTCATCAAAGCTTGTTATACATATATATGTCTACTTTGACTAGTCTATAAGGTACAAATCTGTCCTGCCATCATCTTGACATCAGACTGACACAGCTAACTATGTCTCCGTGCTCATGAAAAATGCCTCAGACAAACTTGCTTCTGAAATACTGCAATTAGCAGATGGTTGTATTGGACAGAAAATAAGCAACTGTAGGGCAAAATTCATCTCTGATTTGCAGTGCAGCTAAGAGAGGATCATTGACCCACAGTTTGTCAACTGCCAATATCTTGATCAAACTGCATTTTATAGTGCAATAAACTGAGAGCTGACTGATTTGAGTTAAAGATGGACACAAGTTACAAAATTCAGACTTGGATTTGAATCCTACAGAGAATACATATATAAATCTCTGGGTTTAATTCAGCCTGTTTTAAAGATAGGAGGCAAATATAAAATTAGAATAAGATTCACACGTAATAAAAATACCAAATTTTGGAAGCTTTTGGATTCAAAGTGTTGCTTGAACTCTGTCCTTTTTATATAAATAAGAATCCCTGCCCTGACACTTCATGCAGTTGGATTCTGTCTCCCTCTGTGTGTATTTGTGTGTGTGTGTGTGTGTGTGTGCTCTGCATGGCAAACCAAGCATGTGTGAGTGTGTGTTGCTGCTGTATGCTATTGACAACTCTACAAGTCCTGCAAAACATTTCCCAGACCAGGTTTTTCTTGTTTTCCATTAATTTAATATAGAACCTGATGAAAGTTTACAAAACCAACCCAAATTCTACCCAATTTGTCCTTAATGTAGACTTAATATGGACCTGATCTAGACCCATTGAAGGCCACGTACAATCAGTTGCTACTGGTAGAATCACCACTTCCCAGTAGAAACTACGACTGTATAGATGTTCCAGCTTTTTTCCCATACAGAAAGGGGTGGTTCTAGGGAAAAAATAACCCAACTCCAACCAGGTAGATGTCACTCCCAAGAGAGCTTTTCTTGGGAGAATGAATGTTTGTACACTTTCCCATGATTTGACTCCTCCTAGGGACCAGGAGGAATGGAGCTGTAGGGAAAGGCTCCCATGCTTTCTTGAGACTGGGGTCACTAGTCTGGAAAAAGTGCGGGGGAGCCTCTCCTACATGTCCTACGGACTGGGAAGGGAGGGCAGAGTCCCAGGTTTGGAGGGGGCAGTGCTGTTAACCCCTGCTAAGGAAGTATGGCCTGTTTCTCACACCAGAGTCCCACAGTGTGAGAAGGGGCCAGGGAGCTTTGCCCTGCTGATCTAGTCCCCTTCCCACTCCCCCTTCCTCCTGTCTCAGGGAATGGGAGGACTGGAGCAGCTTGTGTTTTCCATAACTGGGGTCACCCTAGAGTCCACCTAGAATCTGTTAGAAATGAACACTTGTACGCAGCTGAAGACAATTGCAAAGCTTCTATTGATTTAAATGGTGCAGGACCAGGCCATGTGTGCATTTGCAATAATAAATACTTCCCCTTGAGCATCTTTTACTGCCTGACCAAAATGTGAATCATCATGAAAAGCTCTCTCTGTCTGGTTTTTCCATTCATATATTTCTGGGAACTCTACCTTCCTCCTCCTCTTTCTCTCTGTCTGTTGAACTCTAATGTACAGACAAGACAGATGTGTGATAACTGCAAACAGGGGAAATTCTTTTTCAGTGGTCCTTCTTTGAAGTTTGCTTTCTTTTTTTCCTTGAAGACATTTTAATTAACAAAGAGTCATCATACTGCCTTCAAATGTACAAATCTGGAATTCGCTTTACCATGCGATAATATAGTTAATTCCTTGTTTGTGCCTGTGCTGACATATTACATGAGAAGGCTTGAGGTACTTTCAGTAAAATGGTTACATTAATCCCTTGCATCTTAATATATTGCTCTGAAAATTCAAATAGTCAATAGTTGTCGTAGGAGGCTATCCAAAGGTTAACCTGATAAATCTAAGATTATACTCATAAATAATCCAAACAATGACCAGCCACAGAAACAGATGGTGCTTCTGGAAAGGCCCAAAACATTTCCACTGTTAATTCAACATAAGGCTGCATCTGTCAGGAGTTCTGCAATCGTATGGATTGGTGTGCATGCAGTGCCTTTAGAGATGGAATTTGTTACAATACTTTTGAAGAGTATTTAGGCAGAGACCAGATAGGCATCGTTTCTGGAAATGCTTGTCTGCATGCTTATCTTTAAGAATGTGAATAGTCTTCTTGAAGAACACAGGACAATTTATGTGGCAAAAGTTAAGCATTGTACATCACTGTTTATAGGATCAGGCTCATAGATGGCAACTGAACCTAGTCATCTGTAGTTTCTATTGCTTTTCTTTTACTTTTGTGGTAAATTACCCATATTGTTTGTTTAATGACAACAGCCATTCCTAGTTTAATTAATTTCCTGTGATATCTTCTCATTAAACACACAGACACATGCAAAGTATGAGACTCTATTCTGATCTCACTGTTCTGCCAGCGTAACTTCTTTTACATTGATGGAATAAATCCCAATATAAGCAATAACAATCAACAGCACAGTGTTAAAAATAACCAACTGGCTTAGATGAACTGTCTGGAGGAATTGCCTAAATAATTATGTTAAAACAATACAGACCTATCTTGCAGTCCCAAGACAATACTCACATTACCATGGGAGGGTTACCTGAGGAACAACTGCAGGACCAAAGGAGAGGAAAACAGATATTAGACAATGGTGTCTTCCTTCTACAGGCCTGCTCCCAGGTACCATCTTATAGTTGTTGTTTTTTTGAGAAGGGGGGCAATTTCTGTAAGAAAAAAAATGGGGGTACAGGTTTATTCACTCAGTGAGATCTTGCCAAAAACCTTATTTATGGAAAAAGTTATTACATCATTATATTTTTAAAGAATTATATGAAAGAAGTGCAGGATATGCTTTTTCCATGCATTTTGTTAGCTTCTGTGCTTTGTCAGTCTTTCAGGCTCTTCTGCAACTGGTTATTCTTCATTTCAATAGTAATGAAGTCTGCCATTCCAAAAGGAGCTGGAGTTATCCAAAATGCAGAACAAAGTTTCCTGAGAATTTATGGCCTGTCTGTCTGTCTGTCTGTCTATTGTCACATACATTATATACGTACAGACTTACACACACAGACAGAGAGATCTATATAGAGAGATCTATAGGCAGATATCTATAGATATATAAATGTGTATGTGTATTGCTATATCTATATATAATTATAGTTATATGTATATGTATAGATAAACTTATATGCATAGTCATAAAAAATGACAACCCAAACTAAAAGCTGCATATTAAGTTAAAGCCTTGTGGCAGGATGAGATAGGCACTAATAATTTGTCACTCACTTCTCTGTTGGCCAAGAAGCTAATTAAGTGGAGTACTAGTAATACAGAAGTCATTTTGCAATGGGACTGTCCTGGAGATGTAGAGTGAGATTTTCAAAAATTCTTATCCTTGGTTTAACTCTTTACCAACTGGAATCTATAGTAAAATGTCAGGTGATTCAGCGGAGCAGAGTTTGACCAATATAGAGCTATTTTGAAAATCCTAGGTTTGCAATTAGATCCTTAAAAGGCATCCATCCCTGCAGGATCAGAATGTTAAACAAACATACGTAGCTTCATAATGCCCCTCTGAAGTAGGAAAGAATTACTATAGCCAACAAAGGGATGGGGAACTGATCTATAGAAAGAATGAAGGCCTGCTCTTTCTCTCCTTGCCTTTAGTTCTTCAGTGCAACCCCATTGTTTGTAGTGGAAGTGCTACCCCCTTCCACAGCTGTGAGTGAGAGTCACTCAAATCCTCAGGTGACTTGCCTGAGGTCACACAAGGAGCAGGAAGAGCCAACAATGAAAGCCAGACTGCCAACTCACTTTACAAACCACAAATCATGAAAGCATCTTTTTTCAGAGAAGGGAACCCCGCCCCCCATGAATCGCACACCACTGGTTATGACATATCACTTCTCCCTTGAATCTATACGGAAACTCCTCAAACAGTTGCAACCCATACTAGAAAGAGACCCTATTCTTAAAGAGATCTTCCCAGAGCCACCCATCCTAGCCTTCAAACAAGCACTGAACCTCACTAACCTTATCACCAGAAGCAAACTTCCTCAAGCCCAGAACACACCGAATGGATCCAGACCATGCCATGACAAGAAATGCAAATCCTGCCAACACATCTCCACCACCCACACAATCACTACACCCCACAACGTAACCATCAGGATTCCTGCATCTTACAGCCTCACCTCCAGAAATGTAATATAACTCATCCAATGCACCAAATGCCCTGATGGAAAATACATAGGGGAGACCAAACAATAACTGCACACCAGAATGAACGTACACCGGAAGTCTATCAAAGACAAGAACACCCAATTACCTGTGGGAGCACATTTCTCACAAGAAAACCACTCTCTCTCCAATCTCTGAGTCCTGATCCTCAAAGGAAACTTATAAAACACTTTGCAGAGACGAGCCGATGAACTCCATTTCATCAGCCTCCTGGATACAAAAAATCATGGACTCAGTACAGAAGCTGGATTTATGACACATTATAACCTGGCTGACATCTGACTCCCCAGGTACCTCTTCACTTTTTACCTACTACATTCATCTCCCTTCTTTCCCCCATCCCACCCAACCTGCCTCTCACCTACTGACTCCTCAATTTACATCTTCACTGCCTGCCTATCTCACATGCATACCAGCCCAGCCTCTGGCTGCTTTACTATTCATTCCACCTAGGAAGAGCACACATCAACTGCAGAGACTTCTTCCACCTGACGAAGGGTTTTTAAACCCGAAAGCTTGCTATAAATTTTTCTCCAACTATTTAAGTTGGTCTAGTAAAAGATATCAGATTTACCCAAAGAACCTTGTCTGCCTATGTCCTTAGACCAACATGGCTAGAACCTACACCCCTGTACCAGTATCAGTCTGTAATTTGGAGTATTTTATAAATTATGTCAAATACCTCAGGTTCCAAAATGTACAGGTTACCCTCACTTTATACTGCACATGCGTTCCTGGAAAACGGCGCATAACTTGAATTCGCATAAAGGGAACCCACTTTACAATGTAACAAATAGGGATACGTTCCAAGACCTTGACTGTACTGACCCCCAGACCCATTTCTACCACTTTTACAAGACAATTTTGGTACTTGCCAACAGCAAACAGTACACACAAGCACAGGGCACTATAATAGTGGGGATGGCAACTATAGAAACACGTGTCACAGAAAATGAGTGAGGAGCACAGACTATATTTTGGTGCACATCACTCCCACAATGCACCACACAAAGCAGCTGACTGTGGGCTTCCACCACACCAATCGCATAGGAATGAGTTTACCTTGCATATAACGAAGTTTTGGTATAAATAGGGTCATCGCATAAGAGCGAATTTGCACATACAGAACCTGCATAAAGCGAGGGAAACCTGAATAGGCATATTTTATTTTTATTCTAATTGTACAACCCATGTCTTAGATTTCTCTCCAAATGCAGAATGATTTCTAAAATCAAGGTTGTGAACTGGTATCCATTTTAACACTTCTTTTCACTTGCTCCTACTTTTCAAAACTATGATAATTGCTGGCTGAGATTTTCCATGTTTGGACCTGGCTTGATGGCTAGGAGGCCAAATGAATGCAGGTTTCTATAAAGATGTCTTGACTTGAGCCCTAAAAAAGCTACACAAGCAAACTGCATTGTCTGTGTTTTAAAATCTACAAGTTCAGGACACATTCAGAATTCACAACTGAATTGCTATAGTGCAAAATTCCAAAGAAAATATATATTCCACATTGGTTTATACGTGCCCTTGTTACTACATCTTCTGGAAGTACTAAATGATGGCACAGCAACAGCCCATACTGCACTGTGCCGGCAGTGCACAGTTGTTTTTAGCCACTATATTGCTGTAGCAATGTGCTATATAAAGGCGTGCATTCCTATGGTGACATAGCTGCAGCATCACAGTTTGTGCTGCTGATGATACGGCAATGTAGTGTCACATGCAGATGCACCCAGTATGGCTTGAAAATAAAGGAGATACCATTCTTTTGAAGTATAAGCTACTAAAGCTAAGTTTCCCTGTCCTCCATAAAATGCTTATGTATAGGAAGTTATCAGTTTGGCAGGGGTCAAATGTGATCAGTTATTGTAGTTATTGTTATTCATATTCATATCTGTATTCATTATCCAGTTTCAAGTCAGTAATGGGCTAAATTACATTCAAGCCCACAAAATTAATTAAATGACCTTTTAAAACAACCCCTCTAACTATAGCAGTGCGCTGGTATAGTGAATTTTGAGAGCTGGATGAAAAGGATGTTCTGCACATTCATCATAAGGTTAAAATCCAAGCATTTGAGGACAACAAGGGATTTTGTTCCTTATCCCACTCTTCAAAGCTCTTTTTTTCCATACACGATGACCTTTTGGCATGGAGGCAACACAAGGCATCTCTGTGTGGTGGCTATTTTTGTGCCATTCCCACCTCCCCAGAAGGCAGCACCTGTGTAATGCTGCCCTAGTTGTCCCTGCTCAGTTATGCTACTGATACAGTGCTTGGGCTCCTCTTGGGGGTGTGGGCCTCCGATCTGCCTGCCAGATGATAAGAAGCTGATGCTGCCGACTGAGGCCAGTGGTAGCATCGATCTTCCCGGCACTGAGTGTGCAATAGCCTACGGGTGAAATGCCGAAACAGCATTGAAACAGTTTTGACGAAACAAAATGGAATGGTGCTTTCGAAACGAAATGAAACAAAACTCGAAATGAAACACTGTTCCACTGAAATATCAAAACAGAAGTCAAAGCAGAAGGGTGCTGTTTCATGCAGCCCTAATTTTAATTGGAACAGCAACAATCTAAAAAAATGCAAGCATGAATGTTTCTGCCTAAAAACAATACATTTAAACAGATATCAGTGGAAGTGACTGAATATTACAGGAATATTTGTGAATGTTTGTTCCAAACAAACCAACCCTGAACTAGCTTCCATGTTACTTACAACAATAGTTATTCATTCTCTACAAACAGCTGCATGAACAACGTTTTCAGGAAGTGACCAGTTCATTCATATTTCTACAAATAGGTTAATATAAAGGTTCATCACAGAAGTTCAATCATATAAGGAGCAAGAGGAGAAAAGTATAGTGTAACTTCAGAAGTCAGTGAATAATCAAAACAAATAGTTTGCAAACAACCATTGGGTTCGATTATGCCTGTATAAGTCTTTTGAACAATTCTGAACAACATTAAAAATGTGAAGTATGTGTGATAGTTTGCAAGGCAGAAAATAGATTTAAAAATATTAATTGTTACAAATAGGCTGTCCAGCTCCATTTACAATAGTGTAAAATGAAGGGGTCATAGAAGTGAAGGGGTCATAATACAAACAGCTTAACAATCTCAACTGTCACAGAAACGACCATTGACTTCAATGGAATTCCTTACATGCCTAAAGTTAAGCATATGCTTAAATACGCAGCTGGTTTTGGAAGAAGAAACTCTCTGCATATAGCATGCATGCAAAGTAAACAGGTAATTGAAGGCTCAATTCACAATCCACCAAAGTAACTCTTGGTCATTTCAGTGGGTTTGGGATCTGCTTTATAAAACACAGTTCCACTGCTTTAGCCATGCATGTTCAGTAGGCATTTACCCCAAACCCAGTAGCTAAATGAGACTATGGTAAAACTAAACATCTGACTCTAAATCAGTCAATGAACTAAATTCCTTTTTAGTATAAATCCATTAATTTCACTGGACTTACATCAGGGATTAATTTGTTTTAATGATTTTATGGTATAAATAGAAGGCACAGCCACATTCATGCCTAGTTCTTTTGCTACTGAGTTAAAATACTTGTAGCTGAGGGAATTACTGCTCATGAAGATGGTTTTAGCTCTGGCAGAGGTATGCTTACTGACTCAGCATTACATTTTAAGTTTACAAACCTAGTGTCAGAAATCAATGGCATAATGTTCTTCCAGTAATCTGGAGAAAAGCCTTCTCTAAACCTAATGTACATTGTACTTATTCATAAAATCTCATCAGCTAATCCCTTAGAAATAAACTGCTGCACTATAAATGTCATGTATTTTCCTGTCTGTGTGTTCAAATCAAGTGAATACTTCCTTTGCAGCACTTCTCTCACAGGGTATTTTCTACTTCTTCTGAGCCAAAGGAAAATTGTTAGCGTTCCAAGAAAATCGGACACAGTAGTGGTTCATAATTAAAAGCATGAGTGTGGCCTTGTCTACGCAAGCAGCAGACCGTGCAGTAATCAGCATTATTGTGCAGTAGCATCCCTGCAGAGTTTTTTTCAGATGGTACTGTGTGTAGTAGCAATGCTACTGAGCAGTAGCATCTTGTGTAGATGCACTGTGTGTGTGTGTGCGTGTGTGAACATGTACATATTTGGGGCAAATCCTTAGCTAGGTGTAAATGGGTTTAAATGGATTTTTGGGGTTGATCATTTGGCCAATGGAAGCTACTAAGTTGGGACAAATGCTCACAGGAACCCATCATAGAAGGCTATGCATAATCCTTCTGATTTTAGGTTTTCCTGTATCATTTGTTTACAGTTTCTTTTGAAAAATTAAAAACTTTGACTGGGGAGAGGGGTTGTAGGCAAGTCCACAATGAGCTCAAATCCAAACCAGCTACAACATTTTTTAGTGGTTTACTCCACTAAGTGTCATTTGTATTAATTTCCAGGTGTTTTTTGAAGGTGTGCAGGTATTAGAGTGTTTCAGTAAAATTTGCCTGGAGTTATTATGAACTGTTAGACAAAAAAATGTAACCCTGTATTTATGGACTCTGCAAGGCAGTATTTCAACTGTATTCCATGCTCCTGGAGAAATACATTTGCAAATATTGCCTCTCTTGCTTAGATCTTTGGAGTACATTTTAACAATCTTAGCACAGCAGGACATTGGAAGCCATTGTCTTCATCTTGGCCTGTGGCATATTCGAATAGTATGTCTTATGGCTGCGTCAGGGTTGACTGTGTAGTTTTGCAAATAGGCTAGGGCAGGAGTGTCAAACACATAGGCGGCAGAAGGCTAATGGGGTTTAGCCCCCAGAAACTAATTTTGTAGTGGGTGGTGACAGCAGCAGCACCACAGTGCTGCCATCCCAGAGCGTCTGGTGCTGCCGCACTCGGTGCCCCTGCCATGTGCTCCTCTGCCACTGCATACAGCACCAGTGGGCACTGGCCCTGCAATGGCAGGGAGGGGCTGGGCTCAGCCCCCCCCCATATAATATTTTCTCCTCTTGCCTATGGTCAAACATATAATCTGTGGACTGGATTCAACCCATAGAGCCATATGATCGAGATTGTGGGTCTGAGACTAGCCCCCCTCATGCTGCATGGGGTATGCAGTGCTAATCTGGTGTTGGACCCAGTACTGCACCCACTGGACTAGTCCTTCTCTGCAGCTGGTCTGGATCAGGCCACGCTGGAGTCAGTATGTGGGGCCAGTCTGGCAGGGCACAGCATGCAATATGCACTCTGTGCTGGCCCCCCAGGTTGCATACAGCACGTGTGGCTGGTTCAGCCCATGCGCTGCGTGCCATATGTGCCAGCCTCACTCTGGGATTTGAAGTAGTGGTCAGCACATAGTGCTTCAAAGAAAGATGATACCTGTCTTGTTCACACTCATGTGCTATGCTGTACACAGTAGCGGTTGAAGAAAAAAAACAGGTTTACACATGAAATTTGAGTATCTATGTTAGTGTGCCTTACCATATGGCAACTGGCCACTTCTCTCTTAAATCCAGCTCTATTGTTTAGCCTCTGACTGTGTGTGGGAGTAACTGCACAAAATGTTCCCTCTCATATGGAAGAGGTGGAAGAATGAATTTACAGAGCACCTACCAACACAGGAGGGTCTAAACAATAGTACACAAAACTGCATTTCAGACACTCCCAAATATAAAGGTTTGGGAGTCCAGGTCTTTGGACTAGGTTTTTATGATGATAGGGACTACAGACAACTCCCACTTAAACGTGATTTTGCTTACTGTGGTTTCACTATAGTGCTTATTTAAAATACCTACCTGGTTCCACTTAGCGCTCAGTGCGTTTTTTTACAATGATGAGTTCAGAGGTGGGGAGAACTAGCAGTGGTGTCAAGCAGTGCTGGGTCCGCTCTGGCACGTGGTGCTGGAGCAGGCAGGGAGGAGTGGCAGTGGCGGTGGGGAGAAGGGGTGGGTGGGAGGGTGGACGGGGGAAGTGAGCGTTGAGCCTGGGACTGGCAGGGTCCAGGGCAGGGCAGCAGGAGCATGGAGTCTGCTCTGGCATGCGGTCCTGGAGTGGCTGGTGGGTGGGTGGGGAGGAGTGGTGGCAGCAATGAGAAGGGGCAGGCAGGGGGTGTGAGCAAGGAGCCCAGGCCGGCACCTAGGGTCAGGACTGGTGGGGTGGCAGGAGTGTGGGGCCAGGGCCAGCGGGGTCCAGGGCAGGGTGGCAGGAGCACAGGGTCCAGGCAGGCAGGTGGTGCCAGGGCAGCCGGTGGGCAGGAGGGCGGGGAGGGGCAGCGAGAAGCAGCGGAACCAATTACATTTATTTACATTCATTCCTATAGAAAAATGTGTTTCACCTAACACAGTTCTGCTTAATGCTTGTTTTTTTTCAGAACCAATTAAGAGCGCTAATTGGGGTATCCTGTATAGGGATATATGTATGGGTGCTTTCAAAGTGGCACAGAAGTCAGTAGGAGCAGACTGGGAAGGACTCTGAACAGCTTTCCCCTTAAGACTCTAACATGCCTGCCCAATGATGATGATGATTTTGAGATTCTCTGTCACATGGCAACTGGAAGTAGAAATCTGGATTCAGGTTCCAAACCTCCACATCCCACCTAATGTTTAGGGTTTTCATACCTGGAGATATGGTTTGGTGCCAACCCTATAAAAAGGGTTAATCAAATAGATAATTCTTTCCCTAGGAGTCATCAGTTAAAGATGCTATTCCCCTGCTGAGTACTGATGTTTCACAGAGCTGCTTTGCTATCCAGGATCAGCTAGGAGAGCTTGATTTAGAAAAATGGCTTTACCTACTGATATACAGTCTACTCAAAGAAGCCAATGGGAGTTGATAATTTAGTGAAAAAAATAATCTTTTTTGTTTGACAGTAAAAGGGCATTTGGCTCTAATAATTTTCCTAATGGCTTAACTTGCCAGTTGCAGTGTGTTATAAAACTAAACTAACCACAATGTGGCTGCCAGAATTAACAAACTATGAGATTGTTCACCTTTTAAGAGTGAATTGAAACTCTGCTTGCAGTAAAAGTTCAGACAATTAAAATGTATGTTCCAGATAGGAAAGCAATGTTAGCTAACTTACAAGCATATCTTTTAAAATAAATTATGTAGCCATCAAGAGTAGGTTCTGAACCTTATTCCATTTCTAAATTCCTTATTATCAGATGGCTCAGAGCCTGATTTTAGATTTGGCCAAAATAATGGAAGTCTAACAGATAAAATAAAGCTTAGCGGTGTACTTGAAACTGGGACGGCCTCCTATCAAAGGAGGTTAAATTGACTTATGTTACACATGCTACATAAGTTAATATGTAGAATTTTTCTTAGTTATTTCTTTGTGCATGCTGTACTTTATAGTATGAGAGATTTTATGATATATATTGTCATTTCAGTCTTTCCTGCCAGGCAATTTCTTTGTCTTTTCATAAATTTAAAGGAGATATATAACAGTTCGGCACATTTAATAAACAGACTTTATATGGAAATAATTTCTTGAATTGCAGCAAGCTAAAGTTTATCTTAAGAAGTTCTGCTTTAGGTTTGCAAAAGCAGATTGATTATTATATGATTTAAGACCTCACGCTAATGATAATTTAAATGGAAATGCAAACATGAACTATTTGCTCTGATATTCTGTTACCATAATTCAAGGATCAGAAATACATTTGGAACATGTTCAGAGATGATGTTTTTGTAAGATTAACAGAGACTGTATAAAATATACATATGAAAGTAAAGTAGTATGAAAGTAAAAAAATATATTCCACATACACACATATATATATACACATATGAGTGTATATAGACAAAATATATATATATATATATATATATTACTTTCATTCTATTTATCTATCTGTCTCTTTCTTTCTTTCATACTAATGATGGGATTAAAAATATGCTGTTGTAGCACAAAGGAATATAGAAGATTTTAGGATAGACAGAAGGAGATATGGCCTTATGGTTACAAAAGGTATAGGGATGAAAGTGAAGAGATTTTGATTCTTTTCCTGGCTCAGTAATGGTCCTCCTTGGTAACCACAGACCCGCATCCCGAGAGATACTTCAGTGCATAACACCTGTTCTGCTGCATAACTCTCATTGATTTTAATAGGAGGTACCTTTGATAAGAGGTATCTTTGAGGACCTTGGCCCCTGTGACTTAATTCCTTATTTTCAGAAGTTTCAGTAATTTTGTCATCCTCACTGTGGCCCTAATTTCATAGATTTCATAGATTTCATAGACATTAGGGCTGGAAGGGACCTCGGGAGATCATCGAGTCCAGCCCCCTGCCCAAAGGGCAGGAAGTCAGCTGGGGTCATAGGATCCCAGCAAGATAAGCATCCAATTTACTCTTGAAGGTGTTCAATGTAGGTGCTTGAACCACCTCCGCTGGCAGACTGTTCCAGACCTTGGGGGCTCGGACAGTAAAGAAATTCTTCCTTATGTCCAGCCTGAAATGGTCTTGCAGGAGTTTGTGACCGTTCAACCTCGTCATCCCCTGGGGCGCTCTGGTGAACAAACGTTCCCCCAGATCCTGGTGGTCACCCTTGATAAATTTATAGGTGGCCATCAGATCACCCCTGAGCCTACGCTTTTCCAGGCTAAAGAGTCCCATGGCTCTCAGCCTGTCATCGTAAGATCTGTTTTCCTGACCTCTGATCATGTGCGTGGCTCTCCTCTGGACTCTCTCAAGCTTCTCCACATCCTTTTTGAATTGTGGAGCCCAAAACTGGGTGCAGTACTCCAGCTGCGGCCTCACCAAGGCCGAGTACAAGGGGAGAATGACGTCCCGGGATTTGCTCGAGAGGCATCTATGGATGCAAGCCAGCATTTTGGTCGCTTTACTAGCTGCAGCATCGCATTGCAGGCTCATGTTCATCTTGTGGTCAATGATGACCCCCAAGTCTCTTTCTTCTGTAGTGCTAACCAACATAGCACTGCCAAGCCTATAAGGGTGCTGCACGTTTTTCCTCCCAAGGTGGAGAACCTTGCATTTTTCAGTGTTAAACACCATGAGGTTCTTGTCTGCCCATTTGCTGAGCTTGTCCAGGTCAGCCTGGATCATCCGCCTATCTTCTGGCGTGGATGCTTTGCCCCAAAGTTTGGTGTCGTCGGCAAACTTGGCCAGTCCACTCCTGACTCCAATGTCCACATCGTTAATGAAGATGTTGAACAGTATGGGTCCCAGGACAGAGCCTTGAGGGACCCCACTGGTCACAGCGCACCACAATGAGTGACTGCCATCAATCACAACCCTCTGGGTCCGACCACGGAGCCAGTTTCCCAGCCAGCGGATCGTGGTGGAGCCAAGGCCACAACTGGTCAGTCTGGCCAAGAGGTGATCATGGGATACCAGATCAAAAGCTTTTTTGAAGTCAAGATATATGACATCAATCTCTTCTCCCTTGTCCAGGTGATAGGTCACCTGGTCATAGAAGGAAATGAGATTGGTCAAACAAGACCTACCTGCAACAAACCCGTGCTGGCTATCCCTTAGGATGTTAGCCTGGGCCAGTCCCTCAAGGATTTGGGAAAGCACAGAAATAAATACATCATTAAATACTGAAGAAATTAACGGGAGTTAAAAATTGGGTTAATGTTAAGCACCTGCTTGACAATTTTCCCAAATTCCCAAGGTGTGGCCCAATTTTCAGAGTTGCTGAGCAGCCACAAAACAGGATGAAAGAAATGGCAACTCTTCAAGGCTTCCAGAAAATGTTTCAAGATAAGCAGCCCAGAATGGAGACACCCAAAATTTGGACACAGTATGCTAGTGATTCTCAACCAGGGTGCCACAGCAACCTGGGGTGCCTTGAGTTCCTTTCAAGGGTGCGTTGGGGTGCCACACAATGTTAGCACAATATTTAGGTGTGCAAACATGATCACAGGATAAACCCAGAGACTTAGGAACCCATGGTATTAAATAAATTTTGACCTATTGTGGTCTTTGAGTTTTTTGCAGCAGAAGAAGTGATTTACAATTTTTTTGTAGTCAAAAAACAAGTGAAAAGAGAGCCGGCATTTTCTGAAGTGCGCCTTGAGCCTAGGGAGGTTGTAAACCCCTGTGTTAGGATTTATAGATCTGAATTTTTTCCCCTATCTGGGGACAACAATCATGACCAACAACAACGATTACGTCCCCAAAATCACCACCAGTAATAGTTGGGACATAATTCCATCATGTTTATAGAATATTTTCAAATCCTTATAATAAGGCCTTATGGAAGTGCAAAACATGATTTGTTGCCAGTTCCAGCATTTGTTTTCTTCTAAATATTAAGGTAAAGTCATTTTCTCTCTCTCTTTAGGTATTAATATCAACTACCAAGGGCCTGTAGGACCATCAGCTCAAAGTGTACTTATCAGTACTCTATTCAGTCACCATTATGGCATCAAAAGGGCTCCCTTTTAAGGAGAAAGGATCTTTTTTATTCTTTATACACTGAACTGAAAATAGCCTAAGGATCCTCTCTTGGTTTTGTTGTTGCTGTTTCTTGTTTTTGGGTTTTAATTCTTTAAGCTCTGTCATTTTCATTTATTGGCTTTCAGGCTGGATTCTTGTGCAGTACCTACTCAAAGTCCAGGTACATACTAACCTAGTCAGCTGCTGAGGTGATATTTCTGGCTTTGGTCCTAATGTGGTATCAGAGGTGTAAATAATGATACATACCCATGCAGAGTCATTTTCATTTTAAATGATTTGGAGGTGCTCTTCCACTAATTACTGTGTCTAGTCGAGGAAATATGAAAAGACTGATATTTCCAAAAGATATATTTTCAACTAGTTGCTTCACACAGTTGTTCTCAGCTAATTGGCCTAGTCCCTTTTTTCCAAGATGTTTTTCGAATGCCTTTAAAAACCCATCTCTCTTTTTTTTTCCAGCCTCTTTCAGAATCCTGCTCTGGATTCCTTCCACCCTGGAGCTTGTCAGACTCGAAACATTCCAGCGTTGTCATCACTTGCTCTGGTGTGATTCTGATTTTCTTCACAAGTTTTTATTTCTCCCCTGGAAAATATATGCTTGTGGCCTGTGTCTGGATCCAAAAAAAGGTCAAGAATTCATGGAAAAAATGTTTTAGCCACTCTCCCTCTTCTTGTCAATTAAGTGACCTTTCCCATCCCTTAGAAATCTCATAGGAATTTTATTGTCTCTTTAACTAATCTCATTTCCCCAAGCATTTGAAAAAAAATGGTATTGCTTCTTGAGTAATCTTCTAGGACTGCTGGAAGTTTGTGATGGGGGGACTCGGTGCAGCTGGGTAGGAGGGCCAGCGAGGCTGAAACTCTCTGGTTGTTGGCTATTTCAGTCACCTTCTTGATACTAGTTCCTGGTTGACATCCATCAACCTGCAAGGACACAAGAGATAGAGGGGCTGCTTACTCAGTGGGTGCTGCTGTAGCCCATGTAGCCAAGAGATATACCTGCAAAAAGGAGCCAAGCCGAAAGAGCTAATAACTTTATGCTCAGCTGCATGGGTGCAAGAATGCATGATGGGGTGGCAAGTGCCAGGTATGCTTCCCACATCCACAATCAGCAACATGTGGATGTGGAGGGATTTCCCCGTACAATATATTCTGAGCTGCATCATTATCAAAATAAGAGTGACAGAAGGGACAAGTGGACATAAACAGTAGCAAAAGGACTAGAACCATCTTGCTGTTGCTGGAAGGTTGGGCACAGAATAAGACAGGATTTCAACTGAATACCCAGTCTGTCCATTTCATTATTGCTTATTATTTATATAATGCCCTTAAATGTAATTGGAGGTCTGGACCCTATATAGGACATTTTTTTTATATACTTTCCTTTCAGTCTAGTTCGGGTCAGCATTTCAGAGTCCTGTCCAAATAGTCACTTTGTCAAATCACTGCCTATTTCCACTGCCTGATGAGGGAGATGGTTATTTTTTTTAATGTTCCCACTTTATACTTCTGATCTGCCACTTTGAACAGTTTCCTTTTAATATTTGTTTTAGAATTAACTTCTTAAGTATGATTATTATGTCCTGCTCTGCACAAAAGCAGTCATTGTTTCTTCCTCAGATCCTCCCCCAGATCTTTTTCAAAAACAAGATAATCATCTGGAAAAATGACATTGATCTGGGGTTCTTTAATAAGATCAAATTGAAATATGTGTTTCAAGACCAACACCTTGCTGTGAAACTGAAAAAATTAGAACCAAAATACCAAAGAGTGATTGCTGCTACAGAACTCTTACAATAGTTGAAAATAAATTATGTGGTTCTGTGTGTGAAAACCAAAGGCTATGGAATAAGTAAAACTTTGTGGATTGCTGGATTTCCATTATTCCATTTTACCACCTTGTTTTCTTATCTGTAGGAGATTCTCTTCTGAGATTCATAGAAACAGCCACCAGATGTCACATTTGCTCCACAAAAATGATGATGAAAGACTATTTAACTGGCAGTTTAAGTTCCTCAGTAGTAAGCTGGCTCTTCTTCCTATCACTGTAATCCTTCCTACTGCACTTGCACTTTCATATACACATTAGTTGACTTTATGAGCTATGCATCAATATTCACTTCACATCAGGAAGTATCACTGAGCCCTGAAGATATCAGATTGACTAGTTTTAGCTAGTTACACCTGTACTGCTGCATAACTGATAGAGCTGGAAGCAAATAAAAATGATAAAAGTGCATGCAGCCCAGTGGGACATGCTTCATTCATTTTATTTTCAATGTCTTTGCTTTGTGTTAGTAAATAAATGTTGCAGACTCCTGAGAATAAATGTTGAAAAAAGGATATTTACAATTGGGTTTTTTCCAAAAATCCAATTCAAAGAAGAAATTATAAAAACTTAGCAGCAGAGTTAAGCTCTTTGAATTTCTAAAGCATTAGCATCTGGAATATTTGCCTTCTGTTGTAGTAGTTGCCTTCTGGGTGCTAACTTATCTGAAGAGAGATTTTAAGATGAACCCCCAAAATGGGCATTACTCCTACTTCATCCTTTTGCTAGAGGAAAGTTGGGTTCCACAACTTAACTTCCACACATAAAGGGACATTGCAGAAATGGGAGAAATATAGATTAAGGACGGGGGAGCTAAAGTTAGAGAGAAGTGCAGAAGTTTTCCACAGATATATTAGGAGAATAAAATGCTTTGCTTATATATAGAGATTGGCATGAGACGGGAAACGCTCACTGAAGGACTCTCATATAAACAATCTAATTTTTGAGCTTTTCTATGTCCATTATGACTTGTAATGGGGCCTGAAAAATTTTGGTCACATTTTATGGCCAGATTTAATTTCATCCAGGCTTCAGTGATCAGAATCAAACTGTTTTAAGATATAGCCATCCTTTCTGTTGCATACACCTGTTTCCACTCATTCTGACAGTTCCATATTTAATGTGAAAAGGGCAGCAGGGCATGATCATAAGATCATACTTTACATTCCAGAGAGTCTGAGCCAAACAGAGGAGATGATTCCATGACACCTATTTCATAATACACATGGAATAATGTGATATTCCAGGTGCTGGGCTTTTAGACATTGACAATTACATGTGATCTGAAAGATCAGGGCATTTATTTTGCACTTGCCAAAGAAATGGTGTGGTCATATGCAGTGAATTTATTTATCTGATACTGTTTCATGTTGTGAGCCACTGGTAGGAAGGGGTTTTAAAAGTTGGTTTAGAAGAATTTAGATCCCAAAGAAACCTTTTTTTCTGTATTTAGAAATGAACCCTTTCCTGTATTTAGAAACAAAAGACTATGTGTGGGCCCAAAGGAGTTGGGAAACTTATTTCCTTTCTTCTATACAAATAGAAAAGTGCGTTTCAGCTGACAGCAGAATTGGAAAAGACTAAGTTACCATAAAATCAAGAGCTTGGATACAAAGAAATAACACACCTAGGTGTCTCAATTTCCTGTCTGCAAAATGGGAACTATATTTTCTCATTCCACTCTTTGTTTGGCTTTTCTATTTGTATGGTCAGCTTTCAGGGCTTAGGTCTATCCTCTTACTAGGTATCTTTTACTAGGCATAAAGCACCAAGCACAATGGGAACCCATCTGACTCCGGGATTTTAAGTGTAACTGTGTACTTATGTGCAATCAATAGTTAAAAATGGTAAACAGTTGGGAAGCTAGGAACAATGTATACATTTGAAAGCTTCTCAAAGTCAATCCTATCCATGCAGTTGGTTTAATTAAAGATATCAACCACAAAAATCCTTACGTCTCATATATTTCCTGGATCATCATGGCCACAGCATCACTGCAGCACTCCCAGGACAGCTTGTTTACAGTTTATGCACGTTGGGCACAATTCTTGCAAGGGGTTTAGTTGCCACAGTAATGAATGGGGGTAGAGAGGTGTTGATGATATTTAGTGTTCCAGCTTTTCAGTTTATTTAAAAAAAAAAATCCAGGAATTTTTCAGGGTTTATTTTTAAACGTAAAAACCAGGTTGAAATTAGGATAAAAGGAAGAAAAGAAAAAGAGTTGGTTTAAATTGGGGGAAAATAATAAAACATTCCCATGGCAGTGACGGGGGGAGGGACTAAGGCTGGGACTAAAGAAGGGGTGGAGGAGGGGTTCGGCGCAGCCCATCAGCCTCTCCTGGGACTTTATAGGTCCATAGTTGGTAGGGTCAGAAGGGACCTGAGCAGATCATCAAGTCCGACCCCCTGCCATGGCAGGAAAGAGTACTGGGGTCAAACAACCCTGGCAAGGTGCTCATCTAGCCTCCTCTTAAAGACCCCCAGGGTAGGAGCCAGCACCACTTTGCTTGGAAGTTGGTTCCAGATCCTAGCCACCCTGACTGTGAAGTAACGCCTCCTGATGTCTAGTCTGAATCTACCCTCTGCCAACTTGTGACCATTATTTCTAGTCACTCCCGGTAGTGCTTGGGGGAACAGGGACTCCCCCAGTGCCTGCTGGTCCTCTCTGACTAGTTTGTAACAGGCCACTAGATCCCCCCTCAGCCTTCTCTTGTGGAGGCTGAACAGGTTCAGGTCCTGTAGCCTCTCCTCATAGGGCCTGCCCTGCTGCCCCCTGATCATGCGAGTGGCCCTCCTCTGGACCCTCTCCATGTTGTCCACATCCTTCCTGAAGTGCAGTGCCCAGAACTGCATGCAGTACTCCAGCTGTGGCCTGACCAGTGTCGCACAGAGGGAGAGGATCACCTCCTTGGACCTGACTGAGATGCATCTGTGGATGCATGACAAGATACGGTTGGCAGGGAGCAAAGCAGAGGGAACTGTCAGTGGATGCACGGTGGGAGGGCTGCAAGATGGGGGCTGGGCCAAGTTATTCTTGTGGGGGTACGTGCCCCAGAATCTGTGTGCAGGACAAGAGCAGGCTGCCACTCCAGGCTGGGACTGATGGGGGTACTGGGCTCTTCCTGGTGCTTGGGGCAGGCAGCAGCCTGCCCTCGTCCAGTACATAGATCTGGGGGACACGCAGCCCCCCAGCCCATAGCCCTCCCGGGGTGCACATAGCAGCAAGAGCCATGCTCCCCCACTCCGCACCCACTAACTTACAGTTCCCTCTGTGGCTGGTGCTGGCCATTTCCAGGGCAGCTATAGCAGGGGCTGGTCTGAGTGGAAATAAGCGGCGCCCTAGGGGGTACAGGGCATGGTGCAGCTTGTTCCTGTTCATCCCAGCCCCTGCTGCAGTGGCCCCAGGAGTAACCAACACCACCTGCCTATACCACAGCATGGTGCAGCCCAGGGTCTGGGGGGGTATGGCGCGGGGCTGGATGTGGAAGGGGGGGACGTACCCGATTCCAACCCCAGCATCAACACTGGCACCTCCTACCCCACCCAGGGTCAGAGCTGGGAGCCCTGCAGTCCCAGGCAGTGGCTCTAGCCCTGCGTGGAGTCACTGGGTGCAGTGCCTGCCACAGGGACTGGGGCCAGGCTCTCCCACCTGCCCCCCAGCAGGGCTCCCAGCTCCCAGAGCAGGGCTGCAGGTGGAGCTGCCAGGGTGCCCGCCTGCCCTGGGAGTGATTCTTGTGGTCCCTCCCACCCCACCCAAGGTCAGAACTGGGAGCCTCATGCCCCCAGGCAGTGGTTCCAGCCACCCTTCCCCAGCTTCCACATGGTCACAGCCCCTCTCTCTGTGTGTGGCCGCTACCACCCCCTTCCCTGGAAACCTGCATCTGGCCAGAAACCTGTGTCTCAGGTAACCCATACTTTTAGCTTAGTGGTACCCCCCAGCCATTCCCCACTCATGCTGGTTAACAGGGATTTTACTGTATCTGGTAAAATTGAGTGAACTGAAAAACAGGTGTAAATCAGTAAAAACTGAATAACTTCAATAAAAAAAATCAGAGAATTTATCGGTGACTATCAGTAGAAACTGAAAACGCGAAACTGATGATATTTTACATGCTTAGCTCTCTCTGTTCACTGTAAATATGAGAATTCAGTGGTATAAAATATGAATGCATTTAACAGTTTATAAAGGATATAAGGGGGAAATGTAGTTAATATAGTGGTTTATTTCAGGAAATAAAAATATTCTGAAAACCTTCAGTGGCAGTGAAATGGACATTTGAAATACTTTAAGATAGAAAATGTCTCAGCCATAGCACTAATGATTACAATATGAGATTGTGATCCACATAAAAAGCAGCATAATGACTATGAATATCCTACTGGATTTTGAAATGAGGAAAGAAAGAATTTAGTGCTTTCTAAGTTAAGGATAAACATAATTGATTTATGATTAATATGGAGGTCTAGGCTTACCTTGCAAATATATTATATTTCACACAGAAATGAGGATAAGGACATTTTTCTCATTTCTATATGAAACACAATATTTGCATGCCAGAGGAGCTCACAGGAATATTGGCTAGAGCTACTGCTAGATGGATACTTGACATCATTCATGCGGAGTCAAGTCCATCTGTTGCATGGCAGCAGAAAGATGAATGTGAGGTCGAAAGTCTAAAGAACAACATGAAGAAGGCTTTTTTCAAAGGAAATATGTATTAAGTAACACAATTATGATAAAGTAGGTCTTCCCGTCAGCTCATTACAAATTAATTAAGCAACATAAAGACATTTCCTGGGAATTAAGGAGAGTCAAAGGTTAATGGCTCAGGCAGTGCCAAGGACCACCAATTCGTGCCAGCTGCTAACTATGCCAAGAAAGTGCCCTGCACCAAGATTGTTATTGCTCCTACAGTTTAAGAGAATAAATGGATGGACATGTTACATATGTCTACAGGAGCTTCTTGAAGGTTCACTTGGTGACCACTGGAACTTACTCAAGAATTAGGGTCTAAAGGATCTGTGAGATCATTTCTCAGTGATTTCATTTGGAGCTTGGTGCACTTAGCTATTTGAAGGGATGGGTATGGCAGCCTCCTGAGATCTAACTCTTTTTTTTTGTTTTTCTATTTAAGTATTACTACTGCTGCTGCTGTTGCTGTTACTGCCAAAGAAGATACCTGTGTAAGGTTCTAGATACCCTAGGACAGAGGCGGGCAATTAGAGGGCCACTTACTGAGTTTTGGCAAGCCACTGAGGGCCGAATGAAAGGCAGCCCAGGGCAAATATTCATTTCCTAAATTTTTGGGGGCCCCATGGGCTGGATAGAAAGGCTTGGCGGGCTGCATCTGGCCCGCAGGCCGCATTTTGCCCACCCCTGCCCTAGGCCGTCATTAATCAATCCACCAGGAACTCTGTTACCCAGCTACCTACAGAATCTTCTTTCTAACCCTTCATGCTGTGTGAATACACCATCAACCCTTTCTAAAACCAGTTTGAAAAGTTGTTTTTTGAAAAGATGCCTAGAATATCACCAAATCTGGGTTACTGTAGATCAACTCAGGGAACAAGTGCTGAAGTCCTGAAGCCCTCCCAGAGAATGCCCCATAATCCTCCCATTCTTTCTTCTCAAAGGGGTCCCTGTTGCACCACCCCCTTTTGACTGCAGTGTTAGAAATCAATTCTACATTCATCTCTACCTTGGCAAAAGGAGCATGCTATGGAGAACTACAGCAAAACAAGGCTTTCCCACTTTGTGCATGCTACACCTCAAAAGAGACATAATGTAATGTGGGAATGAATGGTGCTGGGCACACACCAGTAAACTGTCTCATGCAGGCATGGTCATGGATAAGTAACCAGCACCACAGAAAGATATGTCACATCCATTTGGAGTGGGCATGATTTGCCTTGTGTGGTTATTTGGCAGTAAAGATGTTGCCTTCAGCAACCTGAAGATTTTGTCAAGCTTCCACTGAATTTATTACTGGTATTTTGTAGGCTTGATTAATTTTTTTAAAAGGTAAGTTAAAAATGCAGGTGCATTCAGTGCAAGAGTAGGATAGTTATGTTGTACGTTGCAAAATGACAAACAGATACTCTATTGAAACTGATCCTTTGCCAGGTTACCTTCCCAGGAAGTAAAAGATAAGCATCATGAGCTGCCATTTCCACAAACATATTACATGCTGCTCAGAAGGTTTGATCTAGCAGAGATGGCAGGAGGAGCACTCCTTACTCTGTACTGCTTGTTGGAGTAGCTGGAAGCTGGTACAAGTGACTTCTGTTCATGAGCAGAAATCAAATAGCAAACAGTGGGCTCATCTACACATGCATTAATGTGCTTTTCCTAATGTACATTTAATTTACTACCTCCCAATGTGAGATACTAAATGTGCATTAGGCTGCCTTAATATGCAGTAGTGCAAATGCATGCTTTTTAGGTGACACTTTATGTGCAGTAGCCTATTTTACTGTGCATAAGCGTAATTGCATTTTTTTTACATAATGCTTTAATGTACAGTAATAGGCTACTACGCATTAAAGTGAACAGGTAGACACACCCAGTTTGACCCTAACTAGGCATCCAGTCTCACTCCCATTGAAGTTGATGATAAAACTGATTGTGGCAAATTCCTGCAAGATGCTGCTTCAAGGCCTAGATTCTAATGGCTCTCTTGTGCTAACTGGAACCTTACTTCACTACTTCGCTAATGGTCTAAGGTGAAAGGATATCAGATACTAGCTTTGAAAGTTTACCTGGAAGTGCTGGAATTGGGATTAACCATAACTGTGGACCTGCAAGAAAAGGCCACAGGGTGCCTGGCCTTTATGGGATACCAGCCATACATGGAGTTAGGGAGCATAGGGAAGGCTTGTGCCTCACAATGGTAGAATCCAAGCCTGGACTTTTGTAGGGTATAGGAGCTCTGTTGCTCCCTTCCCAAGAGGCAATGCTTGGGAAAGAATAGAAACCTGCAGTTTCATGAATCTGCTAAACTCTATCCTTTTGGTCTATAAATTATCTTCTAAAAGATGTCCCACTGTAGTACTAGGTGTTTTCTAGCTTGCCCTCAATATGCTGTGCACTTAAAGGGCAGACATAAAAAGGGCAAACTGAACACATACATCATATATCTTTTAAAGACATATACATTAAAAAGCAGAAGCATAATCTCTGGAATTCTTCAGTATAAATAACCGGGACAGTTTATTGAATGCATGAGAATCTCTTCCACACTCTTAAATAAAATCCTTTCCTATATTTAACTTTAAAAAAAAAGCACACCCAACTTTTCATACCATAATTTTTTTTCAGTTTTCAATTTATCAAGGGAAAACTTAGCTTAGCAAGAACAGTTATTTTACTAAATATCTTTTTAAAAATGTACTAGGAGGCATAGGACAGATGTTGGGAGAACAATCTGTTCACTGGAGAAAGTTTGATAAAATTTACTTTATCCTTAGGCTTCATTTTTTATCTACAGTGACTTTCCTTATCATGTCTCTAGGTTGATTAACCTAATATTATATATGACAATAGAACAAAACAACAATGATAGGCTGTTCTATCTGTTCCTTACTTCAGGAAGGTTACTTCCTAACTTTATATGTTAAATTCTCTGGAAGAATTTCAGCAACTGGGTAATACCAACATCCCACACCAGGATGGCATCCAAGCCTGTTTTACATATCCACAAGAGCAAGATTACAACTTGGAGTACAGACCTAAAGATATAATTGAGCTTATACACTTCATCCTCACACACAACAACTTCACATTCAATAACCAATATTTCTTCCAGGCCATGGGCACAGCTACAGGAAATAAAATGGCCCCACAAAATGCCAAACTTTTTATGAGCCACCTGGATGAAGAATTCCTTAAGGACTGCACCATCAAACCCTTTCTATACTTAAGATATATCAATGACATCGTCATAATTTGGATTGAAAACCTGCAATCTCTGACTGATTTCCATCAGAAATTTAATTATCATTACTCTTTCATCAGACCATCTCTTGAATACTCCAACACCAACATTTCCTTTTATGATCACTATCTGGAGTGGTAAAATACAAACCACCATATACAAAAAACCCACGAACCAACATACATATTTTCACAGAGCCAGAAATCACCCTAAACACACCAAGAAAGCTGTAACATACAGCCAAGCCCTCCACTACCACTGAATTTGAACTGAAGAGAATACCTGTGATCGTCACCTCACAAATCTCAAAAGGGCATTCATTCAACAAGGACACATCTCCAGAGAGATAGTTCACACTTTTGAAAGAGCCACCCAGATACCATTTAAAGAATTGCTGCAGTACGGAAAGAAAAATCACACACCACTAATGATGACATATTATCTCTCCCTGAAACCTATACAGAAAATCCTCAAACAATTGCAACCCATACTAAAAGAAGACCCAATTCTTAAAGAGATCTTCCCAGAACCACCCATCATAGCCTTTAAACAAGCACTGAAACTTGCCAACCTCATCACCAGAAGCAAAATTCCTATGGCCCAAACACACTGAATGGATCCAGACCATGCCATTACAAGAAATGGAAAACCTGCCAACACATCTCCACCACTCCCACAATAACTACACCCCACGGTAGAACCATCAGCATTCCTGGATCTTATACCTACACCTCCGGAAATGTAAATGTATCTCATTCAGTGCACTAAATGTCCTGATAGAAAATATGTAGGAGAAATCAAACAACAACTGCATACCAGAATGAATGCACACCGAAAATCTATCAAAGACAAGAATGCCCAATTAGCTGTGGGGACACATTTCTCACAAGATAACCAATCTCTCAGTTCTAATCCTCAAAGAGAATTTACAAAACACTTTTTACAGACAAGCCTACAAACTTCACTTCATCAATCTACTGGATATGAAAAATCATGGACTAAATACAGACATTGGATGTATGGCACATTTTAACTTGCCTAACATCTGATACCTCAGGTAACCTCTCTGCTATTTACCAGCTACACCTTATCACCCAGTCTACATTCCCCTCCCCTGCATGTTTCTTACCCACTGACTGCCTCAATTTGCATTTTCACTGATTGGCATTCTTGCATATTAGCCTCTGGCTTCTATTCTATCACATCCTGGAAGAGCACAAAACAAATGTAGATGTTTCCTTAGCCTGAAGAAGGGTGTTTGTACCCAAAAGCTTGCAACAAAGATTTTTTCCAACTATTTTAGTTGGTCCAATAAAAGCTATCAGATTTACTCAAAGAACCTTGTCTAACAACTGGGTAATTAAATTTGGTTTTGTCTAATACAATGGAATGTAAATAAGTGTAGGTAGTTGTATCCTAAATTGAAGGAGGTGTTAAAACAAACATTGAGGCTAGGGACAAAAATTATACATATATCCGTACAAGTGATCAGAAACTGGTTCAAATCAGTAACACAACAGAAGTTTGAGGCACACAAACTGCTTTAAAAATGGCTGAAACTGGTTCAAGATAAACCTGGATGGATATAGTATCAGACTTAACTGATTTAGGTTAAATTGCTTTATTGAACTTCTGTCCCAGATCTGGGTGAATGTAGTCTGAAATATTCAATATTTCATGATTTCAATGCATGTGCTTGCTACTAAAACATACTAAATTTTATTCACTTTTTATTAAGACAGAAAAACAGAATTGCTCAGATCTGCCTTCTATCTTCCTTTGAAAAGGAAGCACTGATGTTGCTGCTTTTAGCTTAATAAATGCAGTGCCATCCAAAGTCTGCATGACAGGAATGCATTACACATTCTCATGTATAAAGAATGAGCATTCTTTAAAGCATTCAACAAATATCTGACATGATTTTCCCTAGGGAAAGAGACAAGGATTGACAAGAATCAAAAGGCTCCAACACCTCCCTCCTCCTCTCTCCTCTCCCACAAAACAAAAACAGCAAGAATTCTGGAATGTACTACACCTGTAAAATCTGAGTTTGTATCTTGTACTTTTTTCTGTGTCAATGTATTTGATGGAATGTTACTAATATTACCATGTCATATTTTAGCACAAACCAAAGATTTCTCTAATATGGTTCATCGTTTTGTTTTTGGGTGAAATTTCCTTTATTCCTTGAAGTAGGGACTAGGTTCTTTTTGAGCAGAGGACTAGGTTCCAAGAACTGAATTATAATCATGTTTCTTAGCTATGGCTTTTTTCCCCTCTATCTGTTCCTTTAGACAAATCTTTCCCAGGTGTAGTGACATTGAATACAGTATGAGGCATAGATTATATACACCAGGATACAGGGTGGCAGGACAGAGTCAAGAGCATGCATATCATATTCGTCTTACTCAAAATTAAACCATTCACAAGAAGTCCTGAGACAGATTTCTAAGGTTAAGAGAAGTGTAACTTCTAATTTAGTGTATTCTCAAATCATAGATTTGAGGCAGGTGAAAGAAACATTCGAAGAACCACAGAGCTAACTTTACAGATGACTGTTAAAAGAATTCAAATAAGGCAGCCTGATGCAACTTTGGGGCCCATTACAATTTTCATGGACCATAACTTATTTGTGTGTATTTCTGTCATTTTTTCTCCAGCTTAGGAGAGAACTTTTTCCACTTTCCCCCTAAAGCTGTTAATATGTTGAAGAAACTGCTGGGAACAGTTACTTCCTCAAAAGAAAAAGTCTACTACACATTTTGCTTATCTCATGGTTTCAAACATAGTGGGCCAGAATCTAGGCCCTGTACAATACCAGATTAACTTCACTGAACTCAGTAGCATTCATTACTCCTATTTTTTAGCTAATGTAAGAGAGAGCGATATAGGATTCAGTAACTGAAAAATAAAACAGGAGACCTGTATCTTTCATCATTGATGCAGTAACATGTGATGGCACATTCTCACAAGTTCTATTGTTTTGTTGATGTTCCAACCATGTTGAATTAATTGATTTTGGCAGTTTCTTGATTGCTCCACTCTCTATTTATTTGAAATAGAAACCAAGCCATGTTGTCTGCTCCCGCTTTTGGCACATGATTATACAGCACATCTTCCTTTTTTGTAATCAATCACTATCAGTGTTATTTCTCATTGTGAAACATAGCTTTTACAAGGTTTTTGAAAAGTGTTCCATCTGAACATCAGGCACTGTACAAACCCTACCCCCCCAACCAACAAAAAAAAACAATGGGGAGAAAAAGTATATGTAAGCAAGTATGTGGAAAATGTCTGTATTCCCAGCTTAGTTCTGTAAAGACATTGGAGTTGGAGCCTTTGATTCTTAGATTCCAATGTACAAAGGGCAAACTTCGCAGTGTTGGGTGCCTCAAGTTAGACATCCAAGTCCTAATCAGCGTGATTTTCAGAACTGCTCAGCAGCCATATCTCCTATGGACATTATTAAGGTCTCTGGATGCTCATCACCACAAATCAGCCCATGAACATTTGTATACTTGGTAGATCTTATGCAAAATGCTGGGCATTTAAAAAAAAAACAAAATACAGTTGATCCAGCAGTTTCTAAGTTTAATTAAACAAGGATGTAACACCACTAAAAATGGATTTGGAAATGTACTTTTATATTAGTAAAGATAAACATAGCTTAATTCAGGCTAACTTGGTCCTACTGTTCAGAGCTTCCATTTGCAGGTTTGTGAATTCTACATTTGCACTAAATTATCACTAGCAACATCTTGTTTAACTTGGATGGACTGACTGTTTCTGGGTGCTTTATACTGTTTCCTTCACCTGACGAGATAGAATTGAACCCCTGTGTTGCTTACAGACTCACTGTGCAAGCAACAGCAGTAGAGTCTTAGTGTATTAATACCAAGCTCTTTTGAAGAGGCGTTCATCTTTAGATCTCTTCTAAAAGGAAGCAAACATAATTATCTCTGTCTTACAAGTGGGGAAACCTGCAGGGAATAGATGAAGTGAATTGTCTGAGGCCATGCAGTCAGGAAAAGTCTTTCCCAAGTCTCAGGCCTGTGATCTATTCATCAGGTCACAGTGCTTTCAGAATTGAAAAGATCTACACTTGAAAAACTGAAAAAAAGGATTGGATACCAGAACTATAGGTGGCAGAAAAACATTCGAAGAGTGAACCCTTTTACTGTAGTACAGCTTTCTGTGGCTCTTGGAGCCAGGTGGTGCCTAATAGCATCCCCATACTTGAGAGGGGTACTATGTATGGGGGGCATTGTTTTATTTCCTTTCTTCCTGTGTTGTGACTGGTTCCCTAAAACAAGGGATTTATATGCTTAGGATTTATATGCCTAGACCCTGGCAAATTAAAGAGATGGCAATGAGTGGAGTTCCTTACACCTCTCTTCTCCTTTTCTACTCTGGGCAGGGGTAGCCACAACTTGACACATGGCTTACAGCTTCTGAGTTGATCCTCGGCTGTGGAGCCTGCATCTTTTTAGTTCCAACAAGTCAGAATTTTCTATATCCAATTTTTCTGAAGTTGGGCACATGATGAACAATTTTTTTATTTGACAGTTACAATCATTGTGATTGCACACATGCATGCACACACACCCATGCATGCACACTTTGTTCATGGGTACAATGGTACTACAAAAAGAACAATAAGATCATCTTACAACACACATATGCTACATATTAAAACAGAGTGGCTTGGCAAACAACCAACTCTTTCACACCAGCATTCTGATTGTGACCAGAAAACAAGGGACTGGAATGCATGGATGCCTGAATTTTCAAAAAGTAAGAAGCAGATGCTCATCAGGTATAGCACTGAATAGGTAAAATCCCTTCCTCGAGAGCTGAACTTGGCTTGTAGGTAAAATAGATATTGCATAAGAAAAATGGTCCAGCGGAATGGCAAGGGTTAATTGGTTTCGAAAAGCCTGTTTGTGACAGTTTCCTTCAAGGTCCGCTGTGTCAGGAAACAGCAGACATACAGGCTGGGAAATTGAAGACATGCACCACAGTGTTCCATAACATGAACAGTGTACCCAGATATAAGGGACTCTGCTACAGTGGCCAGGTTACAGTGCCCAACTGCAGAGCCCTTGGAATTTCTGGTTTTGGTGAAGAGATCAAATTAGGAGACCAATAATGTAAATAACCAATATTTGTAAATAACCAAATTGAGATGTGTGCATGTGATGGGTTTGCCAGAACAAAGCAATATGCTGACAGGGCACAATGGGGGCAGTATGATGACCACAGGGAGAACAATCAACGATACCCAGAACTAAAGAGTCATTGGGTGGGGAGGGGGGAGAAAGAATACAAAAGGAAGGATTTCTGAGCAGCAAAGAGTCCCTGATGGAGGAACCCAAAGCCACCAGAGACAGAGGGCACACCACCAGCCTGTCTCACCCACCACACTGGGTGGGGGTAGAGGGGTGGGGCTTAGCCTTTGGCCTCCAGGCTGCTGATATCTGACATTCAAGAAAGAACCACAGGGTGAAGCTTGCCTACTGGCTAGACGTACTTTCCCTCTGTGACAGCGCTAGGACTGGTAGATATAGAATTGGGGAGGTTATTTTTTTTGTCTTGCCTGCATTATTCTTATCTGCTATCACTGTGTATCAATAAAATTAGCCTATTATTGAATGGAGAAGTCGTGGTCTGTCTAAAAGTTTGGGTCCACCTGGAACATGGTATACAGTGCCAACAGTCAGGCAAGGTCATGGAATAAAAGACCTCAGAGCTAGAAGCAGCCAGTAGAAGTCACATGTAGCATGCCTTCAGAGGGTACTCAGAGAGACTGGGCAAGGTCACAGAAATCCCAAAGAACTGTTCCCCTGGGGGACTCCGTGACATAAGAACCTAACTATATAGATTCAGTGAGGAGCATTAAATCAGAACAGCAAATTTAAAAAAAAAAACTTTTAAGAGGTTTTCTTTTTTGTTATTTTTAATGGAGAGAGAGAGAGGTGAATTGGTATACAGTATGTTTATGAATAATCCTTCTTACACTGTGTCATTCAAGACCACCTCAGAAGCAAGGTATGTAAATCCTAGTTTCACTTACTAAGGATGTACATTTGAGGGGTGAAACCTCCATTGAACTAGCATCTAAATTATGTCTCATTAAATGAAATGGTGACACATGCACAGAATGTATGAGTTGGGGCTTGCTTTTCCCAGTATCAGAACATTCATTTGTAAAACTGTTTCTCTTGTTATTGTGTCAGAATGAGAGACTTCCAGCAGGGTGGCTGACAGGTTAGACAAAGGGCCCTGTTCAGTAATAAAATTGTTATGCAGGTGTTCTACAGTTTTCCCTGCAGCATTTGTACACACCAGATGAACTATACTTAGGCTGACATACTCCCACCCCTTCCAAAAGTGGGTAATAATTGTCACAGAAGTCCCAGGAGAAGAGCAGAGCTGGCTATTGTTTTCAAGGAGCAACAAGGGAAAGATCATTTTTGCTCCTGAAAGAGGCTGACCACATATTTACTATTACCTATTTGTTATGATAAAAGCTGATTTTATTTTTTTACAGTGACACTGAGAACACGGGCAGCACAAACATATGCTGATATAATTTACAGGGACAGATACTGTGGCACGGTTATACCTGATGGCTAAAAAAATGATATTTAATGATTTGCTTTTAGGAACTGGCTTGTAGGTAGAGTAGATATTGCATTAGAACAATGGTCCAGGGGAATGGCAAGGGTAAATTAGTTTCGAGAAGTCTGTTTTTGACCAAGTTTCATGTTCTCGGTCTTTGTGTTAGAAGCTAGCAGGCAAATAGGGTGGGGAAATTAAAAACATATAGTATTCTATGACAAAGATAAGGGGCCTGTAGAACTAACATGAGGCCACAGTGACCAGCTGCGAAGCCCCTGGGATTTTCAGTTTTGGGGGGAATGCCAAAATAAGGTACCAGTAACTGACCAAATTAAGATGTATGCATCTAATGGGTTTGTGGGAACACAGAATGATGCTGACAGAACAGAACATGTACAGTATAACAACCACAGTGAAACCAATCAATGGTACCCAGAAATGAAGAGTCATCAGGAGAAAAAGAATGCAACAAGAGGAGTTTCAGAGCAGCATGGGGGCATCCCAAGGCCACCATGGGCAGAAGGTACATCACTGGCCCATCTCACCCACTCTACTGAGGGGTTGGGCATCATCCCTCAACCTCCAGGCTATTGACATCTGACATTCAAGCAAAGAACCACAAGGTGGTGCTTACATACTGGCTGGATGCACCACTTTCCTTGTGAACCCACCCTGGGACTGGAAAATAATTGGTATTATATTATTTAATCATCTTGATAGCTTTGCTTGCATTACTCTTATTTTGTATCAATGTGTATAAATAAAATTTGTCTATTATGGAATGGAAGAAGTGGTGTTCAGTCTGAGGGTTTGGGTCCTCGTGAAACAAGGTATCAGGACTGGGTCATACATCCAGTGCCAACAGCACTCTTCGTTCAGACCATGCCACAGGAGCAGGAGCTAAGGACTTCTAAAAGCAGATAACAATTCTGCCATGCCTTCCCCTCTATGATTAGTGGCACATTTCCTCCTTTCCCATTCCACCCTCTGCATAGCCTGGCACTGACACTGTCTCTGCTTTCTCCCAGTGGCCTCAGGCTCAGGGGGGTCCTGCCCTTTTCCAGCTGCTCAGGTGCCCAGGCTTAGCCTGGGACAGAGGCAGTAGACAGGTTTCCCCTCCCTTTGTGATCCCTCTGGATGTTCCCGGCCAGCCTGAGAACAGGCTCAGGGAGGGGGATCCTGCCTACCACTGTTGCCAGTGCTTCTGTCACTGGCTCTCTGTACAGGTTGGTTGGGGCAGGACAGGAGAGACTTTGGAATTCACCTAGCTTAGCTGGGGACCATGGCAATGGCAGGTGGGGAGTTGGGGAACAGGAGAGGAGGGGAGGTGTCTCTGAGCCTGGAGAGGAAGTGGGGGATACTTACCTACTTTGGGGACTTAAATAAAGCTGCTCTTGCAGTATGGTTTGCCTGCCTGGTAGGGGAAGGGAAGTTGGGAGCAGGGGTGCAGCCACCACTGCAGCCCTGGTTGCTTCCCTCTTTACATCCCTCACATCCCTCCCAGATACACCCAGGGTAATTTATATTGATTTTGTATACCAATGTGAATTATGCTGGAAGAGAAAAAAGCTGTGTGGCATTTGTCTTTAACAAATGGATGTGCTCAGAGAGACATAGATGGGTAAACTGAAGACCAGTGTAATTAGGAGCAACTTTCCACCAGATTGGGTGAATTTACCTTTGTTTAGGAGTATTTGTTGTCCTTCTCCTACTGGTGTTACACTGGTGTAATGCTAGTTACAGCAGTCTAAATGTTTCATCTATTCACGTCCTGACTTCAGTGATCCGGTATTTGAGAAATCATCATAGTTTACCTTGAGAAATTTACTACTGCCAGGTACATGTCAAAACTGATCTAGCTGTGGCACCCCTGGCAATGAAGCTCTTCCTCTTCTTTCTGCTTTAAATTGATCTCTTACCCTTGTTTTCTTTCAAATGATGAAATCCCACAGTTGGCACAACAAAAAGACCTCTTGCACAGAGTGTATTGCAGTCAAGGCTGTAGGCTGCTGGAAGGTTGGGAAAATCCCATATGGCTGTGATCAGTATTTAGGGGATGTAAGGACACAGCTGATTGACATTTCCTAAGGCTTGTGAATGGCATGTTGTCACAGGTTCACTGAGGGCATGGCATGCTGTTATTATAAGTCACATGGCCCAATACTTCTCTCACAAAAATATAAATCTGGAGGAACACAGATGTCAGTGTTCACTGGTTGTACAGTGCAAGAGCTACACATCAGCAATACCCCTGGTATTGCCATGATTTGAGCACTGAAAGCTAGTACTGTGTTACTAAATCAAAATAGACCCCACTCATTCATAAGTTGATCTGTTGTGCTTATCCAGGATTGTGCTCATCTAATACATGCATACACATATACCCACTCTAAGAAATTAATTCTGAGATAACACCGTCCAGTTTTCTTGATGCATAACTTGGCACTGTCCCATCCCTTGCCACCTGTTCACAGGATTTAGTAATTATGTGGAAGGTAACACTGGGAAGCCCAACCAATAAAGAGGAAAATCCAGTTATGTTTAAATTCACCAGTGGGATCTTGTGATCTACTATGGGGAGGAGAGTAGAGCTGGGAACTTTCTTTTCCTTTACTACTCCCATCCAACAACTGCCTTCTTCTTCAACCTGTTAGACACTCATAATCTCTTACAGAATTCAAGCCATCTTTCCATTTCCTCCTTCTCACCCTAGCTGAAACCCAAAGATTCCAAAATTCATCCATTAACTGCTAAGCCTAAGAGATTGGCATGGCTTGTAAAGACTACTCCAAAGAGCAATCCTATGATCAGGCATAGTACTGGGATGCTAAACCTGCTGCTACTCCAGTGCTCTCAGCCCCAGTTGGTCCAGTATACATATGAGAGGTTAAGCCTATGAACTGAGTTGAAAACTTATGTATATTATTAAAGCAGAAAGGAGAGCATGCCTCATAGGTTACCTGTATAGTTGCTTCTAGGCATTGTTCTGTTAAAGGTGCAGTTTTCTAAGAAAGCAACCTCTTCTGGAATGTTAGTTCAGATACTGAAAAAAATACTTGTTAAGTATATCACATTTTTTTGACTTGTGCATATTTATTGACTTTTCTGCCACTCTGAGATTTGGATAGTTTCCAAAACTAGTTCATGTTTGAAGCCTTCTTTAATGAATCTTTCCTACCTAATAAAGTTCTGATAGCTACCACAAAGAAGAATTTTCAGGGGGATAGTACACAAACATTCCCAAATACATTTTTTTTAAAAAGGGAAGAGGCTTTTGTAGCTTTCAAAATTTATATTCAGATCCCACTTATATTTGAATCACTACATTCTTCAGACAGTAAACACAGCATGGAATAACTCTTCTCCTGTTTCCATTGAGTAAGTAGCATCAATACAGAAAGCTATTCAGCCTGTGACTACTGGAACTTACTTTTTCATTAAAATAGAATGCAAATAGCCTCTGACTGTCAGGAAAAAAAAAGAAACGAACCATACACGCCTCCTGGAGAAAGTGGAGCTTAATATAGAAATAGGCATGTATGATGACTCTCAACACTTTGACAAATCTTTAAAAGGAAATTTAGTGCTCAAGAGACCTTATGTGTATTATGACATAGTAGGAGAGGAAGTGCAATGTGCTTGACAATTCTGAGATTCATGCAGAAATGAAACAAAGCCTGTTCAGGACATACATCTAAGTCAATAGGAAATCAATTTGGCCCACATGCAAAGACTGGAAAGTGAGAAGTAGCAGAATGCAGGAGAGTTTGGACTGAATGGGGAGGTCAGCACTGAAGGAAATAATTTGTTGACTGAAAAAAATAAATATTAAAAAAAGCATGTTTGCTTTCTAATGTAAAGATAAACCTCTAGCCAAGCTACTGTTGACTCAGTTAATAAAAACTCCAGCAGGATGCTGAAGTGAAGCAACTGTTTAGCTAGTCTGAGGGCTACCTCGCTTTGCTGCCATCTATAGCATCTATATCAGAGGCAATAATTCAGGCCCACAGGCCACATAGGCAATTTTGAGCAGCTGCTGTGGGCCAATCAGCACCATCTCTGCACCCCCAGAACAGGTTGGAGCCCTGTGGCTCTTCCCTGCCACCAGCACCCAGCAGCAGCTGAGTGCACAGCCCCAGCCCTAGCCTTGGCTATGCACTCCAGACCCATGGGACCAGCCCCAACCCTGGACCAGCTCTGGACCAGTCAGGACCCACACACACAGCCCTGACCCTAGCCCAGTCTGTGCCTGTTCTGGATCACCTGCCCATGATGAGCAGTGGTGGTAGTGGTGGTGGTCAGGAAGAAGCTGCTGCTGGGTACAGGGAAAAAGCAGCTGCCTACCCATCACCATTTCCAGGCCTTCTTGCTGCAGCTGCCTGGAGCCCGCACCTGGGCTGCCCTGAGGCTCCTCATCACTGCCAATGCTGCCCTGCTGGGTGACTTGGAGGCAGTGCTGGTGGCGGTGGTGATGCCAGCAGAGAGGATCTGCAGGGCAGCCCAGGTACAGGCTCTGGGCAGCTGCAGCAAGAAGGGCCCAGCAGCGGTGAGGTGGAGTGGCCACTTTATCCCTGAACCCAGTGGTAGCTTCTGTCCAGCCACCATCACTGCTCATTGTGGGCAGGCGGTTCAGAGCAGGCACAGGGTGGGCTCGGGTCAAGGCTGTGTGTGTGGGTCCCTACCAGTCTCCATGAGGCTGGGGCCAGCGGCAGCAGCCACTGGAAGGAGCTGCCACTGACTGGACTGCCTAGATATGGAATCCAGCTGTAAGCTGCCCCAGCCCTGCTGTGTGCTTGGGGGCAGTGGGATATGGCATAGGCCAGACACCGCCTGGGTCAGGCAGGATCAAGGGACCCGCCACAGGCCAGACAAAATCCCTCCATGGGCCAGATCCAGCCCAAAGGCCATATTTTGCCCACCCCTCATCTATATGCATCTGGTGCAGGCAACTTCTAACCCTCTGACCACATATGATGTTGCAAGGCTAGCACTTTTGAACAGAAAGAGCAAAGAATAGATTTCTGAAGAGAAAGTACCCAAAGATAACAGTAGGTCAAAACTGCGCTGGCCTTCAGAACTGGTTGCCTGAATCTTACACAGAGGGGAGTCAGCATCACCAAAGAGAACAGAAGGATTTACTTATAGTAGATGGAGGTAGTGGAGACTGGCCAGCCTCTTCCCACAATGAGATGTGAATACACTTGTGAGACACAGATGATAAGCTATGCCCTTAGGGAATTTGATGATTATAGTAATGTTGATAGCTGGGTATGTGCTGACTTGTTATATGGGGGGAAAGGTGGCTAGCTTTTTCTCTTAGATGAACAAGTACGCAAATATGGGGTGGAAGCGGTGGTCATGTTTCATACTGGTACCAGTTACTAGGTGCATGACAGAGGTCCTAGAAGCAAAGTTTAGACTATTAGGCAAAAGGCATAAGTCCAGATTCATTGGAGTAAGCTTTTTCTGAAATGCTTCCTATTTGATAAGCAAGGACAGCTACTTAAAAGATGGAAGTGGAGGGATTTCATTAGATTTGGTACCTGGGAAATGTCGGTCCTACACTTTAACTGAAATGGAGTCAGACTCCTGATCCAGGCAACTAACAACTTGGGGGTAGGGAGGTGGTGGTATTTAACTAACAGCTGGTGGAAAGCCAACAAGATCTGAGAATTTGGGAGGAACAAAGATATTTGTTAGGGATGAATAATAATAGTAATACCTCAATTTGTTATAGAAAATAATAGGACATAAATTGCACCTGCACTGGAGGAGGGACCGATTGCTCTAGTAATATAATATGCTTCCTAGTGCAGTTTCTTAGGCATGCCCACAAATCAGTGGGCAATGGACTAGCTGAAGTAATTTAATTGGAATTTGACAAGGTCCTTTCAAAGAGCCTGTTGAAGCTTTCATAGTTACATAATAAGAGGTTAAATACAATTATGAAATGTAAAGGAGAAAAAAAAAAGAAATAAATTTATGATGAATTGTCCAAAGAGCAAAGAGTCAACAATAAGATGCACAAGGGATTATATGTCAGTAGAGACAGAGGACTAACATGCTTTAATATCTGTATTAGTAATGTGTTTTCTATTTGTTTGTGTCTGCGACTTTGTGGACACAAAGAACTGGATGTTGACATTTAGACCTCTGGTTAAGTGAGGTGCAATTAGGGCATAAGCAGATAGACCTGGAGTGGCATTTTCAAGGGTGCTCACTGCTCAGCAGTAGCTGGGCTCTTCACTCATTGTTGACAACTGACTTGAATGGAAGCAAATGCCAAGAGCTTTTGAAATGATACTGTGTTCACAAGTATTGCAAACACAAATTTGCATTTGCAAAAATTACTGGTACAAAACCAGACACTAGGTTAAGACCATGCTGAAAAATCTGACCCTCAATGTTTTCATACAAATAATTCAGCTATTTGATATTGTAATTTACAGAAATAGCCATAATTGTTTTAGGAGTCACTTGAATGTATAAAACTAAGAACACTTATCTTAATGTAAATACTGGCATCACTGTCAAGATACTATATAATTTTTGAATGACATTTATTGCATTTTTCAGGAATTAAATACTTCCCTGTTTCAAAATAATTTCCATATTGAGCTATAACACAAATCTCTATATGGGCACAAAACACAGTTCCCCAGCTTGATGGAAAATTAATAGGGTCATAAAATTCAGATATGGTTTGTTATTGCAGCTGTACTGTCTGTCTAAGGGAAAATTAATCTATTAAATAGCTTTCCATAGAATAGTCTCTATAAACCAGAATTGTTTGAAATAAGCCTGATCCAACAAAGATGTAAGGGAGGTGTTATTTTTAACATTAGAGGCAAATCATAGCTCCCAGTGTTTGACTTCCCAAATCCCCTTTAAGTTCCTCACTGAATCCCAGATTGGTCTGTTTACCAAAGCTTTTTCTCTGATAGGCCTGTCTTTTGGAAATTCCATGAATTAATTGCCTTTTATATATTTTCTCTATTTGGGATATAACTTTAGAATTTCTGCAGTAGTCTTTACTAATTCCAATCCAAACCATTGAGACATTTTAGCAGCTTGCAAATAAATTTAAGTTTTTCCTCCCTCCGTACATACATATTGTGAACACTTATTTAAGATCTGGTTAAGTAAAGCATTATATGTGAGCTTATATACTTAAACACATGTTCAATCCATGCTGATTCACAAAGCACTGAAGAAGATACTTAATATCCTATGGGCCTTATGCAGTTGCTTGGGTAGTATGCTAGAGTGGCCCTTTGCCTCTGTTGGCTCTTAGGTTGTACAAGAACAATGGAAGGTAAGCGTAGTGGGCAACCAGGTCACTGACCCTGGTCACTCACAGGGGGTGTAAGAAAGGTAGCTCCTGCCACAGCCGACCCTGCCTCTACCACTGTCCCTGCTGCCAGTGTCACCCAGGTACAAGTCCTACAAGTTATGCCTCTGAAAATTGCCAAACATTTATCGTGTCAAAAACTGCAGCACTTTGAATGAAGACAACAGCCCACATATCACATATAGCTATTTGGTACGCTATGCATTTGGAGGAGAAAGTCTTTACACATCAGTGCTACTTGGAACAAGAGTTGGAAGTGTTCACTGGAGAATGAGGGATTGGAGCTTACCTCCTCAGTGTGTCCCCAAGCTCCAGACCTGAACTTAGCTGAATAACCCAGTCATTTTTTATCTTCGTCCCACTTTTAGATTGTTATCAGTTTTAAAAAAGGATTTCTCATCTCCATCACACTAACCATTCTCATACCTCTCATTTTATGTTTGTACTAACTTGCTGCATGGCCTGGAGCTAGTCATGTCACCCCTCTACCTCACTTGGCTCGTATGCAAAATGAGACTAGTAATTACCTATCTGCCTCAGAGGTACATTGTGGGAATGTTAATGTTTGTATAGTTAGGATCTGCAAAGTCCTAATCTAACTCTCCTTAATGCCAGCAGAATCTATTTCTACTATTCTATCTGTGGGAGTTTGATCAGGTTAAGTACACAAGTTTAAAGGCCAGAGAACATTAAAAAGTTGCTATAGTTGAAATGATGACTAATGAAAAAATTAGTCTAAATTTTAAATTATGGCAATATTTAAAAATCTCAGACCCTCCCCCCCTTTTTTCTCATGAGCATTTTTTATTTAGTATATTTTTATATTAAGATTTTATTTGCAACAGAACAAATTAGAGTTAAACCCTATAGCATAACAACAGGCATGACAGAATAAAAAGGTCTGTTTTCAGACACATCAATGCAATTCCAGAGTAACTCTGTTTAAGTCTTTTCAGAAGCACTTTCACATTATGAGGGTAGTTAAGCCCTGGAACAGTATCCAGGGAGGTGGTGGAATCTCCATTCTTGGAAAGTTTTAAGAGCAGGTTAGACAACCAACTGACTTGGGAAATGGATTAAGGGAGGCTCCTGCCTTAATCAGCAGGTGGGACCTTCTCAGGTCCTTTCCAGTCTTACTCTTCTATGATTCTGTGATTCTACAAGTCAGTGGTATTACTCTGGATATAGACTGAATTGACTTGAGCAGGAAAGTATTATGCTCGTTAATAGCCTGAGCCTACATTCCCTATGCACCAAAAACTCCCATAAAATTCATGGGAGGGCATGATCTGACTGCATGTGTTATATTTAAAATAAAATGCGATTTTTAGTTGCATACAATTGCCAGATTCAACAGGAATATACAAACAATTGTCAAACAGGACTCAAACTTTCTGTTTCAGTTCAAACATAACCAAAGTTCATTACCTTTCAGCACAGACATAACGGAGAACTGTATCAGTCTTAACACAATATTTGGAGGATGGTAGCGTTCTTGCATGGCAGTAGTTTTGAGCCCTGCCTGCTTTCAAGTCCTTAATTGTACTGATTATTCTACTGTCAGTGGTATGTGCATAATGTTACATCCAACTTAGATCAGAACCCAGACCTATGGTTTGCAGAGCACAGAGATTTTGAAACTACACTGAACATTATTTAAAAACAAACAAACCCCAAGCCCCCAATGTCTTGCAAATTCAGGTCCACTTTTTCAAAGTGATACAAATGTTTTCTGGACAAATTGCCAAGTTTACAAATATGCATACACATTCCACATATGGATATGCTTTAGTAATCATCTTTACAAACCTTTTAGGACTACACATGGCTCCAATAAATAACCCATTCACCAACAATATATTATCATCATTAAAAAAAATCTTTTCAAATGCAGGCCAGCAACCCTAACCTTCACTTTCAGCCTGTAGCCTCATGATTAATCATTACGTCAGTGTTCATTTTTCATGGTTTGCTGTTCCACAATAAATTGAAAGGAAGATGACTGAAATAATTAATATTGCATCTGACAATGAGCATGGCTTGAAAAGAGTTGGCTCATGACAGCTGAGGACAGCCTGCCTTTTGGAAGTTGCAAAAGTAATAAAATCCAAAAGACTCCCCTCCCCCCAAACTTTTTTTCCCTTCTAAAGTTTACATGACAAAACTGCATGAATGGGATGGCTCACATGTCATTGTTTTTGCATAAATAGTAAACAGCTGCAGAGAAATGGTTTACCCCATGAAGGGTAATAATAGTTAGCTCAAGGTTAAGAACCTCATAGAAGGCCAGCTAGCTACTACAAAATTGTGAAACATCATCCTCTGGCTATCTGCTGGCACATAGTCAAGTGCGGAGTTATGCGATATTGACAAAGTAGGCTTCAGAGCTTAAAAGATGAAATTTGACTAATAAAGAGGAGGGGTTTTTTTTGGAAATTACTGTGTCAAATATTTTTTCTGACCAAGGAAGACCTGGTCTTTACTCACTCCAAATCTCATCCGCTTACTTGACCACTCACATTGAGCATATGCCATTCAGCATATGTAGGGATGCAAAATAAAGCCCTATGAGTTTTCATTTTGTTTAGTCTAGAAAGGGTATATGAAAATACTATGCTTTTATTAAAGGCCTGACCCTACATTCCTCTCTCTACATAGCTTCTCCCAGCACGGACCATTCCCTCCCCTTCCCCCTCTCCCTCTGCTTCTCTGCCCCCTTTTTCTTTCTGCTTTGTATTGAAATTTCTCTCTTTCTTAAATGCAGCTTTGCGCATGTCTGTTCACAGCATCTGATAAAGTGACCTTTAGCTCATAAAAGTTTGTGCTATATATATGTGCATGTGTGTGTGTGTATATGTGTGTGTGGAATACACTCTCACCCCTGCTTTGGTTAGTCTGTAAGATACAAATCTTTCATGCCTTCTACCTACATTACTTGAGCATACAAACTCCCATTAAATTAATGGGAGGGCACAATCTGGATAAATGTATTTTTATTCTGCCCGTTTAAAGTTAATAGGAGGCGGGATACATGTAGTTGCCAAAATCAACAAGAATATGCAAATAAGTGTCATGTAGGTCTCAAATTTTCTATTTCCAAACATGCCTAGTTTTTATGGTTTTCCAGCACAGACACATTACAGTTCTGCATCTGATATAATGAAACATTTAGGGGACAACAAAATCCTGGAACAGCAGCAATTTTGAGCTGCTGACTGACTGTTGCCAGGCCTCAAATGAACTGATTATTTCACTTTTAACTCTTTGACTAAAATGAAGGCCTCATTCATGCTAAATACCCACAGTATTATATTTAATATGACCACAGTATTGTCTGTCACAGTGGCAACCACCTTTGTCACTGAAATTCAAATTTTCTGCATAGATGCAATGTCAGTAGGTCACAGTATGTGCATCATTTGATTAGCAACTAACAGAACCATGGAAACATTACTTATAACAATGTCTGAAACAATCCTGTTAAGTATAATAATGTGGTTTGAGCTCCTATACACAGTTCTGAGTTAATTCACCCACTTGACATGAAAAGAAAATTCTATTTGATTTATAAAATACACCTAATTATAAAACATCAGGAGCATGTACACATTGTAATAGCAAATAAATAAGACTATTTTTAGAAAAACCCATGAATAGTAAAACTAAAAGCTTTTCTGTAACTTTCCCTACCTCAAATATTTTTGTACGTCCCACCCTATATGAAGTCAGAGAAAAGAATAGGATTCTGAACCTGCAATATGATGGGTGACATTTTGCCATGAGCCTCAGGGCCTTGTTGCACATTAATTTTCAACAGCTCAGGGAGCTTTTAACCCCTGGATTGTCCACATATAAAGATGCAGAAACTAGTTTTAAGCACCCTTTAGGTATCTTAAATTTATGCCACTCCAGGCCATGCTTATCTCCAATCCATATATCCCTATTTGTGTTCCATGAGTATGTGGCCACTCCCCAAAGATAAACTGCCCAAGTTGCAATCCTCCATCATCCCAGGATGCAGTGTCTTCTCCTACACTCTCCTGTTCTGGGTGGACAAACTTGCCACCCCCTGAACTTTACTGCCTAGAGGGTGGTACTGGCTCCAAGCCAGGGGTTTGACCTGGTCAGGTAGCTTGCAAGGGCACAGACCATTCTGGGAGAGAGAGCTAGAGGGAACGGAGTGGGGAGCAAGGTAGCGGGACAGAGCGAGGTTCTTGTGAGCTGCAGCTACCCAATCCCAAACTGAATCCCAATGTATTCAAACATGAGATTGCTTTAATTTACTTACTCTTTATTTCTTTTTACATTCTTTTTTTAATTCTTTTTATTTTATTCTTTAGTGGCTTCAGTGGCTGACTTCATTTCACCACCCAGCCTCTCCACCTCCCATTTCAGTACCCAGTCCCCATCATTAAACTCTCCCCTTCTAGCCTCATGCTCCTGCCCACATCAACTAATTTCTCCAAACCACACCCACTTAAAGTAGGGATAGAAGCCTGCCCTGGTTCACCAACCCTCTAGTGGCAACTCAGAGCTGTAGCTCCTAAACAGGCCCCTGCTCACCAGCCCTCTTGTGGCAAGTTATAGCTGTGTAGATCAGAAACAGTCAGAGAAGGCCTGAATGTGTGGCTGCTCTAAACTTGAGCTAATAATAACACTGATCAACATTTGAGAAGTTAAAAGTGTCATGTGTAACAAAGCCCTTAGTGCTAGGGACAGAAATTACACATAAACCAGTATAAGTGATCGGAAACCGGTTCAAACAGAACAGAACTTCAGTGCACATAAACTGCTTTCAGAATGGCTGAATCTAGTTTAAGATAAACCCAGATAGATGTATTATCAGGGTGCAGACAGAAGTGACAATTTTTGGCCAATCTGGCCACAGATAGCAGTTTATAGCTGTCACCAAACAAATGCACAACTGCAGACAACTTCAAAAATGGCCAGTTGTGTGAAAAAATCTGACCTGTAACTGCATGAGGTATCAGACAACGACATTTCAAAATGTAGTGTCTTTTATAACTTGTGTCTGCAGTAGCTCCCAGCCTGTTGCTGTTTTCAGAATGGGAGCGGGGAAGGGAGTGGAGGGAGTCCAGTCTGGGTTTTTTTCACCCTCCTCTTGGAGGGTGAGATAGGTGTATTGGAGCCCCTCTGAGGTGGGAGGAGGGCTCCAATTCACCCACCCCACCCTTCAGTACCAGCTGGGGAGCCCCAAGAATGAGCTCCCTCTGCTACCTTTCCCCCCTCCCATTCTGAAAATAGCAAGCACTGGCAGAGATCCTTGGTCATTGCTATGGGAACATGTCTGCAGGCTCCCAGCCCCAGCTAGATCCCCCTTCCCCCTGCAACCAACAGTGAACTTCTGTTTGATCTGGGGTAAGGTTGTAACTCAGAGCACGTTGCAAAAATCATTCCGAGTTACAGCTGGGAGCTTTACTTCTGTCTGCACCCTCAGATTTGACTAATTTAGGTTAAATAGATTTATTGAACTTCTGTCCCAGATCCCCTCCACATTCAGTCCCCCAGCACCCCAGGATGCTTTGCACCTCCCTCACAAACCACCCTTGCAGGGTGGGGGTGGCAGGGCTAGCCTTGGTCCAAGCTGTCTGCTCCAGCTCAACAGGGAGGTGTGCTCTAGTGCCCCCTGACATCAGGTCTGGACCACTGCGGGGATGTGGCTGCTCTTCTGGAATCAAAAGTGAGTGTCCATTTGCTTGCTTATTGGCTCAGTCTACACAGCTTAGACTAACCTGTGAAGACTGAATTCATTCAGCCTTGGGCTTTTTGACTACCTGTCTATAGCCCAGATGTTTAAATCGCGCATTCTTTGCTTGACTGCCATAGATGGTTTCATCCATCTCCTGTACACAGGGAGAGCATCCATCTCATTTAGAAATTCAGAGGTGAAAGACAATCATGTGAGTTTCAGCTATAAGCAAACAGGAAAAGCAGCTTGTAGCATACTGGGTTTGCATTAATGAGTGAGTGACACTGACCTCTTGTGGCTGCCTACAGAGATTATAAAGGACCTATTACTACCAGTAGCTGCAGGGAACTCTTTTATCTCAAGGAACAGAGATTTGAAAGATTCTATTCCTAGTGTCTACTGTCTGTAATATTTACATACGTTATGCATATTCTTTTCTTAGTTGCATCAATTTAATTAAAAAAGAACTCCACTGAAGCCAGTAGTAGCGCACTAGTAGAAAACTAGGATGAGTCTAAAACTGGGCTTTGAGTCTGTTGTTTGCAACACATGAATTCAGTATGAACTAGAGAAATAGAATAATATGTTCTCAGTGGCTAATAACACCAAGCAGGTGGATAGCCACATGTCACACTAGCTTAAGCTTCCAAGTGACCTTCAACAGTAGCCCCATGCACAGCATATTGCATTAATCCTTTCTGGAAGTCACAAAAGCATGGATAACTGTTCTGCAGTCCAGATCCAAGAGAAACAGTTGCAAATGCCTAGCCAGATGCAGATGGAAAACTGCTTTCCATGTAGCCTGCTCAGAAGGCTGAATAATTTATTAGTGTATCAGAAGCTATTTTTTGAAACTCTGCCACTTTGAAGGAAATATTTTAAATTATAGGCAGGTCCTACTAACAGACTAGCTTACAAATGCCAAATCAACTATTGTGTTGGCCAATACTAAGTAGAGAGTGACCGGCAAATACAATGGCCATGTTCAGAGGACAGTACTATTGGAATAATGTTGTAGCCATGATGGTCTAGGAATTATGCAAAAGGCAAGGATTTTTCTAGGCAATATATTTTGTTGGATTTTATTTATTTTATTTGGTCAGATACATTTAGACCAGTTTTTGAATGCAAAGGTTTCTGATGAGGAATGCAACTTGATGAAGCTTGTCTAGATCTATCCCAGCCATGCAGTTGGTCCAATAAAAGATACCACCCACAAAAATCCTTGCCTCTTGCACATGTAGAGGACCACTTTCTGCTTCCCAAAACTGAGGAAACAACTAAAAGATATTTTTTTTTCTGACCAATATAAATGAACTAGTTGCAAACATTAAGGCGGCTAGAAACTTGTGAAGAAGCAATGGATGGAAGCAATGAGAACAATGAACAAAGGACCTTGGACTTTAAAAAGTCAACTTTCAACCAATTCAGAGAAATAGTATGTAGAGTTCCTTCAGAAGACAAAGTAAAGGAACAAGGAGTCCATAAGGATTGGCAGGTTATAAATAACATAATAATGGAGGTTCGTCATCAAGATACTCCAACACAGAAGAGAGATAAAAATGGAGAGAAACTCATCTGGCTCTTTTCAGCTTGAGAGAGAGTCATACAGGAAGGGGATGTTATTAAGCAAGTCTACACAGGGATAGCATAATTGTGTAGGGTTAATATCAGGAAAGCAAAGATACAGCTGGCAGGAGATATTAAAGGCAATGATAAGGAAAAGATAGATCAGGGTCTACTGCTCAAAATGATCTATTAACAGAAGACAACCAGTAAAATTGATATTAAAGAGAAAGAGCTGTTGCTCATAGGTGAAGAACTCAGAGTCTGACTTCAAAAATACTACATAAAACAATCAATTGGTAATTATCTGGAGAAGAATTTGAGAATGGAGCAAATGTTTTCTCTCTGTGAAATGATTTAGGCAAAACCAGAGAAGAGAACTTCATGACATTTTCTGCTTGGCCCTCCTCTCATAGGTTTTCCTTAGGGATTGCTGGCAGCCAACATGGATTTGTTAAGAATAAATCATGTCAAACCAACTTGGTTTCCTTCTTTTGACAGGTTTGGTTGTAGTAGCATAACTAGGGATGGGCGAGTGGCACTAGCCCCAGGCACCAACTTAGGAGGGGTGACAAAACCATTCTTCCAACCCACCCACAAGAAGTCCATACCTCCACAACAAGAGCAGCCCCATGGCATTGCTCTTGTAGCAGGAGCTAGTCCTGGGACACCCTGTTTCTGCTACTGCTACTGCTGCTACTGCTGTTGCTGCTGCTGCTTTAAGATTAAGAGCTGGGGTGGGCAGAGCATGCTGCAGTAGCAGCAGCAGTGCAGATGGTGACTGTTCTGGATTTCCTGGCATGGGAAATCCTGCACCCATCCCGGCTTGTTCCTGGAACTGTGGGCACTCCTCTACCCCCAGATCCCCTGCAGAGTCTCCCCAGGATGCAAGGCCTGTTTGTTATGCGTCTGTCTGTGGGTGGGTGGAGGTGGAAGAGGGTTAGGGAGAATACAGTGGACATATATCTGTGCTTTAGTGAGGTTTTGATAGTACCTCCTGTCATTCTCATAAGTAAGTTGAAGAAATTTGGGGTAGCTGGAATTACCATTACATGATGCATAATTTGTTGAATAACTGCCAGCAAAGAATAATGGATCAGTGTAAGATTGGCAGAGGGTGTCAAAGGCATCTGTTCTGGGTCCAAAGCTGTTTACCATTTTTATTAATGACTTTGATGCCAGGATAGAGATCAGACTTGCAGATATGACAGAACTGAAAGGGAGTGCAAATACTTTTGAAGAGAGGACAAAAATTCAAAAGGATCTTGCTAAATCGGAGAAGTGGGCTATGGACAACAAAATTAAATTCACCAAATATAAATGCAAGGAGCTAGACAAAGGGAAAAAAATGAGATACACAAACACAGAATGAGGAAGAACTGGCTTGCCAGTAGCACTACTGAAAAAGATCTCCCAGTCATGGTAGATCACAAATGCAACAGAATTCAACTATGTGAGTGCTCCACAAGAGAAAACATGAGTGGTTTTAGGGTGTGTTCAGATTAATGCAGACATTTGCTTCCCTGGGGACAAGTAGCAGTGGCACATCTTGTGCTACTGCTACTTGTCCCCAGGGAATGCCCATGCCATGTGTGCTCCAGTGTGTGGTAGGTTAGCCCAGGTGGGGTGGGAGAAGCTGCGGCCAGAAACTGTGCTGGGGCCAGATCCTGGGGGTCTCCGGGTGCTGCAGCCATAGCAGGAGGCCTGCCTGGCAGAGGGAGCATGGGTCTGGCTGGCCAGACTCTGGTTTTGGGTGCTGCCCTGTGTGCTGCCCTGCATGGGTTTTTTTGACCCCAGGATCTCCTGCAGTCAAACACCTCCCCTCTATCCCTCTGCACTGCAAGGTAGCAGTGTGGGGACTGCCTGCATGTCCAGTGTGTGGTGCTGCAGATGGGTGTGGGGCACCCCATATTGCACGTCTGCAATTGTCTGGATGCAACTTTAGGGTGAGAACATAGATCAAAAGGGCGTTCCAGGCCTATCATGTGCACTGTTCTGCATTTGCAGCAAACCAGATGTCTAAACAATCCTAAAAGTAATTCATTCTAGCTTCTGACAAACGTCAACCACAAAACATGATACAAATCCTCATTGCTGCATATTACAGAGGAAGGTAAATGACTTTACTGTCTCTGCCATTTGAAATCTGGGGGAATAGTTCACCTTGATACCAGTATTGGAGGTCACTTGGCCTTGAGTGGAAGAGCAAGACCTTGTAGGCAGGTACCTGAGAGGTTTCTAAGAATAAACAGGACAATCAGAGCATACCTGTCAACATCCCATCTTTAGCTGTTGACAATATCAACACTTAAAACAAAAAAAGGGAACATGCTGTTTCATAAAGCTATACAATATTAATGAAGATAAACCCCCATCCTTTTTGGCCTTTCTAGATAAGTAGCAGAAGCCCTGAAGCCTAGCATTTCCCAGGTACTTCCTACAGGTTGCATTCCTACAGAAGTATGTGTGTGCAAAGCCCAGGATGTAATAATACCTCTCTATTTGGCACTGGTTATACCTCAGCTGGGGTACAGTGTTCAGGTCTGGGGACCACATTTATAAAAAATGTAGAAATACTGGAGAGGATCTAGAGGTGGGTGACAAAAATGATAAATGGGTTGGAATACAAGCTGTATGAGGAAAGGCTGAAGGAACTAGATGTGTTTAATTTGGAGACAAGAAGATTAAGGGGGCATATGTATGTTTTCAAATATTTGAAAGGCTGCCACAAAGAATTTGGAGAAAAATTGTTTCTTATCACAGAGGGCAGGGAACAAGGCTTAAACAGCAGCAAAGCAGATCAATGCTCAAGAAAGAAAGTTTCCCAAGTAAAAGAACTATAGGACTATGGAAAATACCTGTAGAAGCAGTGGGATCTTCACTGGAGGCTTTCAGAAAGAGGCTGGATGTCCTGGATTTTTTATGGAAAACAAATCCTGCATCTGTTCAGGAAGTTGATCACTGATGTCCCATCCAACTAAATGATGCTACTGCTACATCCCAAGGGACTATGGAGAGAAAAAAAATCCTTGCAATGAAATAGAGTTCTGTCCAAATGCTGCAAGTTATGTTTAGATGAACACCTAGACACAAAGTCCTTTACAATACCTTATTCTGAGGATCTCAAGAATGCCCACTGCCAGCCTTTTGATACTAGCTTACCAAGCACATTCATTCCTGTGGCATTGCTGGGTTTAAACTGGGTTCAGTTTTACGAATGAAATACTTTTTCTTGGTTCAGTCTAGGCCCTACTGAACTGCCATATAACCCACTTGAAACCTCCTGTCAGCTTACACTGATCCATTTTTCCATAGTATTGCAGGATATGTACCATGGATCAGGAAAGAGAGTGACAGAATTGTGATATGAAAGCTAACAAGTCATGCCATGTGGAACTAGTAGATACATATGAGAGGAAGTCACACAGTGGGCTTCTGTGCTAGGAAGGGTATTTCCAGGAAGATTCACAACCAGATGATCTTCATGGCACTAATTTGTTCCATGTCAGGGGAAAAGAAAACTTGAGGGTAGGGGAAACATTTCCCTAAATCATTTCATAGGGAGAAAAATCAGAGAAGAGAACCTCATGACATCCCCTGCTGGGCCCTCCTGTCATACGTTTTCCGTAGGGACTGCAGCTGTGCCTGACTTTATGTAGGATACACAAAGGGCACCATGAAAATCTCTTTGTGCCCTCATCCTCAAGAGTTAATCTGAATAAAATCTAGGCACAATCTGGCCCAAAGTTGTAGTGAAAGAAGTTATAATTTAGAGGTGCTCCCTTACTAAGAAGGCTACAGAAGTGGGGAATTGGGAGATGGTCCCTCAGTTAGGGGAGTTAGTTAGAGAGATCAAGGCTAAGTACAGAGGTACAAAAAGCTTGAGGGAGAAATGCTTTACGTTTTGTACTTTGAGTGCCCTAGGTTAGTTGGAGAGGGGACAGAACAGACATTCGGTCTTCCACGGGATGCTGGAGGACAGCAGATTTCCACAGTGGGGGGAAGCAGGGTGCCTGCACTGGCCAAGACCAGCAGGCTGGGGGCATTCAAGTATGCCTCCCAGCAGCCATGCCACTCCTGATTAGCCAGCCCAGCCCTCTCATGAGCCCCCCTGCCCCTCAGTGGCCAGCTGTCAGTGGCAGTGGGCCCCCCCAGCTGTATTGGATTGGGAGGGGGGAGGCAGGGGGCATCTGCTCCCCTACCAGTGCACCATGCCCCGTGAAAAACCCCAGAGCCCTGGGGATCATGGCTGCTGCAATCCCTATGATTCAGGGGTGTGGGAAACCCCCAGGGCCATAGGATCTGCATAGGGTTGATCCCCTCCAGTTGGGGGGCCTGGTTGTTGTTAGTGCAGGGGGAGCCCTGATATCCCATGAGTCAACACTGGTGGGTGGGAGCTGTTGCTGCTGCCTGGCCCAGCTGATGACAGGTGTAGGCAAGAGCCTGTCAGTGGCACCAGGCAGTGGCTGGGAGGGGAGCAAATACTCATTCCATGTGAGTCTGGCCCCTTCAGACCCAGCCAGAACAGCATTTGGGGGGAGGGGGGCGGTACATGGCTGGGAACCTCCGCTTTCCCCCCCTCTCCCTGACAGCTAGTGCGGGGCAGGGCTGAGGAGAGATACCATGCTGGCCAGGCAGGCCAAGCAGGCCAGGCAGAGAGAAATGGGGGAAGCCCTCACCATGCGCCCCCCCCATCTCCCCAACTGTGCTCTCTGGGGCAGGGGCCTCTGTTCCTCCCCTGCCCTGTGGTGCAAGCAGGAGACAAAGACTTTTCTAGTTCCCATCTATGACAGCCCTGGGACTGGACTGGCCTGGAGCAGATGGTGCTTGACTGGAGCAGACAGGCACCAACCAAGCCTAGCATGCTGCCCTGCAAGGAACACTTGGGATGCTGGAGTTCAGCAAACTAACATTTTTCACTACAGGCTGTGCAATAGAAGTTAGACTGGTTGAACCTAAATTAGTTAAGTCTCATACTACATCCATCCAGGTCTCTCTTAGACTGGGTTCTGCCATTTTGAAACCAGCCTATCTGCCCTGAACTTCTGTTCTGTCACAAGCTTAGATTGGTTTTCAACCACCTAAACCAGAAACAGTGTAAAGTCTGCATCCAGCCAAAGGGTCTGCAGAGGTTGCCTACTGTTTTACAGTAAAGTTCACTGTTTGGTGCTTTTGCTTATTGAACCCAGTGATCACAGAGAAATAATGCATTTGTAATACTGCTTTAAACTGAAATCTTCTGGAGAATGCACAGAAGAAAGAGAATTGCTAATGTAAATGTGAGAACACCCTATGACATCTCACAAGGAAAAAGAACTTGCCTTTTTTTGTGTTAAGGCATTTAGTCTGGGTGGCACACCAGAGTGAAAATCCTTGCTTGCTCTATGTGAGTTTCTACACAGAGAGTTGTAAGAAATGTCATAATATTTTTCCAGTTAGGGCTTTGTATAATTTATGAGAAAAAGAGACAAATATAGGATGTATATTGTGTTTCAGTAAATTGCAAGGATCTGAGTTATTTACAGTGGAAGAGTTAGCAGGAAGCCTATTAAAGATTAGCTAGAATAAGCCACAGCCCAGGAAAAAAAAAACAAAGACAACCCTTCCCCACAAACAAAGCAAAAGAAAGCCCTAACTATCATGCTGTAGACATGGACGATCTGTTATCAGAAACATGGACATGGAAATTTGATCCACAGCCAGATTCTCATGCACATCTGCCAACACAAGCAAAGCAGTGTACAATTAATTAGGGCAGACATGCAGGCAGTGATTTGTACTTGGTGACTACACAGGTATAGATACGTTACTTTTTACCTATGCTTATATTATTGCAGACTACAAATACAATGCCTGATATTTGTTCACTAAAATTAGGAAACTGTATAAAATTACAGATGGAGATTCAGCTGTCTAATAAAATACCCATTAAAATTCCAAAGTGACTGTGGGTGTCAGTGTTAGGAAATTAGAAATTTCAGGTATGGGTACTTACCTAAATTATGTATAGACCTGCTGATTTTGACAAGTTGACAGGCATCTATTTTTGTCTGCGATTAACTTTGTGCAAATGGCTGGCTGTTTCTAGTTGCTTAGTTTTGATTGGCTTATCAAGAAGGCAATCCAAGTTGCCTTATTTTAGCAGATATTGAGAAATGCAGGTTAGATAAGCACTTCATGATTTGTCCCTTGCTAGGTTTGTGTTCTGATTTTGTTGTTGCATTTAATTTCTGTTACTGTTTGATCTTTGATCTTGCATAGCCATGCATCTCAAGGTAAATGCTGGGTTTTAAAAAAAAATGTTTGCCTGACTTGTCTATCACTCGGCTCAAGGATTGCAGCACATTACAGCTTCATATTGGGAGCATTTTCAAGTACTTTGGATTTATAATAGAGCCAGCATTCTACATTTTTTTAGGCCCAGTCCTGAGGAGACTTACCCAGAAGTCAATGGCATGATTCATATGCTTAGGTAAGCATATGTGTAAATCTTTATAAGATCCAGGTCCTAATTTACAGTAAATCTCAGGGCACTTGTCCAGTTTTTGTTATTCACTTGGTTTGTTTGAAGTCTTAGTGTCAGATCATCAGCTGGCACATACGGGTGGAGCATCTTTATAGTCATTGCAGCTGCGCCCATTTATACCAGCTGAGGACCAAGATCCTGTTTTGATATAAACATCCCTGTTTTAAGGGAAGACCAGCCACTTCACTGCTTCTGTAGGCTAACCTGATCTGTAAAACAGAAATTTGTACTCATCAAATTTAATTACCTCAGACATAACACATGGAATGAGGAGTACGATTCAGCTCTTTACATTTAATTAAAAAATCACCTTACTCATAAGAACGAAAATAGGTGCAACTTTTCAAAAGCATCATATGAACAAAAGAATTGTATAATTTTTATGTATCGTTTTGTTACAGGATCTAGAGTGTTAAAATTAACAAACTTTGGGAAAGAAACTTAAATCTAATTAGAATGACAAGCTTTCACATCGTGCCATAAACTATCACCTATTTCACTGCATAGATAATGGATGTGAAACTGGTTACATGGGGGTGGATGGATCTTTTTGGTAACCAGGTACTTCACTCCTGTTGAAGTCAACCTTTTAAAATCTGGACTGCTTTTCTCAAATGAAACAGGAAGATGACCGTGTTGGAGAAGTACCAAAGAAAAAATGAGACGTGCAGATATTTAGATCCTCTCAGGTGCCTCTGTGATTGTTGGCTTCTGCAGTGGAATGCAGAAGTACAACTCCAGCTCTAGAGCAGGCTATCAAAATGACTTGTGGCTCTGGGTTGGATCCAGACGGCAGATCCAGACTGCCTCACAGAATGGATCTGGAGTGCAAGGAGCCTTGTGGGCTGGATCCGGACCTGGACCCAGCAGTGATGGCAGTGGCAGTGTAGCGACAGCAGCAACAGCAACAGCAACAGCAACAGCAACAGCAACACAGGGGTTAACAGAGGTGTGTTGCCCTCCCCACTTCTGACGCATGTCCATTGGGGTCTGTGCCTCAGATTATGGTGGCAGGCTTCCACCCCATATTCCTGGATGTTCTGAGAGCTGGGCTGGATCTGGCTGCGGGCTGTAAATTTGATACCCTGCTTTAGAGGCCTTTCAAAAGTGTCCTAATTAGCAACATCTATCAGTTGCCAGAGCAAAAGTTGCATTTAATGCTTATTTCTGAACAGGCAAAATAGATACTTATACATGAGTGCATCAACGTGTAAGCGTCATCTTACGCCCAATTATTTTGCATTGATTTCACGTAGGAGTTAATTACACAGTATAAAATCAGGAGTAAGAGGGGAACCAAGCCTTTCATTTACACATACGTTGTGCATCTACTTAAGCAGTGGCTGATGAAAACTTGGCAAAGTAAAGTCTATGAAGTAGCTTCACTTTTATTTTTTATTTTCTTGCTTTCATTTGAAAATCATCCCATGCACTACACTCATCAGCAGGAATTCTTGCATGAATCAAACCAACATATGGCCCCTAAAACACAAATGTCATACTGCGGGACATGAGCAAAGTCAGCAGAATTCTGAATGCCTCACTGAGCTTCTTTTAGGACAAGAGAGCTGGTGTTCTTTTAAAGAAAGGGAATTTTAAAAAGTCATCTGGCATGAAACCAATAGGAGTGATATCAAAATTGGGCCCAATGAGTCATATGAAGAATCCTGGCTGTCCTTACTATGGAAAGAAAATGGGGAAAGATTTCCCCCCCCCGTGTGTCAGTGTAATGGGGAAAGATTTTTATTTCTCCCCTCTCCCATCCTTCAGTCTGTACTCATGTGTCCCCTGAGCCAGCTCTGCAGCTGCAGCTACAGGCCAGTTGCCTTGCTTTTAGCTTGTCCAAAGTGCAGCTGCATATTAGCTCATGAGGGATGAACAGCAATGACCATGTTGGGCCAACCTGCATTATTCACAATAGCAGCATACAAGGTGGGGAGTTGACTTCATGTGGCCCTTTTAGGTTTTAAAGCCTCGTATAAACATAAGCCCTGGCTGTATCTGACATGTCTTTACAAATATGTGTCCGTACTCTGACACTACTCATTCTTTCAGAACCTGCCACTACCAGTTAGAGCCTCTGCCAATCAAAACTTAGCTAAGGAACTTGTTGCACCTCATTGTTCATTCATAAAACATACTGAGACTTTTATTTTTGAAATGTTAAAAGGCAGCACAGTTCTTATTACCTACCTCTTTTCTTCTCTGCCTCCCTCCATTTACAGATGACCTTGCTTGTTTGTTAGAAATTTTAAGATTAATAATGTTAATTCTGTTACGTTAATTTTTAAAAAATGTGTTAATATGAATGCCTGGGCATTTTGATACATGAAGTTTTAATTAAAAAAATGATCCAATATGAAACAAATGCACTATGCTATTGAATCCTTTTCAATATACTTCTTTTTTCAGTTTCTTTGTATCAGAAAGTCCATTATTTAATAACAGAAAATGTATAAAAGTACTATGGTTTTTGTGAAGTATTGGTGAGCTTCTTAGATGGACCATTGAAACCTTTTGAAACTCAAGAGTCCCATCTTTGCTGTTTATAAGCAAAGATATAATCAGGATGTATAAAGAAATACAAACTAGAAGTGTGCCCATTTATTAGTAAGATCAGTGAACAGAACAGACAACAGTTTGGGAAGTGAAAATACTTTAAAATGAAATGACAAATGTGATATGTAGCTGTAATATAGATATTTTTTGGTTCAAGGGAATAGTTTAATTCAAGGTTGATTGTTTCATGTGCAAAGCAAAATTACAAGAGAGTTCACCAAAAGATTAAACAAGTACGTAGCACAGCTTAAACCATGCAAGCAGCTGCTTCTCAAACTTGTGAGAAACTCTATTTGTGCAACCATATTTTCATGACAGAACTGTAATGAAATAAAATAATGTTTCTTCAATAGTCCAACAAGTTTTGACTGACAAGCAAGAAAATTAACAGGGAAATTAACCAAGGGTAAAACTCTTTTTTGATTCTGTATCTTATTTGATTTCACTCTGTTTCTGTATCTCCATTATCAGGAGCCTCCATCTGCAAAACAGTGAATGTCAATAATCATTCCCAAGGCAGACACTCAGCGTAGAGCTGGGTGTATGTTCAAGCCTCTTTTATGGGCACTGAGCAGAAGCAAGAGGGTGGGACATCCTTCACAGTGGGTGCTCCCACCTCATATTCCTGGCCCTTCTGAGAGCCTGATGGGCTCGATCTGGCCTGAGGGCTGTAAATTTGATTCCGGGCTTTAGAGGCCTTTCAGAAGTGTCCTAATCAGCAACATTTATCAGTTGCCAGAGCAAAAGCTGTATTAAAAAAGCTGACCTGCTCCACCGGGCTTTAAACTAAGCCCGCTGGGGGATGGGGGGGACGACTGCCACTGCTGGCCTGCTGAGCGACCCTTGCAAAGCCAGCAGACCAAGGCACTTAAGGGAGCCCACCCCTGCCCCAGCCCTGGCACAATCTGTGGGCAAGGCAAGAGCCCCCAAGGGGACACTCGCCTGCCTGTACACTAATGCCAGGAGCCTGGGTAACAAGCAGGAGGAGCTTGTCCTCCTGCTCAGTGCAAAGAATTATGACGTCATTGGGATAACGGAGACCTGGTGGAACTCCACCCATGACTGGACCACGGGTATAGAGGGCTATACCATGTACAGGAGGGATCGTGTTGACAAAAGGGGCAGGGGTGTAGCTCTCTATGTGAAGGAAAGCTACATGTCCCTGCAAGCTGATGTTGGTGACTGGCATGGACAGCTAGAGACCCTCTGGGTAAAAATTCGTGGGAAAAATGGCACAGGGGACACAACGGTGGGAGTCTACTACAAACCTCCCACTCCAAGTCCTGAGCTTGACCAGGAGTTTGCCCGGGAACTGACTGAGGCCGCTTGCTCCAGGACCTTGCTTGTCATGGGTGACTTCAATTACCCGGACATCTCCTGGGAAGATCACTCAGCAAAATCCGAGTGGTCGCAAAGCTTTTTCTCGTGCGTGGATGACCTCTACCTGACTCAAGAAGTCTATGGGCCAATGAGAGGCAAAGTGCTGCTTGACCTGGTACTGGCTGTGGGGGACGACCTAATCGGCGACCCAGTGATCGATGGGACGCTGGGTGACAGCGACCACGAGCTGATCACCTTCACCATCCACTGTAAAGCTGGCAAGTCAGTCAACAACACAGAAGTCCTTGACTTCAGAAAAGCCAGCTTTGACAAGCTCAAGAGGCTTGTCGGTCAGGCCCTCAGGGACCATGGCCCCAGGGAGATGGGAGTTCAAGAAGAGTGGTTGCTTCTCAAGGAAGCGATCCTCAATGCACAAGCTAAATCTATTCCAACACGGAAGAAAGGCAGCAAGAAGGCACAGCAGCCCTCCTGGCTCTCTAGGGACCTAGCGGACCTCCTGCAGCTAAAAAGGAAAGCCTACAAAGGATGAAGGATGGGATTCACCTCCAAGGAGGATTATTCTGCACTGGTCCGGTCCTGCAGGGAGCAAACCAGGAAAGCCAAGGCTGCAACTGAACTCCAACTAGCTTCAAGCATCAAGGACAACAAAAAGTCCTTTTTCAGATATGTGGGGAGCTGGAGGAAAAGCAAGGGCAATGTTCGACCCCTGATAAACCAGATGGGGCAACTGACAACTGACACCCAGGAAAAAGCCAACCTATTAAATTGTCATCAGTCCCATGGGACGCCCATGCCTGCTATGAGACAGGGAGATCCGGGTGATGGGGATCCCCTACCCTCCATAAATGCTGACCTCGTGAAGGAACACCTTGAGAAGCTGGATACCTTCAAGTCAGCCGGCCCTGACAATCTGCACCCCAGGGTACTCAAGGAGCTGGCGAGCGTCATAGCCCAGCCCCTGGCATAGATCTTTGAAAACTCCTGGTGCTCTGGTGTAGTGCCCGAAGACTGGAAGAAGGCCAATGTGGTGTCGATCTTCAAGAAAGGGAGGAGAGTGGATCCGGCTAACTACAGGCCCATTAGCCTGACTTCTATCCTGGGGAAAATCTTAGAAAAGTTTATTAAGGAGGCCATCCTTGATGGACTGGCCCAGGCTAACATCCTAAGGGATAGCCAGCACGGGTTTGTTGTGGGTAGGTCTTGTTTGACCAATCTCATTTCCTTCTATGACCAGGTGACCTATCACCTGGACAAGGGAGAAGAGATTGATGTCATATATCTTGACTTCAAAAAAGCTTTTGATCTGGTATCCCATGATCACCTCTTGGCCAGACTGACCAGTTGTGGCCTTGGCTCCACCACGATCCGCTGGCTGGGAAACTGGCTCCGTGGTCGGACCCAGAGGGTTGTGATTGATGGCAGTCACTCATTGTGGTGCCCTGTGACCAGTGGGGTCCCTCAAGGCTCTGTCCTGGGACCCATACTGTTCAACATCTTCATTAACGATGTGGACATTGGAGTCAGGAGTGGACTGGCCAAGTTCGCCAACGACACCAAACTTTGGGGCAAAGCATCCACGCCAGAAGATAGGCGGGTGATCCAGGCTGACCTGGACAAGCTCAGCAAATGGGCAGACGAGAACCTCATGGTGTTTAACACTGAAAAATGCAAGGTTCTCCACCTTGGGAGGAAAAACCTGCAGCACCCGTATAGGCTCGGCAGTGCTACGTTGGTTAGCACTACAGAAGAAAGAGACTTGGGGGTCATCATTGACCACAAGATGAACATGAGCCTGCAATGCGATGCTGCGGCTAATAAAGCGACCAAAACGCTGGCTTGCATCCATAGATGCTTCTCGAGCAAATCCCGGGACGTCATTCTCCCCTTGTACTCGGCCTTGGTGAGGCCGCAGCTGGAGTACTGCGTCCAGTTTTGGGCTCCACAATTCAAAAAGGATGTGGAGAAGCTTGAGAGAGTCCAGAGGAGAGCCACGCGCGTGATCAGAGGTCAGGAAAACAGATCTTACGATGACAGGCTGAGAGCCATGGGACTCTTTAGCCTGGAAAAGCATAGGCTCAGGGGTGATCTGATGGCCACCTATAAGTTTATCAGGGGTGACCACCAGGATCTGGGGGAACGTTTGTTCACCAGAGCGCCCCAAGGGATGACGAGGTCGAACGGTCACAAACTCCTGCAAGACCGTTTCAGGCCGGACAAAAGGAAGAATTTCTTTACTGTCCGAGCCCCCAAGGTCTGGAACAGTCTGCCAGTGGAGGTGGTTCAAGCACCTACATTGAACACCTTCAAGAGTAAATTGGATGCTTACCTTGCTGGGATCCTATGACCCCAGCTGACTTCCTGCCCTTTGGGCAGGGGGCTAGACTCAATGATCTCCCGAGGTCCCTTCCAGCCCTAATGTCTATGAAATCTATGAAATGCTTATTTCTGAACAGGCAAAATAGATACTTATACATGAGTGCATCAATGTGTAAGTGTCATCTTACGCCCAATTATCTTGCATTGATTTCACATTCGAGTTAATTACACAGTGTAAAATCAGGAGTAAAGGGGGAACCAAGACCTTCATTTACACATATGTTGTGCATCTACTTAAGTAGTGGCTGGTGAAAATTTGGCAAAATAAAGTCTATGATGTAGCTTCAGTTTTATTTTATATTTTCTTGCTTTCACTTGAAAGCCATTCCATGCAGTCCTCTCATCAGCAGGAATTCTTTTGATGGATCAAAACCAACATATGTCTTCTACATGTCTACTCAGGTACAAGTGGCCATACAGTGCCCTTTGTACTGTGCTGCAATTTAGTACTTCCTTTTGGAAGTACATAAGGACAGCACAGTAACAGCTCATACTGTACCGTGTTGGCCGCACACAGTTATTTTTGGCTGCTACGTTGCCGTAGGAACACACTATAACAAGGGAGCTCATGGCTATGGCAAGGTAGCAGTGGCATTTTGGTTTTTGTCAACGGATGCTACGGCACTGAAGTGTGTCATGTCGCGAGGAACCCGGCAGAGCTGGCAAGCCAAGCTCAGGGTCGTGGTCACGGTGGATTGGCTGGGTGGTGGCTATTGGCACGGACAGGTGGGATTAGCGGCTTTGGAGTCTGAGAAGTACTCAGGCGTAGTGATTTAATAAAGATGGTTTATTTTACTCACGCTTTGAAGCGGAGGCACACAGTTGCTTCTTCAGTTACAGTAATAACGTACAGACAACAAAGGGGTCTGTTGGCCCACGAGGTTCAGTCCGAAGACCTAGTCCCAGGGCTGGTCAACAGCTCATAAATGGGTATAACATAAAACAAACTGTAACGCGTAGGTGACGAGTCGCGTGACGCCAGTCCACAGCAGTGGACAATTGGGTGGTCGAATACGAAAAGCCGGGGTCGGTAGCCAGGAGGTGATGCAGCGAAGATGTCAGTTGGAGGGATAAGCAGAGTCGTAGTTAGTGAAGGAAGCCAAGGTCGATGATCCAGAGCCGGGTTAAACAAAGTCCAAAGGGTGATCCGAAATCGTAAGCCGTTAGTCAGTTCAAAAGGTAAATCAGGAGCCAGATAAACGTAGTCAAAAACCGCAATGGTAACGAGTGATACGAAATACTAAGCGAAGAGAAGATCAATAGGCCCTAAAGCCTGACTCAGAGAGCAGTCCCTGCAGCAGCAGCCTCTGTCTCTAGTCCACGCGATCTTTACACACACCACCACACACACCACACACACCACACCGAGGGAGGGGCTCACAGAACTTTTATATCAATTTGGTAGCCAATCAACGTGCTCTCCGCAGAGAAATTTCTAGTCCGATTACCTCATGTCAGGTTCTGACTGAGCATGCTCTCAGTCAGGAGCTGACCCAAGCTGAGCATGCATCTGTGGGGAAAGTAGGTCAACAATGACTGACAGCTCCGCAGGTCGCCCAGGGGGCAAGGACTGGGTGAGCCTTGGAAATTTCCACTCACAGCTTCAAACTGCGCATGTCAGTTTAACCTCTTCTGTGCTGGCAGCATATACTCAAAGTTTTTCCATGACATGTCACTATGACACTGTAGTGTCTTGTGTAGATGTTCCCAGTGGTGCTCATAGGCTTGCTATGGAGATGGTGTAGGCCGGTGGTCCCCAACCTTTTTAAGCTGGAGATCACTTTTGGAATTTAAAAGGAACCCAAGGTCTACCCTGTGCCACTGTCCCCCTCTCCTCCCTAGCAAGTAAGTTTGTGGGGAGGGAAGAGGGGCAGATCAAAGTAGAGGGAGAAAAAATATTTGGAGGCAAGCCTCCCCAGCAGGTAAGTCTGTAGGCAGAGGGGAAAGGGCTGCAGGGAGGGGTGCAGATCAAGACCCCAGCCCTAGTCCCACTCCCTCTCTCATTGTTGAGGCCTCGATCTCCCCACCAATGGCAGTGAGGAAGGGAGCGGAGCTGGAGCAGGGGCAGGCCCTGCACAGCCGCTGCAGGGCACAGGACAGAGCCATGAGTGGCTTGTCTGGGGGACATGGGGAGGCAGTGTGCGGGGGGGACCCGCCCCCACAATTGCACGGGGTGGGGCAGGGTGAGCTGCAGCTGCCGGCTAGGGTCGGGTGGTTCCCGGTGGAGGCTGGGGCTGTGTGGTGGTCAGGCCAAACTGGAAGGTGGTACTGGGAGCAGGGCCACAGGGGGTTGCAGCCACTTGAAAATTCACTGTAGCCACCCCCAGCCCCCGCTCCCAGTGCTGCCATAGCCCCAGTGTAGCCCCAGCCTCCGCAGGGAACATCCTGGTCCCAGCTGGCAGCTGCAGCCCACCCCTTCCTGCCCAGCCCTGCACAATTTTGGGGACACCCCCCCATGCCTTCCTGGGCTGTGTGTGCACCCACCCCATGCCCCCCAGATGAGCTGCTCATGGCTCTGCCCCACCCCACCATGGCTGTGCAGGGCTTTCCTCTGCTCCAGCCTAGCTTCCTTTCTCCACTGCTGTAGCTGCCCATGCTGCCTCATGTTTGGGGGGGGATGTGACCCCCTGATCTGTGTCCGGTGGAGGCGGCTCCCACTGTGGGCTGGACTTTGTGCCCTGAGCCCTGCTGCAGCCCTCCTGGGAGTGGCTGGACGTATGTGGGCTCAGGCCACTCCTGGGCTAGCTGCAGCGGGGCTTGGGATGCAAAGCCCAGCCCACAGTGGGAGCCGCCTCCACCAGACACAGATGGGGGGGCACATGCCCCCTGGGGCCTCTGCCAGGGTGCGCACAGTGGCAGGAGCTCCCCTCCCCAGCTAAGCCACCGGGCTTGACCCGGGCGGGAAGGGGTGGGCTGCGGGTGCCAGCTGGGAGCACCCATGTGGCCAGAGCCTCACTCACTGGGTTGCTTCTGCACTCTGTCTATGACTGTGGGGGCTTGATCTGGCACCTGCCCCTTTCCTTCTCCCACCAACTGACCTGCTGGATGGGAGTGGGGTGCGCACATATGCACGTGTGTTCAGACCTCCCAGCCCAGGATCGACTGCAAGAGTCTGCAGGATCCACTGGTTGATCCCAATCAACTGGTTGGTCACCACTGGTGTAGGTATACTTTCAATGAGCTTTAGAGCAAGCCCTAGGAGTCAGAGCTAAGGGAAACCTATGCTTTTAAAGTAGTATAAAACTAAATTTTCTGTTTGAATTTATGTAAATGCTGCCCAATTTAAGACTACTTTGTGTTGTAATCATGATACATGAATAACCAAATGCAACCTCAGGAACAGGGAAGTAGACGAGTTCAAAGAAACTATTTTTCCTCACTTGTTCACCATGCAGAGTACAAGAGAAGAGTAAAAAAAGGGAAACAACTTGGTATTTATTGTTATGCCTAGGTTGCTTGTAATAAATTATGGAAGGAAAAAAAAAGGCTAAGGGATAATTGACTGAAAAACAAATGTCAGTAAAAGTAAACACAGCAGATTCTACTGAACCTATTTGTAAAAATGTCAAAGGAGTTGAGTTGTTTTCCTTCACAATATTTGTGCTGGTATAAAGGGACTGTGGTTTAATTAAATTTCCCCACAGAGACGAGGTATTCCACTAGATGTCACTTTGAGACCTTACTAAGATGAAGGACAGCATCCTGATTAAATGATGCAGTATCCCCATTGTGAAGCCTAATAATAGGCTGAATGCTGCCTTTTCTGTCACAGAAGGAATAATTGGGCAGGGGCATACAAGGGTAAATTAAGCACACCAGGGCTGATTTACAAGCATAACCACCTACCAGGAGGAGTGCTGCAGTACAGAAATGTTTAATGGGATGGTCTGCTGACATGACTTGTTCAATTGATGGAGACTTTCTAAACTGCTCTAGAGGGAACATAAGAATGGGGGTCTAGTGTCTAGAAATAGGTAACCCCCATCTTCCATGCCCATGTTTTGTACCAGGGACTCTAAGCTGATCAAAAGCAGGGATAGAATTCACTTCTACTGGTCACAGGAAAGTGGGGAGGCTGCAATGTAATGTGGGCTTCCTAGATCAATTTGAGTACTGATCCAGTAGCTTTCCCACACCCATCCAACCTCTCTGCATCTTTGTGCATTTATTTCAAGGTAGCCTGTGTCATGAAGTAGAGAGCATAGATGTTGGCACACAGAGGTGTCATAGGGCTCAAGCACAGCAGAGAGTCGCAGAACACATATGGATGTTGTTTCTTTCCTTATTTAAAAAACCCCATATACAATAGGACAACAGCATTATAGGCCAGAGATTCCCAGAGTGGTAATTTTTGTATGTAGATGAAAATGTGGGTGATGGAGTTTATAGTCAGTTTCTTCTTTCAAAGGCAAGTAGAAAAAGAATGGAAAGAGAGACATATGTCAATGAGGCAATAAAGGAGTCTTCATAATGCCAAAAAATCTGCCTCCTTCAGCCCAGTCCAAAAGGCCTGATATTTAGGAAGGAAAAAAAATGCTGGCACATGAATTTCAGTGTTTGAAGTGAGACTCTTGGGTGCACCTCTACTCAGCTGCTATAATCAGAGAGAATAACCAGCTGGGACTGAAATGTCTAGGAAAAGTTAAAAAAAAAAGAACCAGAAAAGTGTAAAGAAAGGAATATGTCTGCACATTAAACACCCTCAGTCCTAGCCACTGCCAGTGACGCCTGTCCAAAGCTCCCTGCAAGCTGCATACTGTTTGTGTTGTAAACAAGCAGCAGCTTTTGCACCTATGCACGTTTGTTTACTAAACATATGAAAACAATGGAGCTCAATTAAAAGTAGATTAGCCACACATGTACCAAAGGAATGTGTACTTAAGTGTCTATGGTGATTCTGGCTCCAGTTAAATCCTCTGGAGAGGCTACTGTGGCATGTCTGTCTAGGTATTATTGGGATCACATCTAGACACAGTGGTGGTTATGGATCTTTTGGAATATGTTAAATTGATCATACAACTGAAGGGCAGATGTTGCAATAGCAGAGGTTTACTGCAACTGTGCAGATGGGTTTACAGATTATCATGGGAATGGAAGCATCAGTTGATGGGTTCATTTCCATTATTGCTTGGCAGTGCACCATATGTGTCACTGGTCTAGTTGGAAACCCCCTTTCCGGAGCTGAAAATGAAGCTGACACAAGGGAATGATTTATAAAGGCATATTGTCATTGCACAATCCCATGAAGAACATTTCCGAGGGAGTTTCCAATTTTGACTTTATTACTGATAGAAAGGCAGGGATACACACATACCCTAATAGCTATGAAAGAATCGTTTGTGAGAAGGGTAAAGAATAAAGAAACACTGTTGTTTAGGCTTTTTGGTATACAAATTTAAAGTTTTTCTTTAGATTTCTGATTTTTACCTAAAGCACATTGTTCTGATACAGGCATGGCTTTATTTGTGTGTGAAGGCTAGGGCTAAATTAATTCCTCCTATAACATTAACTAAAACTAGGAATATTTTCAACATAAATTAAATTAAAAGATGACTTAAAATCAAAGCTTCAGATTCCAACAACCTTCAATTTAGGATGGTCTAAATTCAGCCCCAGCTCCAAAATTTACACATTATCCAAGTTTTCTCAGTTGACTAAAATCCTTCTGTTGTTATGCAAATAATCTAGCGTTAGAATTAGGAACTGTATTTTTACTCACTAGATATGGTCAAAGTTAGGATACTTATTTTATGAAACAAACTGAATTCCATTTTGCAGAAATGTGTATTTTGTGCATTCCATTTTGTAAAACAAATGACTTATATTTTGCAGAAATTGATTCATTTTCCATTTGAGTTAAAAAAGCTATCAGAATCATTTTGAAATCTCTTTTACTTATTTGGTTGTAGTAACTAAAAAAATAGAAGTGAGTAAAGATAAATTCCAGTAAAAGTATTGATCAATGCAGTCTTTTTTATTCTGTTTTACACACAGCTCCTCTGTAAGCCTACATTGAAATAATAAAAACTAATGTTCCTTCCAACTCAGTAGGGGACTTCATGGATAAATTTAATGCATTTTTAGAAGCCTTGCTTTATTTCCTGCCCCCAAGAACTGCATTATATTTCAGTGCATAATTGAATAAGGCCCCAATCCTGAAAACATATATGCATGTGCCTAACTCTGTTCACACAGCTGCTTACAGTGAATTATTCATGTGTGTATTTGCAAGTTCAGACTTAACGATAACTGTTTGAATTTGGGTCATAATTTGGCAGCAATAGTAACTTGCTATGTGTCTGCCAATAAAATATTATTTCCATTGAAATATGATAGAAGATTATTAATTATATTTTTCATGAGTGAATGAGGGAATGAATGTCATAAAAGGTAATTTGTTGATTTAATTCATTCCTCCATAGCAGACATTTCTGTAAGTTCCTCCTTTGTTTTGGGACAGGAAATAAAAAAACCCCATGATTACATAATAAAAAACAGGCCATGTATTATATTGCTCATTGATTTTCAGTTTTGTTTTTTACTTATTGATTTTCAGTTTTGGCAATTCTAAGCCAAAAGTAGAGAATGGTTTTTACATAAAACACACCATAACCAGACCAAATTTTGTTAGTTAGTAGTTTCACAGTAGTTTCATATTATGGCTAGGGACTGAAGTTACACATAAATTGGTTTAAATGACCAGCGACTGGTTTAACCTGTAACAGAACAGAAGTTTAGTGCACATAAACCAGTTTCAAAATGGCTGTATGGTTTAAGATAAGCCTGGCTGAATGCAGTAGCAGACTTGACTAATTTAGGTCAAACTAGTTTATGGAACTTCTGTCCCAGACTCACTCCTGATTCAACCTAACTCACAGTCCTCCAGCATCCCAGGATGCTGTGCAGCCCTGGGCTGTGCTCTCTGCTCCAACAGAGTAGGGCTGACCCTGCCTCAAGCTGCCAGCAGGGACTTTTCCATCCCCAGCAACCAGGAGCTGGGTGCATTCCCCTGCCCTGACCCTCACCCCCTCCTTGGCTGGGGTAATTGACCCAGCTCCCAGTGGGGCTCCCAGTGGGGCTTCTCTCCTCCTTACTTCCCCTTGTGTGGGGGAGACCCTGGGTGGGGGTCCGTTGCAGGGCAGAGTGGGGTTTCTCCCAGACTCCCTCCTCAGACAGCACAGACTGAGGAGGGGCATAGCTAGGGGAACCAGCTCTGGGCACAGGGAGAGAGTGAGAAACACCTCACAGGGGCTTCCCTCCTCCCCCAGCAGTGAGAAGACCTTGGCTGGCGGTCCAGTGGTGGGGGGTCCCCCACATCACCTCCTCAGCTGATTAGAGGCTGAAGAGGGGGTATGGCTGGGGAAATCACCCATCTCCTGGCTCTTTGCACTGGCCAGCAGGCTGGGAGGCATGTTCTAGTGCCCCTGCCTCCTGATATGGGCCACTGTAGGGGTCTGGCTGCCTTTCCGGTTTGAAAAGCAAACATCAGTTCACTTTCTTATTGGCTTAATCTAAGCAGTTTACAGAAACCTGCAAAGATTGAATCAGTTCCACCTTGGGCTTTTCGACTATCTGTACTTAGCCTGCATGCTTATGTTTCTAAAACATCTTAGAGGAAAAGGCAGAAATCAGGTACTCTAGGTTCTCACTGTAGCTGAGCTTGCCTGTGACAGAACCAAAAGGAGAAGAGTCCTGTGGATAACACACAGACTTTTGAATGGTTTTGACATTTTCAACTATAAACATTTGTTGTGTGCAGCTGTCAGTGTACCTGGAACACGTGAGTTCATAGGGTGGATGTGGTGGTGCAATTGCACCTCCCTTTGATTACTGGTCCACCTAAAGTTTAAAACTGCTTGGCTGTGGCAGCAGTATTTCTATTTATGCAGCACTGAGAGACTCAGTTGATGCCATGGCTCATAATCTACTTGATACCTTCTAAACACTTAATTCCATAGGTTTTAACAACTCTTTTTCCTTTTAAATGGTCTTGATGTTGCAATCATTAAGCTAGCCTTTCTTTGGCAATTCTGCTATCTGTTAGCTGCTCTGGGTAATGTAACTTCTGTTTAAGAGCATTATAGACTCTTTCTAACTTTAGCTAGAAAAATTAACTCAGGTGGAAATAACTTTCAGGGAAGCATTGGATGGATTGCCAAGATGCTCAAGAAGAGTAGATTTTGTTTTATGAATCTAAAAAGGAGAGGTATACATTTAACTCTAATGACTACAGGACTAACAAAACAGCATCTTTTGATTATTATTTGTTGCCAATACTAGTTTATTGTATTTTTATTCATAATAGCAAATTAATACATATTCTAATGAAGTTGTTTGTTTTTGCTTTGATTTTAAGAGGAATAATATAGCCCTCAGCTCCTTGCATGTTAACAAACATGGTCAAAGAACAGGTTAGGAGCTATTTACAAAAGCTGGACATATACAAGTCCATGGGGCCAGATGGGATGCACTGGAGGATGCTGAGGGAGTTGCCTCATGTGATTGCAGAGCCACTGGCTATCTCATCTTTGAAAACTCATGGTGATCAGAAGAGGTCCCGGATGATTGGGAAAAGGGCAAAAATAGTGCCCATATTTAAGAAAGGAAAAAAGGAGGATCCAGGGAACTGCAGACTAGTAGTCTTCACCTTCATCTCAGTCCCTAGAAAAATTCATTCAAGAAATCCATTTCTAAGCACTTGGAGAAGAAAGTGATTAGGAACAGTCAGCATGGATTCATTAGGGGCAACCAACCTGATTGCCTTCTTTGACTGGCTCTGTGGATGTGGGGAGACCAGTGGATATGGTGAACCTTGTTTTTAGCAAGGCTTTTGATATGGTCTCCCACAACATTTTTGCAGGCAAGCTAAGGAAGTATGGGCTGGATGAATGGACTCTAAGATTGATAGAAAATTGGCTGGAGTATTAGGCTCAGAGAGTAGTAATCAATGGCTCAATGTCTAGTTAGCAGCTGGTATCAAGTGGAGTGTCCAAGGGGTCAATTCTGGGGCCAGTTTTGTTCAATGTCTTCATCAATAACCTGGAAGATGGTATACAGTGCACCCTCAGCAAGTTTGCAGATAACACCAAGCTATGGGAAGTAGTAGATACACTGGAGGGTAGGGCTAGGATTCAGAGTGAGCTAGACAAATTGGAGGATTGGGCCAAAAGGAATTTCATGAGGTTCAAGAAGGACAAGTGCAAAGCCCTGCACTTAGGATGGGAAAATCCCCTTCCACCAGTACAGGCTAGAGGCTGACTAGCTGGGTAGCAGCTCTGCAGAAAAGGACCTGGAGGTTACAGTGGACAATAAGCTGAATATGAGCCAGCAGTATGACTTTGTTACCAAGAAGGCTACTGGCATACTGGGCTGGATTAGTAAGTGTGTTGCCAGTAGATCAAGGGAAGTGATTATTCCCTTTTATTCAGCACTGGTGAGGCCACATCTGCAGTACTGTCTTCAGTTTTGTGCCCTCCACTACAGAAAGGATGTGGACAAATTGAATAGTCCAGTGGAGGGCAACCAAAATGGTTCGGGGGCTGGGGCACATGACATATGAGGAGAGGCTGAGGGAATTGGGCTTATTTAGTTTAGAGAAGAGAAGACTGAGGGGGGATTTAATAGCAGCCTTCAACTACCTGAAGGGGGGTTCAAAAGAGGACGGAGTTAGACTATTTTCATTGGTGGCAGATGACAGAACAAGGGCCAATGGTCACAAGTTGCAGCAAGGGAAGTTTAGGTTAGATATTAGGAAGAATTTTCTCACTAGGAGGATAGTAAAACACTGGAACAGGTTACCCAGATAGATGGTGGAATTTCCATCCCTGGAGGTTTTCAAGATCTGGCTAGACAAAGCTTTGGCTAGGATGATCCTGCTTTGAGCAGGGGGTTGGACTGGATGACCTCCTGAGGTCCCTTCCAACCCTAATTTTCTATGATAAAGCATCTCAGTGTCTCCCTTCTTTTTAATTGGAGAAAAATATGTTGCGTTCATCGAATCACAGAATCACAGAAGTAGGGTCAGAAGGGACCTTGTAGATCTTCAAGTCCGACCCCCCGCCTGGGCAGGAGAAAAGACTGGACTCAGCTGAGTCAAGCCAGGTAGGCATCAAGCCTCTTCTTAAAGATCCCCAGGGTAGGAGCCAGCACCACTTCCCTTGGAAGTTGGTTCCAGCTCCTAGCCACCCTGACTGTGAAGTAGTTCTTGTGGATGTCTAATCTAAATCTGCTCTCTAATAATTAGTGTCCATTGTTCCTTGTCATGCCAGGGGTCGCTAGGGGAAACAGTGTCTCCCCTAAACCCTTCTGATCCCCCCTAGTGAGTTTATAGACAGTCACCAGGTCCCCCCTCACCCTTCTCTTGTGAAGGCTGAACAGGTTTAGGTCCCGCAGTCTTTCAATGTAGGGTCTGCCCTGTAGTCCCCAGATCATGAGGGTGGCCCTCCTCTGGACTCTTTCAATGTTGTCCACATCCCTCCTGAAATGGGATGCACAGAACTGGACGCAGTACTCCAGCTCTGGCCTGACCAGGGTCACATAGCGGGGGAGGATCACCTCCCTGGCTCTACTTGAGATGCACCTGTGGATGCACAACAAGGTCCGGTTAGTCCTGCCAACCGTGACCTTGCATTGTCAGCCCATGTTCATCTTGGAGTCAATAATGACTCCAAGATCCCTTTCTGCCTCCGTGCTCTCAAGAAGGGAGTTTCCCATTCTGTAAGTGTGCTGCTGGTTTCTACTGCCTAAGTGCAGCACCCTGCACTTGTCAGTATTGAAACGCATCCTGTTTATGTCAGCCCACTCCTGTAACCTATCCAGGTCTTGTTGCAGTCCTTCCCTCCCTACTAGCGTGCTCACCTCACCCCAAATTTTGGTATCATCAATGAATTTAAACAGTTTGCATTTCACCCCGTCATCCAAATCGCTGATGAATAAATTGAACAGCGCAGGCCCCAGGACCGAGCCCTGGGGGATTCCACTGCCCACTTCTCCCCAGGTCAAATATAACCCGTCTACCACCACCCTCTGAGTACAACCCTTGAGCCATTCTGCAATCCATCTGACTGTGTAGGCATCAATGCCACAGTCGCCTAGTTTTTTAATGAGGATGCGGTGGGAGACGGTGTCAAAGGCCTTGCTGAAGTCCAGAAAGACTACATCCATGGCAACACCTGCATCCATTGCCTTTGTGACCTGATTATAAAAGGCAATCAGGTTGGTCTGACATGACCTGCCCCTAATGAAACCGTGCTGGTTGCCTTTAAGCGTCATCCCTGAAGCCGGCCCATCACAGATGTGCTCCTTGAGGATCTTCTTAAAGAGTTTCGCAAGGATAGAGGTAAGACTGACAGGCCTATAGTTGCCTGGGTCCTCTCTCTTCCCTTTTTTGAAGTGTTGTATGGGATGATGAACCACATCACGTGCACTGCTCTTTTCAAAATCCTAGATCTGTCCACGTGGGTTCAAATGTTAGTTCTGCCAGATCTGGGCATGCTATTACTTAGCCTTCCTTCTGAAAAGCATTCAGGGTGTATCTACACCTGCATTTTAATATACATTAGCCTATTTTAATGTGTATTAAAGTGTGCATTCAAGTGTCACACAATTGTGCTCTTTAGCTAATGAACATTAAAATAAGCTAACACAGATTTCTCTAGTACCTCTCAATGAAGGATGCCTATACAGAAGTGTGGAGTCTGCTCTGATGTGCTGGAATTCCAGCATGTCTGCTGGAGCACGGCAATTGCCACACCGTAGCAACCTCCTGCATCTTGTGTATCAGCATCCCTGTGCTTAAAAATGGCAGTGGGGGTACTTGAACTGAAGCTTGTTTGCTAAGCTTTAGTTCAAGCACCCCCACTGCCTTTTTTAAGTGTGAGGATGCTGATACAGGAGATGTGGTGGCCCTTTAATTAGAGTGGATCTCTGAGCCACATGTGTAAAAGTGGTCAAGGGTACTAGATTTAATTCACATTGCCTAAAACGCATCAATTGAAGTTGTAGACAACTTTAGTGATTTGCCTCCAGCTTAGAAAAAAATTTTTTAATTGATGTTTACATTTAAATGTGGGAGTAATCCCACTAAAGTCAGAGCTTCACTGTTTATGAACCAGGTTCTCCAAAAGGCATTAAACACTTAAGTTCTTTTAATTTGAGATTTAAGCACTTAAATCCTTTTGAGGACCTGATACAAAATCTTCTTTGGTAGGCATAGTCCACTTGAACTCAAATACATTTTAAAATAAGTAGCCCCTTCATCTTCCTGTGCCTTAGTTCTGTCCTTAATCTGTAAAATGGGAACAGTAATACTTTCTTAACCTCACAGCAGCATTACAAGGATAAATTAATGTGCATGAGGCACTAAGTTACTATGGTAATGAGTACAATAGAAAGCTCTATAAATGATAATACATTAATAAAGGATTCAGTTAAACCTACTGCAATGTCCTTCTAATTTTAAACAGATCTATTATTGATTATGCATACAAGGGTGCCAAATCTTAAAGTACTGCTGCAGCTAATAACCTTATTTTTAAAACAAGTGAGTTATGGGATACTTTATATTCTGGACAGGATTAACCCATACAGACAAATGACAAAGTAATTAAACAGAAAAAGGTTTCTTGAGTAACAAATTTTAGTGTGGTAATATGTGCTAAATGATGTCCACGTCCCTGACCTGTCACAATGAAGTCAAGGGGAGTCATAGGTATCCCAACATATTAAATCATCTCTCAGAGTCCCTGGATTTATTACTCATTATAAAGTCATTTTTTTTAACCAGTATGAGTTAAGTTACTGGGATCTGAAATAAAAGGCTCTTGGAAAGAAGTAGTCAATTTATGTACTAATAATATGCATTACCATCTATTTGTAAAGCAACATGATGCATATCCAGTGTTTTGGGGACTCCTGGGATGAGTAGAAATATTTGTAAACATGGTACAGTATACTAAGGTGAATAAACCACTAGCTTCCTGTGGGCTAAATTTACTTCTTGCATCTAAACCTTGGGTTTTGTTTTGTTTTTACATGTCTTGTCTTTTTTCCTTCAATAAAGTAATCAAATGAAAAAGTAATCAATTCAATAAAATGTATTAGGTTTTTATCAGGAACAAAAAGAGGGTTGCAATTTTAAAAAAGAGTTGCTATTTTTAAAAGTGCCCCAAGAGAGAAAATTGGTCTTGGAAAAAAAACCCAAACAAAAAACAATGAGAAAGAGTGAACCCTGAATCTGAAGGAGAGGGTAAAAAAGAAAGAAATGTTGGATCTTTGGAAATGTACCCTCTCGTTATCCTCTGATTGCAGAACACCATGGATTTCAGGAGCTTAGTTGTTGGTAGGTTTCCAATCAACACCTTATTTACACTGCTGCCAGCTTATAAAGTCATGCCTTTCATGCTTATCACAGCACGGCCATTCAAAAGGCCATATTGCTGGCATGGGTTCTGGAAACAGACACTCTCTGAGAAGGAAACTCACATTTTCCACAACTTCTAGAAACAAGACTTTTCTCTCACACATACCACACAAGCCTCAACTCCTATTTTTTTATTCTTCTCCTTTTTTTGCCATGCATGGATTTCATAAATGGATTGATTCCAGTATTTGGGAATACATATAGTGACAGAATGGTTGTTTCATCCCAGTTCTAATGCAGAGGGAGTTTAACCTTATGGGCCACATCCAGATGAGCGTGGCCGTGTGGTATGTGGTGCTGCAGACTTGTCTGCGACGCCACATACTGCAAGTTCAGGAGTTTTCCATTCTGCAAAGGAGCAGCATGTGGGAGGGGTTGACCCCTGGATATCCAGGGATTGAAAAAAACCCATGAAAAACAAACAAACCTGGAGTAGCACACATAGGGGCAGTGTGTGCCACTCAAAACTGGAGTTGGGCTGGCCAGCATGGGTGACTGGTGCCTCCTGAGTCTGGGGAGGGGCACCCACAGATGCCAGTGTCGGCACTGGCAGCAGGGATGGAGCTGACGAGCACCCGCACATGCTGCTGGAGGCATCTGTGGCATGGACAGAGCTGGCAAGAACCTGCAGACACCACCAGTAGCATTGGTGTCAGGGACAGCCCTGTCAGGGAGGGCACGTGCCCCCCCGTGCGTCCCCTGCCAGATGCCTATGCTGGTCAGAGCCATGCTCCAGCTTCTGGCCAGGTTTCAAGAAGCAGGATCTCCACTGCTGTTGCTCTGGGATGTCCCCAGGTCCCTAGGAAAGGCTGCTGGGACCAGCCCAGTGCTGGCTCTGGCCTTCCCTGTCCCACCTGGGGTAACCTGCTGCATGCTAGAGGGTGTGTGACACAGGTGTTCCCTGGGAACAGCTAGACATGGCACAAAGTGTCCCACTGCTAGTTGTCCCCAGAGAACCAAACATCCGCCCACATGTGGATGCAGCCATAGATTGCATTTTCTGGTATTTCATGCCAGAGGTCAATTCAGTAAAATGCCAGAGCTCCAATATCATCAGTTAATTTCCTTTTTATAGGATGCACTATCTACAACACCTTTAGTGATAGCCTAATCCTGCAGTCCCTTATTAATGTGAACCCTCAGGGTGAAATTCTGATTCAGCTGAAGCTCATGGAACCTTTGTCATTCACTTTGCTGGGTGTAAAGATTTCACTTGTAGGCTTCATTTATGAGGAGAAAGTGTGCTGAGGGACCAAGCCTCAAAATGTCTCCACCCATGCTGCTTCTATTGAAGGTGATAAGCTGACTGTGACCCCAGACCTACAAATATGTACTCATAATTAGCTTTAAACATGAATAGCTGCACCGGCTTGGCACAGTGGGCCCCCATCTCTGCTTGCGGCCTCTGAGTGTGTTGGTGTATGTATAAAAGAGCACGTGGAGAGACTCTTTGAGCTGCCAAGGGGCTTGCCAATATATTCTGGCAGCTTTGCACTGCTACAGATTGGGGTAATGTGAGTGGATCGTAGCAGTGAATCTAGCCTTAGAAATGAGAGGGAATTAATGTTTCACATTCCCAAAGTATCATGAATATCACAAGACAACAACTTCTCTCCATTTTGCAAATGAAATTAATACCTTTTTGGAACAAAGCTAGTTTGTTTCCCAGCTGAAGCCATAAGCACTTAAAATTGGTACTTTATGACCCAATACATTGCACGAATGTTGTAATCAAGCCAGACACCCATTGGACAACGAGGCAATTCAGAGTTGAGGTTGAACTGAAGAGGACCCTGCACAACCTTAGCATTACCATTCAGTGACACTGTGACAGAAAGAAAGGGTTAAAGAAAAAAAATCATTTAAATTTAATTTCGGGTCACAAACACCAGGAATTGTTGTCTGGTTATTCCATAGTAACACTAAAGGATACAGACTGTGTTGCCTGAGTGCATTTGCTATGCATTTTCTTACCTTAACATGTTTGGATTTCTAAGGTTAATTCAGAATTACTTGGCTTTACAAAGCTTCTTTTGGAGTCAAGCATCCTTGCATTGCATTTAACTCTAAATTACTGATGTGTTATTAATCATAATTTAACTAGATTTTTTTTTACTAAACACAAATAGAAAATGGTTAAATATGACAACAAAAATGGTTTATATTATAAGAATGACTTGGCATGGAAAAATGCTCCTGGCAAATTTTACAATCTGATACTTCTTTGGTATAGCGACTGATGCCTGAAGATGGAGCTGTTTACAAAGTTTTGAGGACAAAAAGGGAGACCAAAGGTATAAACATTCAAACACATGCTTCACAGGAGCAATCAATGTAATCTCTTTTATATTTATATATAAAACAAATCATTTGATGAATTCATTATGGTGTGCTTCACATGAATCTGTCTACCTGATATATACCATATTCGTGTCTATTCTCCATGAAATGCAAAACCATATATACAATTCATAGAATGCCTCATACCACAAGGAAAGAAGCCAAAGAAATAACGAAGAACATGTAAAATAACAGATTTTTGTATTTTATGAGTAACATTTTTATTTCTGAGCTCATTTTCTACAAGAGAGTAATGTGCCTTCTTTAACTTTTTAATATATATATATAGGTCATAGTGCTTACATTTTATCAGATTATATTCATGGTTGAAATCTTTTCATTAATCATGCTAGAAAAGAGGTTAGTTACAGCTACAGTTTTCATTATTTTTCAGCCATTTGCAAATAAAAACTCATCCTCACCAAGGAGAATATTTCAAATATGCATTAATGTCATGAAAATGCAGCAGGTTTTCAAAATTGTTTTCATGAATCATTTATTTATAAGGGGTTCTGCACAGCAGTATGGTTGCAATTTTATATGTATAAACATACACAGAGGATATTAATGAGCTGATCCTGCAGAGGTCTATGTGCATGGCACTATTCACATGCTTACAGTTAAGCATGGCATGTAAATCTTTGACAAATTAAAACTCTTAAAATATATTAGCCTATAAATATAATTTAGAGGCTACCCTATTCAATTTAAACACATTTTATATATACAATCAACATCCCTCTCTCTCTAGTGCACACATGTTCACACATGCGTGTACACACACAACTTTGCCTGGATTTACAATAACTATTAAAGGAAACCTGAAAGGGATTTTCTCTCAGTCTCACAAGAAGGAAACACTGTTTGCTTTATTAAATATAATTATAGTATTGACTTTTAATGTGGCTTTTACCTTCCTTCCTATAAGAGGGAGGCATACCATCAGCATTGCCTGTAGGTACTCACTGGGTGCATATACACATGCGCTTTACTGCACAGTAGACTAATTTGCTGCAGTGTAAAGCATCACAGTGTACATGTGTGGCACTATTCAACCATAGTAAACTAATTTTTTCCACTTATGGTGAAAGGTATGCCTCTCTCTTATAGGAAGGCCATGTTAGAAGTCAATACAGTACTATCTTATGGCAGTGAAAAAACTGTGCTTAAATGCAGGCATACATTGTACCAGTCAACCCACGCATCAAGGGGCCATGCCTCTGCCTGTTGCTTAGCCACATGGCTCTGCTATTTGGCCACTCTCATCCTCCAGCTTCTCTGCCACCAGACAATGCAACCCAGAGCCCAGGACTCACCCACCGAGCCTGCTGCCACCCTGGGGCTGCTCCACCCCTGCTCAAACTGCTGTGGTCCCAGGCACACGTATAAACACTGAGCCTGGGAGCAGTTAACTCTGGTGCTAATGGCAATCGAGTTTATCATGTCACCTTAATGGCACATGTATATGCACCCACTCTGTTATTTATGTAAATTGGATTATCTTACCAACAATGCAATATTACTCTCTTTTGCAGTGGTGCTTGGGAAAGCTTTGGATTCATAATAAACCATAATATTCTGAAACACACACATGCACACACACCAGTTTTTCTTTCATTACAGACCAGTTTAATTAAGACATTTTAATCAAGCTCCAGTGTTGGTACAGTAAGAATTAATTTTGCCCATGTATCTGGATACGAACAAGCTGTCTGCTATTTTTTTTTATTTAACTTTTTAAAGAGCACTGCATAAATAATCCAAATATCATCTACATGCTCTCTAATTACAAGCCTTAAATCCTAAAGCTTTAAAGAATCTCAAAACAAAACAAAAAGCCATATAAACAAACCCCAGGGATGTATTTTACTAATAATTTGCCACCCCCCTCCTGCTGCCCCCAGAAGGCTGTAACATGGCATAAAAAAATACCTAGAACTGAAAACTAGCAAGAAACTCTTAGCTAAGAAGAGTTCTTTATATTCAGAACTAAGGAAAACCTTCTATACGTGGAATTCTAGTGTAAATTTCAACCGTGGAAGGTTTACAGTTCAGGTCCTAAAACGTGAAAACTGAAGTCATGTCTGTGGTATGTAAGTGTAAAAATCCCAGAACTTTCAAGTGCTTTTCTGGACTAATACAATGCCGAATTATTACTGTCATGGACCTGATTAATTTTTTAATAACATATTTTAGCATGAAAAAATGCTATATTGCACATATGTACAGTTTAAAAAACAGAACAAAAATTATTCAGGCTACATTAACATGTAGACAGAGCTCTGACTGATATGAGGGTCTCACTGTATCAGGACCTCTACAAATGCAAAGTGAATGAGCACCCTGATATGAAAGGCTTCCAGTTTAAACAAGATACGTTTAAGCAAATGAATGGAAAGGAATGGAAGAGGGTGGACAATGGAAACATGCACATACATTGCATATATATGTGTAGCTTGATAATTTATAACACTGGTTACTGAACGCTACAGCACCATGAAGCTAAACTCAGGCCAGAGTTCCTAATTTTCTAAGGTTCATAAAACCTGGCCCAAGTTGCAAGATAACTTTGGTTAAGGTTCAAGTGAGCTTTTGGACCATTTATGCTTTATATGTGGCAAGAGAAAGCTGAGTATTTATGTCTGAATTTCATTGACTAAATTCCATTCAAGGGTTCCAATGCATAAAAAAGCAAAACAGAACAAAAGGTCACATGAACCACTGTGAATGAGGCTGTTACAGATATTTACATAGCACAGCTGTACATTCTGGGTCAATGTATTTTTCAAAACTACTCACACCCCAACACATGATATAAGAGAATCAAGCTCTGAGGTTAGAACTGCAGCAATGTAGCACAGGCACTTGGTCAAGCAGATGGGCTGCAAGACATGAAAGATCACAGGTAACACAGGTTAAGTTTCATCCAGAGACACATGAAAAACCACTAAAAATACCAGAGCACTGGAAACGTGCTGACACATGGCTTAAAAATTGGGGTGTTGCATTATACACCAACTTAATTTTCAGATTATATTTAAAGTCTAGTTTTGCTTAGAGAACATTGCAGGAATTCAGTCTTCATTTCCAGGTGACAAAGGTATGGATTTTTGGTAGCAAGGTTGCTTACAGAAAGAAAAGAGCACCATTCATCTCCTTCCCACTCCCCTACCCCATAACCTCAACAAAGAAGAATTAGCTTCTCTGTGTGGAGACAATGACATAACTTTTCTGCACGTTTTAACACATCTCTCAAAATCCTTATGTCTTCTCATGGCTGACGCTGTTTCTTCTGATTCACTCAGTTGTTCATTTGTATTTATTGAGAGATTATATGAAGAATCTATTGTGGTATTATTTTAAGCATTTGGATTTCAAAAAATATTCCTTAGAACTTTGTTACTTTCCTTATCACCTTGTTCTCAGATAGCTTCAATACTCTAAAAAAGATTATTTCAGTTATAGGCTTCATAATTTTGTTGAACCTCCATACTTAAGAGATTAATGAGAAAAATAGCACTATATAAAGGTGTATTACAAATCTGGACAGTACAAAAATTTCCTTGAGCATTAAATGTTGGGGAGAAACAACTAGATTTATCTTGTAATTGTAAAGCAAAAATAAATTCTATAGTACTGAGCACCTCTGATCAGTTATGCACTTATGCTCATCTTAATTGTTCATGAGAATTTCTCTATCTTTTCTTTTTAAATGTTTATCAGAAAATTGTTAGAATAAACTCTTTGTGCAACATCCTCTGCTATTGAAGGTTCTGCTGGGATATAATTGACTGAGTTGAACTGTGTGTTATGTGCCAAAGGTGCAGCTTATAATGGTGTCAAGGTCAATGATATCATTGTAGAGCCTCCAACAAAGAGGACTGTTGTTAGCACACTGAGCCCTAAATATTTTTAATGGCCCTATAGTCTATACTAAACCCAATCTCAGCATGGAATTTCCATTGACATCTGACATCAGTGATTGTCTTTAGATTCAGGGCAGTTCAACAGCCTTCAGTGTTTTTTAAAAACTCAAATTACTAAACCTCTGTTACCTGTGTTGTATTATGTAATTGGATTAAAAAAAATAAAAATCACAACTATTTAACACTGAATATTCTAACATGCTTTAGAATCCACTGAAACTAAAATGTCATTTGTGAATTTCATCCAGAACATACTAATTTTTGTCATATTTCACAGATTTCATCGACATTAGGGCTGGAAGGGACCTCAGAAGATCATCAAGTCTAGCCCCCTGCCCCAGGGGCAGGAAGTCAGCTGGGGTCATAGGATCACAGCAAGGAAAACATCCAGGTGTCTCTTGAAGGCGTTCAAAGTAGGTGCTTGAACCACTTCCGGTGGCAGGCCATTCTAGACCTTGGGGGCTCGGACAGTAAAGAAGTTCTGCCTTATGTCCAGCCTGAAACAGTCCTGTAGGAGTTTATAACTGTTTGACCTTGTCATCCCTTGGGGCACTCTGGTGAACAATCATTCCCCCAGATACTGGTGGTCACCCCTGATCTTATAGGTGGCCATCAGATCGCCGCTGAGCCTGCACTTTTCCAGGCTGAAGAGTCCCATGGCTCTCAGCCTTTCATCAAAAGGTCTGTTATCCTGACCGCTGATCATGCGTGTGGCTCTCCTCTGCACCCTCTCAAGCTTCTCCACATCCTTTTTGAACTGTGGAGCCCAAAACTGGACACAGTACTCCAGCTGTGGCCTCACCAAGGCTAAGTACAAAGGGAGAATGACATCCTGGGATTTGCTTGAGAAGCATCTTTGGATGCAAGCCAGCATGTTGCTCGCTTTACTAGCTGCAGCATCACATTGAAGGCTCATGTTCATCTTGTGGTCAATCCTGACCCCCAAGTCGCTCTTGTCCGTAGTGCTAGTCAGCATAGCACTGCCGAGCCTATAGACATGCTGCAGGTTTTTCCTCCCATGGTGGAGAACCTTGCATTTTTTGCTGTGAACCACCATCAGGTTCGCATCCACCCATTTACTGAGCCTGTCGAGGTCAGTCTGGATTACACACCCGTCTTCAGGTGTGGATGCTTTACCCCAAAGTTTGGTATCATTGGCGAACTTGGGCAGTCTGCTTCTGACTCCAATGTCCACATCATTAATGAAGAGGTTGAACAAAATAGGTCCAAGGACAGAGCCTTAATGGACCTCACTGGTCACAGGGCACCATGACGATTGACTTCTGTCAACCACCACCCTCTGGGTCTGACCATGGAGCCAATTCCCCAGCCAGCAGATCATGGTGGACCCAAGGCCACAGTTGGCCAGTTTTGCCAAAAGTTGATCATGGGATACCAAATCAAAGGTTTTTTTAAAGCCGAGATATATGACATCAATCTCTTCCCCTTTGTCCAGGTGATTGGTCACCTGGTCATAAAAGGAAATGAGATTGGTCAAGCATAACCTATTCGCAACAAACCCATGCTGGCTGTCCCTCAGGGTGTTGCCATTGGCCAGTTCATTAAGGATGGCCTCCTTGATGATTTTTCTAAGACCTTCCCTGGGATAGAGGTCAGGCTGATGAGCTTGTAGTTTGCCATATCCACTTCCCTTCCTTTCTTGAAGACAGGCACCACATTGGCCTTCTTTCAATCATCAGGCACTTCACCAGAGCACCAGGAGCTCTCAAAGATCCATGCCAGGGGCTGAGCTATGATGCTAGCCAGCTCCTTGAGTACTCTGGGGTGCAAACTGTCAGGGCCGGCTGACTTGAAGGTGTCCAGCCTCTCAAGCTGTTCCCTCACAAGGTCAGCATTGATGGAAGGAAGGAACCATCCTTGCTTAGGTGTCCCTGTCCCATAATGGGCAGAGGCATCCCATGGGACTTGTGAAAGACTGATGCAAAGTACCCATTTAGCAAGTTGGCTTTTTCCTAGGCATCGGTCATCAGTTCTCCCTTTTGGTTTAGCAAGGGTCCAACATTGCCCTTGTTTTTCCTGCAGCTCCCCACATATCTAAAAACGGACTCTTTACTGTTCTTGATACTTGTGGCCAGTTGGAGTTCCATGGCAGCCTTAGCTTTCCTGGTTCACTCCCTGCAGGTCCGGACCAGTGCAGAGTATTCCTCCTTGGAGGTGGATCCCATCCTCCATCCTATGTAGGTCTGCCTTTTTAGATGCAGGAGGACCGCCAGTTTCCTGGAGAGCCAAGGGGGATGCTGCGCCCTCTTGCTGCCTTTCCTCCAAGATGGAATAGCCTTACCTTGTGCATATAGGATCGCTCCCTTGAGGAGTGACCACTCTTCCTGGACTCCCTTCCCTTTGGGGACATGGTCCCTTAAGGCCTCACTGACAAGTCTCCTGAGCTTGTCAAAGTCAGCCCTCCTTAAGTCAAGGACATCTGTACTGCTGACTGACTTGAAAGCTTTTTGGTGGATGGTGAAGGTGATCAGCTCGTGGTCACTGTCACCCAGCTTCCCTTCGAAGGTTGGGTCATCCCCAGTTGCCAGTACCAGGTCAAGCAGAGCTTTGCCTCTTGTTGGCCCGTGGACTTCTTGAGTAGAGCTCATCCATACATGTGAGGAAGCTTTACGACCATTTGGATTTGGATATTTCTTGTTATATTTGTCTTTCAATTCACACCTGGTCAGAAATCTTTTAGAAAAATGAATTTTGGAAAACATTCAGTCATTATATTCTGAGTCACATTTCAAAATCACTTGACAGAACTTGGCACAATTTGGTCTGAAGCCTAAGCCAAAAATAGGAATTGAAGTATAGAAGCTATGGTGCTATATTTCAATTTACTGTAGACCAGTACTCTTGGGACCAGGAAAGTGGTCTTTTATCAGCAGATGGTCTTCACATTTAAACAAAAATATGCATTTTGAAATGTCTGTGCTTGCTACTGTTGGATTAAATTTTGAGCAAAATGGTACAGTACTGTTCCAGCCTTGCTAAAGGGCCTTTTTACCTGTAAAGTATTCAAATGCACATATACTGTTAGCCTTCTGGGTGGCTATGTGTCATTTGGGAAGCAGACTGTTGACAACCTATTTTACAATAACTGATACGTCATCTTTTATGCAGCTGTTAGATTTCAACTGGAAGAAAATTTCAACTTTTACTCCATAACTTTGTGTAGATATAAATACTGTATTCTAATTTCAGTCACAAGAGAAAACAAGCAAGAAATAGTAGCATAGTAGACAAAGCAAAAAACAAACAAAAACCAACAGCCCAAAACCCAAACACAAACAACAAAAACAATAAAACCTTTCTATTGAACTAATCAGAAGTCGGCTAAGAATTCTAGGCATTTTGTTCTGCTGGATGAACGTCTCTCACCTACAGGAAATGTAAGGGCACCAACTTTATTTATCAGACAAAAACTGATGCCTTCCTCCTAACTAAAGGTGCTGAAGAAATATTTGGAGATGGAGATTTTCATGGATACTATATATTTCATTATATATAGTAACTTTAGAAATCAGTGATGTACAATTTCCAAATACCATAACACATTAAGCAAAAGCTGAACATAAATTGTGTTAATTGCATAATTTGGTTGTGAAATGTTTAAGAGAAAAATGCAGGTATGGTTGACTTTGTGGTCCCAGTGGGGAGCACTGCGTGTTTCATACAAGACCACCAAATCTATTTCTCTGCTGCTGCCCCCTCGGGAATTCAAAGCCTCAGCGCACTTGTCCATGTGACACCTCTCCTGTTTCCACGTTATACTTTTCCTGTGTTCACATGACCAAAATGACCATTGAGCTAGCTACATAGTGTTTGTGTATCCATGTTGTCAGCTGACTTTATTGTTTTAGATTTTTTTCTATCGTGGTAATTTAAAACACCTCTGATGTGTTTTATTTTTAGCTCCTGAATTTCTTCCATGAGGGTTATTTTTATTGTTTCAAATTTGTAACGTGGATCTGACTTTTGCCTGAAAACATGATTTTCCCTGTTTTGCAACTATTGGACCACCAGGTGCCACTTGGGTTCACTTGTAAATCCACGGAAGTTCATCTAATTTCTCCTGCACTGATTTTTCCAGATGCCAGGTGCTAATCTTGCAAATTTTTACTGATTATTTATTGCTTGTATTAGATTAATGAAAAATGAGATTTCCAAAAAACATGTTCTGCCTTTTTTGGATGCACCTTGCTTCTGGCTGTCCTTATCAGCCTCAGCCTCTTTCCACCGAGACCCCAAACCTTTTTCCCCCCTGCTGGCTCCTGCTGGGACTTGGTGGGGGGCACCCATGCCCCTATACTCCCCCCCAACAGTGCCACTATCCTCTTCTCACAGAGAGCTGGCTGGCCAAGCCAGCCCCAGCCTCTTTCCGCTCGGACCCCAAACTTTTTTTCCCCTGCTTGCTTTTTGGTTCTCCTTCTTCATTGTGCATCACACTTAGCCAATTTAGGAAGTGAAACACCATATGGGTTGTAACCAAACAAATTTCAAGCTCTTAATTTAAACTGAATACTGCAGTTCCAACACTTGGAGGAAAAAAAAAATCATTTTCAGTAACCAGCTTTGGAGAGCTGGCTCATCCTACTCATCATTACTTTTCCAGGTATACTTCCTTAAACTCATAATTTGCCTGTAGTAAGAAACAAAGGACTATCATAGGTTATCAGAGCATGTCTCTTTTATTAAAGTAATGAATTGAAAGACAAAGATATTTGTTTCAGAATCTAAATAGAATAGGATCTGAGGCCTAAATTTGAGCCATAGTTTTGATTCTTTAATTCATTCATCTGTTAGATAATGTTTACACAGTGCTAAAAAAAAAACAAGTAATGTTTGTTTGATTTTAAATGGGATATTTCCTATTTCAAAACACTATAATTTTTGTTTTTCAACCTCAGTCTACATTATTTTAAACAGATTTAACTGAAAGTCAATATTGTTTGCAAGGGCTCTGTTGTTATGAACCGTGGTGCATGTAATTCTAAGGGCCTTGTTCCTTGTGACCATGGCTAAGTCCAGACATTCAAAAAGCCTGAGCCTGAATTGATTCAATCTTTGTAGGTTAGTCTAACCTGTGTAGATCGAACCAGCAAGCTGTGGGGAAGGGGTGGGGGGAAACTGGCCACAGGAAGCCCTTCGTGCCTTTTTCCTTCAGCAGTGCAGAGTCCCCCTGGTAGGTGTTCTCAGTTGTGGGTGTTGTAAGCAAAACTTGAATGAGAGGGTCTGGCCAGGGCTCAGGCAGGGGCTGGACTAGATACAAGAGGACCTCTGGAGTTCCCTATCAACCCTGCTTCTCTGTGATTCCCCCCACGCTCCCCACTTCATCTCAGGCTCAGGGCTGGGGTCTGGCCATGCCTTCACTCTTGCTGCTCAAGGAGCAAGCATGGGGAAAAGCCAGGCAGACCTGAGCTAGGGTCCCATGCAAGTGGGAGATGGGAGGGAGGAGCAATTAACCCCTGTTTTCTTTCAGGCTACCAGTATCTGGCCACAACTCCCCCTCTGCCTGCTTCTGTTGTTTGAGCAGCAAGGGAGACATGCCAGAACAGGGTTTCTCACCCCCACCCTGCCATCACAATCAGCCAAAGCAGTGATGACTTCCCTTTGGCTATGGAGGAGAAGGGTGGGACTAACCCTGCTCTCTGGAGCAGACAGAACAGCCCAGCACAGCCTAGGGCCACAAAGCTGGGATGCTGGGGGACTATGAGTTAACTTAAACCAGGAAGAGGTCTGGGGCAGAAGTTCCGTAAACTGGTTTGACCTAAATCAGCAAAGTCTGATACTACATTCAACCAGGTTTATCGTAAACAAGTTTCAGCCATTTTGAAAACAGTTTATGTGTACTGAATTTCTGTTCTCTTATAGGTTTAAACTGGTTTCTGATTGCTTAAACTGGTTTATGTGTAATTTCTGTCCCTAGCCCATATGTCCAGGCTGGGACAGTTCTGGATTTCAGAGGTTAGTCTCTGCTGACTGGTGAAAATTAAAGAGTGTCTCAGGTGTGGGGAAGGGAGGAAGAGCTGCACAAGCTGTGAAATAGGAAGCTTTAGCACATGGGCAACTGGTGCCTCCAGGCTCTGAGGTGGCATCAGCCAACTGGGGGGTGGGGAGCTGCCGATTGCTGACCCTGGAAGAAACCAGAAGTGCTGCTGCCACTTCTCAGGGGGGCACCAGCTAGCGTTCCCCACTCCCCAGCTGGTGAGGGCCAATTTTTTTGGGGGGGGCATGTGCCCCCCCGGTCCTTCATCTATGCATCACCTATGCCTTAGCAAATAGCAAAATTGTCCCAAAATAGGTTAGCTTGATTAATGGAATGACCATTAAAAGGGGGAGATGATTGTTAACATCTGTGAAGTAAAGAAACAATGGGTTATTAATGGGCTCTTGACTCCCTTAGCTGCCTGAATAGTAATACCAAAGCTAAAGCACACTGTCCCATCCCCATCTCTGCCTGCAGCAGTTGGGGGTGGGGGGTTTACTGTCCCAGATTTCACATTGTGCCTTAAGACAGTTAAAGGTGTTAACATGTGGACAATCCAGGAATAAGAGCTCCAGGAGCCACCCACAATTAACATTAACAGGGCCTCAAGAGCTAATGATATGAAGCTAGTATTCATTGTTTGTTTTTCTCCTTCTTGCAATCATATCAACCATTGTAACTAGCTGGGGTTTTTTTTTTTCACTTTGACATGTGTGATTTCCCATCATTGAGCTAAACTCACAGATTATGTGAGGAGCTAAAACAAAGTTTACCTAAGGAAAGGTGGCAGGAACATGGAGTTGAAATTGATCTTAGCTTTGAAGAAAATACTATTTGATTCAATCCAGATGGCAGATAAGTTCAAAGAGGAAAATTATCCCAGTATTTTATATAGTATTTAGTATTATGTAGTATATGGTATTAAAGTAGTTTTTTCTATTAGATTAATAGTGCAAAGTCAAGTACTCAAAAGCTAGAATATACCACCTGCATATCCCCTTGTGCATATGCATTAGAATAGTCTTTTGTGACACCATGATGCACTTTTCCCCCTCACATAAGAATGCAAGAATCTCTTTCACACAAGTAGAGTATTACAGAAACATTTTAAGTACCATTGAACACAGAATTGTGCCTCAATGCCAATGGTACAAAAGCACTGAACTGACACAGTCAGAAGTCAGTTAATGCCAAAACTAAGGTTGCCTGTGCCCTTTGCATGTCCTGTGGATTCAGGACGATTGTTTCATTCATACCAGTACTTTGATTGGTGGACAGTGTACACTGCTGCTGTTGAATATATACTTTTTGCCTTCATTGTGAAATGACTGGACCCTTGACCTATGCACTGATTTCATCCAGGCATGACTGCTCTGGATATATATATATAGATCTATAAAAATGTATAACTTTCCATTTGGTCCATATGCACAAAATGTACAACAAAATGACTTCCTGATTATAACTTTGTCCCTTTTAAAAAAATGTTCTGTAAATTTTCATTAAACTTGTTTTATAGGACTGTCTTATTGCTATTTCAGTATGTGGGTTGTCCCTGTTTGCTCAGTCTTAGACAGTAGATATTCATGAGCAGGGCAGATGAATGAATGCTGACCGCAAGTAGTTTAAAATCTTTGTGATTCAGATTGGACAACCACAGAGATTAAATTGATCGAGAACACCACTCCTAGGTATCCAATTTCAACACATTTGTTTTTGGAGCAATTATGGTTTCTTTAAATCAAACCACACCTTTCAGAATGTTCATACACTCATCATGCCAAGGCATACAGCAGATCTTATCTTGTTCATTCATAGTTTTGTTCTAGTCCACTGGTTATGAAATCAGATTTAGCAATACAGGGTGACTATTAATATATTTTGTTCAAACTCCGGGTATTTTGTAAATAAGCTTTCTGCCATCCTGATTACACAGTCTTTGACTGTTTACTTAAAGGTGCATGCAGAAGGGACTTTTGTAGGTGTTAAGAGGAAAAACACTGGAGACAAATTGGAGGCAATGAAGCAACGCAATACAGGGTGACTATTAATATATTTTGTTCAAACTCCGGGTATTTTGTAAATAAGCTTTCTGCCATCCTGATTACACAGTCTTTGACTGTTTACTTAAAGGTGCATGCAGAAGGGACTTTTGTAGGTGTTAAGAGGAAAAACACTGGAGACAAATTGGAGGCAATGAAGCAACGTTTGAGGTAAAACTACCATAAAATGTATTTACGAAATCTTGCAAGATTTTGCCAGCTTACAGTAACGTTCAAACATTTCTGATTTGTCAAATGATGAAGAAATGAAAGCTTTGGTTTTAGTTACAAATGACAGTGTCTTAATAAGAGCCTTAATCTACATATTTCCATTCATAGCATCTGATGAGGCAGGCTGTAGCCTGCCAGGCTATGGACAGAAGTTGCATATAAACTGGTTTAAGTGATCAGAAACTAGCCTAAATCTGTAACAGAACAGAAGTTCAGTGCACCTAAATCAGTTTCAAAATGGATGAAATAAACCTGGCTGAATGTAGTATCAGACTTAACTGATTTAGGTCAAACCAGTCTATGAAACTTTAGTCCCAGACCCCTTAATGGTTCAAGTTAAATCAGAGTCCACCAACATACCAGGATGCTTTGCAGCCTTGGGCTGTACTGTGCTGTCTGCTCCAAAGAGCAGGGTTGGGCCTGGTCCTCTGCTCTCTAGCTGGAGCAGGGACAGCTGGCTGACAAGGGGCTGGAGGTGGGAAACATAGCTGGGGTCTTCTGGGGGAGGGGGTAGTTTCTGCCAGACTTATCCCCGCTGAAGTGGAGGGGGCAAGGGCATGGGACAGGGTATGGGGTAAGCCCCAGCTGGGGTCTGTGAGGAGCTTTAGTCCCTACTTTCTCAGCTCAGTGTATTGCCACACACCCTGCTCTCCATCTGAGCAGGGCATGGGGTTTGGGCAGGCACTCCTTGAGAGGGACTGCCCCCACTAGGGAAATTCTGGGGGGGTCTGGGAGGGGCTTTAATCCCCCCATCCCCCACTCAGTCATGCCCCCTCTTCTCTGCTCAACTGGGGTGTGGGGTATGGGTGGGCAACAGCCTGAGATGAACTGTCCCCACCCCCAGGCAAACCCTGGCTGGGGTTTGGGGTCTGGGAGAAGCTTTAATCCTCCTTTCCCCAGCTCAGTGTGCTGGCAAAGACCTGACACCATAATCGCATGTATGTGCTGGAGGTAGGGCTAAAAGGAACAGGAGAGGGCCCCAGACTGCTTCAACCACTGTGACAAAAGAAAGCAGAGAACTATATTTATATTATAAAGCAGAACCTGTAACAGGTGGGAGACTGAAATACCTAAGAAGAGACAAAAGACAATGAATGATGAGAGTCCTGCCAAAAGGTGCTATAGGTGACAAGCATATTAATGTCAAGGCACCCAAGGGAGAAAAGGGAGAGAAGGGGTGTGAGCCCACCTGGAAAAATCTGAGTAGAGAGGATGCACTCCAACACCTAAGACCACCTGCTGGCTCCTCAAGAAAGATTTTCTGAAGGCCTGGCTGTATGAGACATTCTGCCCCAGGATTATGTAAGACTTATGCTAGGCTTCCTCTTCTCTTTTTGGTTTATTACACTCCATTTTAAGTTAGACTAAGTTGTGTGTGATCTCACTGTGTTTTACTGGGTTACATCTTAGCTTAGGGAAAGATTGTTGTTTGTTCTTTGATGTGTGCTTGAGGTTGCAGATTGCTATGTTCAATACATGCTTGTGTAACCTAGGTGGTACTCCAAGAGGTACCCCCCTCTCCAACTGAAGGGATCAAAGCAGGTAAACAAGGGCTGTGGGAGGTGTGGGGACTCTCCTCCCCCTATACAGCAGAGCCAGACCACCACTGGGGACTTAACCATATACCTTTTAATACGGGGAACATCACAGGCATAAATCAGAGGGTACAGTGGACACGACAATGCCCCAAGGGGCAGGATTCAACAAAGGTTAGATACTTACAATCGTTGACAAAAAACAGGGTTAACAAAATATAAAACACAAACAGCAAAACAAACAATATGGGTTGGTGAAATATAAAAAGGCACAAAATGCAAAATGTCAAATGACAGGGAAACATAGGACCTTGGTACCTGGAGGGGAGAAAAGGGAAAAGCACAATGGCCCCTTTCCACTGCAAGAAGATCCACTTCTTGTTATCTTACTCACCCCAAGTCACCTCAGCTGGGACTTGAACCCAGATCTCTGATGTGGTAAGCAGGAACACTGCCACAAAATTACCACTGGTGACACTGCTGCAGCCTGCTAGGTGCCTTGACCTTCCCAGAGCCCCAGCCTCACGTTGAGCTGCCTGGCCTCTGATTGGAGGAACTGGAAGCAGAGCTGGGAACCCCTCAGGTCGCTGCTCAGATCCTTGTTGGAGCAGAAGGGAGCCTCTCCTGCTGGCTGCAGCCTCTCCCAGGGGATCCTGGAGCCCAGTGGGGAGTCTCTCCTGCTGGCCGCATGCTGCGCTGCTGAGGGTCCCACTGCTGCCTGCAGGTCCTGCGCTCTCAGGCTTTTCCAGGGGAGCAGTGCCTTGGAAAAGCTCAGCTCTGTGGAGCTCCTTCCTTGTTGTTCCTCGCTGGTCTCTTCCATGAGTCAGCCCACACTGCCCTTTTATACCCCTCCAGGTGACCCAAGGGAACAATCGGGACCTGGGGGGGTGAGTCTCTGGGGCCTGATTGGTGCAGAAAAGGAATCCCAAATCCTCCAATCATCTTTTACCCGTTCAAAACCCCTGGGCCAAATCATTACCAGATTGGTGCGGAAAGGGAATCCCAAGTCCCCCAGTCATCTTTTGCCCTTTCAAAACGTCTGGCCTAGGTCACTGCCAGCTAGCCTGTCACACTTGCTTCAGAGAAAGGACTTTTTTTGTTCAAGCTTTTATGAATTCAATGCCACTACCTTCTCCCCACCTGCCCCCTCCTCAGCCTGGCAGGAGCTGTGTCCCCCACATTGAGTGAGGAGTAGGAGCAGGGGTGGGGAGTCAGAAGTTTGGCAGGTGCTGCCCCCTCACCCAGGTGGATCCAGGCTGGGGTTTCATGTGGGCCATGGTGGATTTAAATCACCTCTCCCCTGGCCTCAGTCCCAGGCGGGGACCCACCCAGGCCCCCTCTGCTCGAGCAGGGAGGAAGGGAAAAGCCTTGGAGCTTCAGTCCCTTTCCTTTGGTAGTGGCTGACAGGTTGGGAGGCATATTCTAGTGCCCCCCCTGGCTTCTGGCCTGAGCCACTGCAGGCATATGGCTGCATTTCCTGAATCAAAAGTGAATGCCTGGTTACTTTCTTCTCGGTTTAATCTCTGCTGTTTAGACTAACCTGTGAAGACTGAATTGATTCAGCCTTGGGCTTTTTGACTGTCTGTACTTAGCCCCAAAGGTCATGCCTGTCTGTATGAGTTAGTCTAACCCTGGCCTGCCTTCTGTTTAATCTGTATATGTTTTGGATTACATTTTCAGAAACAAATTTGAAACACTATGTGTGTTTTTTAGCATGTGTGGTTTTTCATCTTTGTTTTAATTAATAAAAGAGTAGACCCCAGAATTTTAGAGGTCATGTTGATGCTGCTTGTAGAAGATATCCCTTTTTGTCATTAAACAAAGTGACATCTGCCTGAAATCTCATTCTCCAAGACTAAAAACATGAACAGTTTAATCCATGGCTGATTTTCCTGGTTTTTTGACTTGCATCAAAACAGTCCAGGACAAATGTTTTTATATACAGTTTGAATGGCAATTAACTTGAATTAGCCTTGATTGTCCTTGGCAAAGTGTTAATGCAGATACTTCACAAGAACTTAAAGTAGGATAATGAGCTCATACACCTGTAGGATCCCGAGATTGAAACCGTGGATTTATACTTAAAAAAAACTGGGGTCATTTATACATGTACCTTTGTCTGCTCCAACACGCTGGAAATCCAGCATGTCTGAGCAGACTCAATTCATCAAGCCTGTGGAGCACATGAACCAACAGGCCCAGCACTGCATCACATACATTTGTATAAATGGCAATATGCATGTCAGTGCTAAGAAAAGGGTGGCAATACACTTTTGAACTAAAACATCTTTGATATATTTTAGTTCAAAAGTGCACTGCTGCCATTTTCTCAGTGCTGATGCTTATGTCACCATTTATACAAATGCATGTGATGCAGCACTGAGGACTTTTAAAAGCTCCTGGCGCTGAGTCATATCCATGTGTACAAATACCCCAGAGTATTAACTACACAAAAACTGAAATAATTATTTGTGTACAAATAAAAATATCAAGAATGTTTTAAATATTCCTGTCATTCATCATTTTAAAAATACAAAACCAAAACTTATTACTTGTATATGTTCTTATGACTGTACAGACATCTAATGGAATAATGAATTTAAGAAACAAAAGGTATGGGCACATTTACCCTATTTAGATTTTTATGTCATGCCCATCCTTCTGGTATCTGAGCCCTGTGTATTAGCTTATGAGAATCTCCCACAAACTTGAATGGGGGACCTAGAACCCCTAAAGTATTGCTTCTTAGAGTATTGGATTTGTGTACAATCTGTTTAGTGTGTTAGTTTCATTCTTAATATCCAGCAAAATGTGATTTTTATCTGGTTTTCTTAGGTTTTCTTTTCAAGATATGGGGGCACTTTAGCCCACTGTTTATGGCCTATATAGAAGGGGAGATGAGAGGGCAAGCCCACCATTGGGGTGGAAGAGATTAAAATGCAAATAAATGATAGTTCATTTTAAGGCTACAACTGTAGTTTGTATTGGATAAAAAGGCAGCAGAGCAGGTTTTCTCCTGTTGCTGTGACAGGTCACCATTTCTAATCTGAGGGTCATGGCCAAGTTCTCTCTTTTGTAATTGCTTGGGTGACATCTGTCTTGACCTTTATTTACTTTGGCCTTTCTGACTGAGGGGGTCACACAAGCAAAAGAAGATAGAAGTCCTATAAATGTGATGATGATTAAGGAATGAAACTACTACTCCTCTGGCCTCCGGTATAAATATATGTATAATATATTATGCTCTATTAACCCTTTAAGTTGATCCACAGTACAGATATTTGTCGTGTCTGTGTGAATTTGAAAGCTGTTATTATAGTACTGATATTATGATTTATGTATAATTAAAAAAAAAAAAAACCACACAAAAAAACCCCCAAACCTCTCTCTTTCCTCCCCACCTTTTTTTTAATAGGAATAACTAACAGCTAATTGAAGGCAACAGAAATTATATGTCTTATGATATTAGCATGAGCAGAATCAGGCTCCTAAAGTTCAAGAGAACTGTTGCTGAAGAGACAAATGGTGGATGCGGACCAGAACAGGTTCCCATCCCACACAAGCTCCTGTATTTAGAAATGGGGTGGTAACTTTACTATTTGACTCACCTGCTTTTAAATTGGGGGGGCCAGATTCTGCCCTGTATTTTCTAAGAGAAAAGTAGAAGAAGTTGGGAATTGTGGAGCTGAATTTTCCTTCTGTAAGCCATCACACCGTCCCAACACAGAAATGAGTGAAAAAATACAGCAACTGGAGTACACATTCCCTTTTTTATGTGCCAAATGACTTCTGGACTATGCACAATTATTAAAAGAAAAATAAATTAAATGAACGGTATGCTGGACAATCGAGTTAAACTTTATAAAGCAGATAAAAAGAGGATGAGACAATTGCTAGCCACATAAAAATACCAGAACAAGCAGAAAATGTTCATTCCAAATGAATGAGGGAAACAGTTACTCACAGCCATTCCTGGAACCAAAAGAATTTCTGCAGAATTAGTGCTCCAGGATTGTAAACATTTTCTTAACCTCATGCCATCTACCCATTAACTTGAATATTGTGTTTTTTTATGTAAGCTACATTATTGTTCTTTCCAAGAAGACAGCTCTAAGCCATTCCTTACTATTAGTAAGCAGATAGGTAGTTGTGGGCTTGGGTTAGGGTATAGGTTGCGTAGCCATGTTTATGGTAGATGGTGAACCCAGAGTTGATCTCAGTTTCATACAAGCGGCCAAAGTTAAGGTTGAGAAAAGCAGGGGTCCATGTACTAGGGTGTGGGATGGGCAGGCAAAAAAAGAGGCTAAGATTGGGTAAAGGGTCCCAGTCTAGGGTCTGGGGTTTGTAAGAGTAGGATCATATACCCCTGAAAAAATATCGTCCCCATCTCTGTCTCCTCCACACTGCTGAGCTGTAACACTTTTAAATGCTCCCCTTACTACATCAATATATGTTTCTGCTTACAGTTTCCTCCTGCCTGTTCACATTTGCTATCCAAACTTTGATGCTTCTATTTTCTTTGCTAAAGAGCTCTTTCCTTAGATAGATAACTCCAACCACCTCTTGATTTGTACCAACCTAGACTAATACAGTGTTTGCCCACATCTCCCTTACCTCAGTCCAGGGTAGAGATTAACTCATTCTACTGTAGCATGTACCAGTACCCAGGCAGTAGGGAAACTGAAGTGGCCAATTCATTAAATAATGTAGACAACTTCCATATTCTTCATAGGCCACCAGGGAGCTAGGCTTAGGACTGAGGCTGGGAGCCCCAGGTTGTCATGGGCTAGGGTTAGTGGAGGTGGGGGCAGAAGCCCTTGGGTTTGGTTATAGTGGCCAGTTGTCCTCAAGATAGGCCTGTCACAGGGCGGGGACCCAGGAGTGGCTGTGATCTCTCCTGGCGCCCCCTACCGTGCCAAGTTGTCTGTCAAGCACCCTCATTCTTGCCCACCACGTCTTTGATGGTATCTGTATTCTAAGGGAGGCTGTCTTCTTGTCCCCCTGGACACGGTGCTCTTATTTATCCTGGTCCCTGTTCTGTGTAGAGTGATTTGGTGCACCAGCCCTATGGGCTATGCGTGGCTCCTACCACCCCTAATACCATGCCCCAAACCTCTCAGATGTACTGGACGTTGTTGGGTCAACTAACTATTGCCCGTGCCCTTGCAGACGTCCTCCGGGCCTGACTCTCTCCAAGCTTGCGCCCTCTCCGGGGCCTCTCCCAGTAGTCTTGCCCTCTCTGGGTTCTTATCCCTGCATGCCCTCACTGGGCTTCTATTCTTGTGCACCCCCTTTGGGCTATTCGCCTATGAACCCTCATGGGCACTCCCTAGCTTCTCCCACAGCTGCTGCCCGCCTTTTCCTCACGGTCTGTGTACGATTGCCCTCCCTGGGGCTTTTCCCACACAAGACTGCCACACTGGGGCCTTGCCTCCGCGATCACGCCGCCCGCACTGGGGCCGTAGCCGTGCCTGGCCTCCATACCCCCTTTCTGGGTCTTGTGCCCCACTGGGGCTTCCCACCATTGGGCTCAGGTGGCCTTTGACTTAACTGGCCCTCAATCCACTGAACCCCCTTCTCAAGATTGGGGTCAGTACACCCCCTAACTACTGTGCCCTCTCTGGCACCCGACTGCTGTGCCCTCTCTAGCACCTGGAACCCCCACACTACTGGGGAGCTCCCATGAGGCCTCCTCCAACCCCTTATAGCCTCACCCGGTCCTCTGGTGTAATAACAACAACAAACAAACAGAATGACATGAGCTAACCAGCTATAACTCAAACAAAGCCTCCTGGCTTAAATGCAACCCCAAACCATCTGGTGGCTTATCCTCTCAAAATCCCAACCAGGGTTTCCTTCACCCGGTCTCCTCACTTGGGAGTTGATTCAGGCCCTCAGCTTCTGCAGGCTGCCATGCTTCAACAGAGCTCTTACTCCATCAGCTACCAGAGGAGAACTGACCCTGGCTTGTTTATATATGCCAGGCCCTGCCCCCTCCTGGTCAGCTGACCCCTGTGGTTGCCCCGGCAACCAACACCTGTCCTTCTATAGGAGCAGGCACTTCAGTGCCCTGTGACAAGGCCTTTTTGTAAGGATTGTACATCTTATGGACTGTAAGGATGTTACAAAAATCATCAAGACTGCAAGGTTAGGGCTTGCAGTTCCTGAGTTCCTAGTTCAAGGGTTACAGCTGGGCTTCTTGGATTGTGTCTGGGTTTAGACTCTGGGTAATTTCCAGTCTAATTTTCCCCTAGTTGTAGTCTCATTTAATTTATTCTATTAACATTACACAGATTTGCACAAAAATAATTTAAGACAAACAAAATCCTAAACCCAGTAAAGCAATTAGACCTATATATAGGGATGGATCCAAAGGGTGGGGGGTGGCATGCATATGTGTGTGTGCACGTACCGTGTGTGTACACACATAGACACATAAGTATCATACTTTTTAGCTCTAGAAGCTTAATTTTTGTCTCCTCTAAAATTTTAAAGGGTCACAGGTGTAGCATTTTCATGGCAACATCCTGTTTTATTTTGTGGAGGAATGACTTATCCTAATACCATAATAGTGTAGTCAGAACAAAAGATGCCATGGCACACATCATTTTATTAAATTACAAACTGATTGGGAACCAAATGTCTGTTTTCACTTCCAACACAGGCAAAAATTCTTGTGGGACAGATTAGTACAACAATATATAGAGGTGATATGTGTAATGTTGCTTGTTTCCATAGTCACAATTTCCATTCTAGAGAATGTTGGATGCTCTCACATCAAAGGACTTTGAAAGATGTGCTCTTCTAAAAGAGCGGTCCCAAAGCAAGATTAGTTCCCCCTCAGTTTTACAAAATTCCTTAGCAATGAAGTGTGCATCCTTAGGGGCTGAAACACAGCAATATAATTTCCCATTTCTCTAAAACTGTAATTAAGTTAGATGGTATTCCCAAGGCAAGGTATGACTCAGAATATAGGAACAGCATACTTAAAGGTGAGAAACAATACATCCATTCTGCATGGCTTGTGGTAGTCCTGCTTCCTACCAATATCATCCTGAGATTTCTGCCATAGCCTAACACACAATTAGTTCAAGGGTAATAGGAATACTGTAGCTCTAGCTGTACAATAATTTTAGTGATCTAATTACTTTTCATCAAGTGGATCTTCCTTTTTTTCCTATTGTAACCACCATTCATGACATTTTAAGGACTTAAATCATCTTTAAGTTAACATTGAAAAAAGTGAATTGCTTTTCAAGATTAAAAATGTCAGTCCCTAGCAAGCTCTGGGTATATAGAGCTACTGAAAATACATTACTACTTTTGTGAGGTCATAAAAGATACTTTAAGGCATTTAACTGAGTTTTCAGGCAAATATACTAAGAGGCTGTAGGTTTACAAAGAAAACATTCCATTTAACAACATGCACAACATTGGGATTGCTGTTCACAGTGAACCTATGTCCTGAATCCTGAAAACTACTTGTGTGTAGTTCTTCTTGGCACAAGGGGTTTCATTGGATCCTTATGCTATAAACACTCAGTGGAAGTCTTTATTCATGTGAATAGCTCCACACATTACATGAGTGAAGGTTTGCCAGAGGAGGCCATATACCTTTAGCAAGGGATGAGGTATGTTTTCAAAATGAGTTACATTCAAGGAAAAGAATTTAAACTTACCCATACTTTGCAAAGTAGCATATAGTGAGCTGATGACAGCTAGGTATGTCTTCTCTGCACTCCACTTGATATTTGAATAAAAAAGGGCTGAAAATCAGAAGAAAAATAAGGTAAATTGTGGTGCTTAGCTTAAGGATTTTTGTTACTCCTATCTCCGTTCCATCTTATACCTTTACTTTGTTTCTGTATTATTTAAATTGGCATCTTTTCTCAAAAAGTCATTAAGTAGGGATTATCAAAAGTTGGCATACTATCACTATTTCAGTTTCTAGTAGGAAGATCTTACAATGAAGAATATTTTGTAATAAATTGATATTTTTGTATTTCAAACTGAAAAGTCTAGGATTTGTTGTATGTTGAGATGGGAATGTGAATAGCCCCAAAGCTGAAGAACACAGAAAAAATTGGTGGCTACAGAAATATGTAGTATGTGTTCATGACCCAGAGCTATAGAGCTCACCATTCCTTGCTGTAGTATTCAGTGGCCAGCCAGTTCTGTGGCAGGTGCACATTTCTCATAGCTACTTGACAGTGGGGAAGACACAGTGCTAGGTAGGCCACTGTTTCCTGCATGAAACTGGGACAAGAACCTCTGAAAAAGATGCTTATGATGAGTTCCTGTTTATGTCTTCATTAGCACTGGCTCAGGTGTTAAGTATCAGTACCTGAGCATCTGGGCTATTCTGGGTGTGAGCAACCACCCTGCAAAACTCACCTGTGCGGGTAACTAGAACTTTTCAACGTACACTTCAGTTCTTTCTCTTACAGGAAGGTGAATCTTTCTATGATTTTTCCTAATTAATTCTGAAAGAACTTATCTGCCCTTATAAGAACACAGGGAGAATTGTGGGAAGGCACAGGAGGACTGAAGACTTTTTTTGTCTCTATACTGCAGTGTTAATTACTAGGACAAGTGTAAGCAGCACTTGTACTCCTGCATATATCTTAACCTAGGCCAGCAAGCTTAGCCTGAAACATCAGAACCCCTAGATGAGAGGGTGGTGGAGATGTGGAAAGGAGTGGGGTTAAAAGCTGACTGGTTAAGACCAGTCAGTACCAGGTGTAATGTGTGGCTAGGAGGATCCCAGAAGAGAATTTGCATTAATATCTTCTCCATCAGCTATAAATGGAAATGCAGGACTCAGGTCAAAGAGGAGTTTTGTGTTTTAGGGAAGCCTAACGGTATACTTCACAAGTTTAGTAAACAAGTTCTCAAGAGGAGGGTAGTAAAACACTGGAACAGGTTACTTTGAGAGGTTGTGGAATTTCCATCCTTGGAGGTTTTCAAGACCTGGCTAGACAAAGCCTTGCCCGGGATGGTCTAGTTGGGAATGGTCCTGCTTTGAGCAGGGGTTGGACTAGATGACCTCCAGATGTCCCTTCCTACCCTAATTTTCTATGATTCTATGCAATGAGAACCGAGGCAGGATGAATGAGAAATCTTGCCTGAAAAAAATCATTTTTCAGAGGTTACCAATTTGGTGTGAGAAAGAAATCAGTTATGACATTGAAACGATACCGAGTCCAGTGGAAATTCTCCTGAGAGCTGTCCTAGAACAGGGTGAGACATTCCATATCTTTGTCAACCTGGGTTCAGTCCTCTGTCAGATTTTACTCAACTTTGAATTTGGACAAAATCTGTTTGAAGCCAGTGGGAATAAGGACTGAGAAGTACTCTGGAATGTGTGTGTTAGTGAGTTCTTACTGTTTAGGTATTTAATGGTGTGTTATACCACTGCTTCCATATAGAAGCCAGAAAATATGTACATATGTTAAGAAAGTTAGAACATACTTCTGGGCATAGATTTCCCTGGTTGTGGAAACTCCTTGCTTATTTGGGCCATATATACTTTTGAGAAAGTGCTGTTAAATTTAGTGGAGAAATGGCATTTTTTCCTCAAATTTTGAATCTTGGAAAATGTAATAGAAAATTGTCTCATATTTGTAACATAACATTTGTTATATACCAAAACCTACATTAACATAACTTTACTGAGGTTGCAGAGGATTAGGAAATGCCAGAATTAGGGTTGCTTGTAAAGTAGACTTGGACCCCTTGTGGTATGCATTATAATACACTTAATTCTGTGGTTTCATCAGGCTCATGTTTCATTCTGTACTCCCAACAGATAGTGCTTGCTTAATAAAAGATATTTTGCTTTATCATCATTGTTTAATAGATGGTCTTAGTTCTTATTTACTACATATTATTCAAACCTTACTGTGAATTCAGATTTAATTTTTCTTGTGGGATTTTCTATGGCTCACAGGAATAAAGCATCTGAATCCTTCATAAATATTAATTTGTGTGTTGTGTGGTTGCTATTTTCCTCATTTTATAAATAGAGAATTGAATCACGGGAAGATTACAATCAATACTATCCATTAATTTTGGGTGCCTAATTTGGGAGGCCTTTAACCTTGATGTTCAGGATACTTAGCATTACATAGCACTTTATATATCTTTAGCACATCTTCCTTTGCAGCTCCGAATGATGAGCACTACTGCAAATCAGGAATTTTGGGTTCCAGTCCAGCCTCTAGAGAAGAGTCTTGGCATAGACTGTTTTGCTTTTTTCTCCCCTGGCTTTTTCACTATACCTGGCAAACAATCCTTAGTCTAAATCTAGTCCTTTCTTTTCCTAACACCTGATCCTAATCTACCCAATCCCCACTCCCCATATTCTCATCCCAGACCCAGTTGGGTTTTTTTGCCAAGGGATCCCCTTTCTCCCTCTCTGGACTCACTGTCTTTGTTCACATCTCCTTCACACTCCGAGTCTCTGCTATTCCCAGAGTTACTAATAGTTTCCTTACACAGTCAGTTCTGATTTCTCGCTACCAACTCCTCACTTGATGCATATTTATCTTTCCCTCCACTAGCTCCTAAATCCACTCTTCTTCCATGGGACTCCACAACTCCTTTGCATCTCCTTTCTAGTCTCCTTACTAGTAAGTCTGTCTCAGTAAGTCCCAGTTGTGGGGGATCCATTGCAGTGAAGTAGTGCATGTACACTCCAGGTAACTACAGGAGCGGTGAGGTGATAAAGGAAGTTGATAGGTCTGGTCAGAAGTAGAAAATGTGGGACACTCAAGTATGCTTCGGACTTTAAGCTATTTAAAAAACACAGAATAATCTATTAAGGCTAAGTCCACAATTCTGACACAGTGCCTGAGGGCTATAGGAATTGTGCTTCTCTCCATGGTGCTACAGGCATTCAGAATTAATTCTGACTCCCTGTTATGACCCTCACTCACAGATTTTTGCTGCTTCAGGAAAACAATGTATCCAGTTGATTACTGCTGTGAAACAGAACAGCCTTTTGTAAAAAAAGACTACTATATATTAGTCTATTTGGAGAGAGCTAGTCCAGTTCTTTGGATTGTACAGCAATGGTAGACTTCTACCTTTTTGCTAAGCCTGAAACTTGGATTATTTTTCAAACTAACCACCTTGTAATTCAACTTAACAATATGGAATTGACACACACAAAATAATTACATTTGCAGTCATGTTGTGTATACAGAGTTACAAAACAAAGATTTTTGCCTTTTCTAATTGTACTTTAAAATATAGTATCTATCGCCTTTTCATGTACTGCAGGCATTCTGGGTTATTTATATTAGTCTACTATTTCCCCTCCTAAAAGTAGCCTATCTGTGAATAGCTAGATGCAGCAGCACTTATAAATACATTGTTCTTATTCTCTTCCTCCAGGATGTTGCAGGACAACTAGCACTGTGTATACATCCTCTACTACCTGCTGTGGAAAAAAATTTGAGGTTTAAACTAATTAACTATTGAGTGGGTGCATCTACATGTACAAATGCAGCAGGGGGGGTTTACTCTAAATTACTCTAGAGTAAACCTGCCCTAGGCAGGCAGCTACATGTGTGGGAATTCAGGAGCAGATTCACTGTAATGCAAAAAGCGGCATACATTGGTGCTAACTGAAGAACACGTGCCTGCTGTGTATAGGGACCTAAGGAACCTCTTCTCACACATCTATGCAGAGCTCATGAGTGGACTATACAGGATGCAGTTCTGTGTTTGGAGAAGCATAAGGGCTACTTCCTCTCTATTTCCATATGCCCCTAACGGAACAGGGAGAAGGCAAGGCCATGGCTGTCCATTAGCTGAAGGATGGCCCTAAGATACGAATGATACTTAAGATGAGAAAATGCTGAATTCAGCAATAAATAAATATAGTGGAACCTGCTTATATTGGTCTATGGAAATGATACAGTGGAATTCTGATAATACCAAAACAGTGAAATATCCACAATTACTCTTTGCTGCCTGCTAGTCTAGGCAATGATCTTCCATCTTAAAATGCAGCTGTTCTTTAAAAAAAAAAAATTAAACTATAAAAGTACCATTGTGCTTGTGGCATACACTCCAACTGAGATGAGGTCATTTAGATAGTCTGTCCCATTGAAAGTAAGTTTCTTTTGCTTACGGGTATCATTCATAAAACCAGAAACAAATGCTTTTGCGATAGGCTTTTTGCAAGATCTTTGTTTTTAAAAAAAATGTAGAAAACCCTGCCACACTGCCCTTCCTACCACCTACCTACACCCTTGAAACCACAAAGCTACCCTTTTTGCATACTTAAAAGCAAATGTACAATAATCAGTTTTCAAAATATACCATATAAAAAGGTTCTTCAGACTAAGGTACTAAGTTGTAACAGGATGCCAAGCACCACAAATATGCTTGGAATACATGTGTCACAGAGCACTTAGGTGCCATGCTCCTTTTAAAGAGGTGAAACTGGTAGGGAAAAAGCCCTAGCACTGAGTGAGGACCCCAGCTGCTGGCTGCCAGGGCAACCAGAGTGAGCTAGTGGCCCACACCTGCCAGCGGTCAGCTGACTGGAAGGGACAGGGCCTTGTTCACATATAAACCCCAGGGCTGAGGCCAGGCTGGCAGTTCCCTGCTGGAAGCCAAGGGGAGAGGCCTGACTGCACAAGCAGTTCCTGATACTGTGCTGGGATGGAGTATTCCCTGGTAGGGTTTGAACGATGTTATAGCTGGATGGCTTGAGTTTGTTACAGCCCAGGGGCTTGTGTTTGATTTATTATTGTATAACACTGGTGGCTTGGGTGAGGCTATTAGGAGATGGAGGAGGCCTCATAGGGGACCCATGGCAGCATGGGGACCTGGGTGTCAGAGAGGGTGCGGCATTTGGGGGTGCACTGACCTGGGCGCCAGTGAAGGCGCAGAGCAAGACGGGGCCACGGAGGGCCCCGGGAGGACAAATCATAACAAGGCCCAGACTGAACAATGTCTGTTCCATCTATGAGGCTTGAGGTGTGGTAAAGGAGTGGTTGGAGCCATGCATAGCCCATAAGGCTAAGGTGCCCTGAAACACCCATTACAGAACGGGACCCACAAAGGGTTCCGGGGGTCCATGGGGTCAGATATTACAGCAAACTGTGTCCAAGAGGATGTCAAGGCAGCCTCCCTATTATATATATTATCATCAAAGATGTGGCAGGCGAGAATTGAGGGTGCCCTTTGGGCCAACTTGGCACAGGAAGGGGGTCTTGGGGAGATCACGGCCCTCCTGCAGGACCCTGGGCCGTGACAACATGTAAGGAATGAACTTCAATGGTTTCACCAACCAGGAGAAATTACTTAATCAATTAATCAAACAGGACTCTATCGTTAAAAAAGCAATCACTTCTGACATTTTGCTTAAGTCCTCCAAATTTCAGTTTGGTCCCTTCAGATTCCTGAATAAAACCCATAATCCCTCATTTCACAAACATAATTTTTGTGGCTCACCTCATTTCTTTTGTTTTAACACTCTGAGTGAGGAAGACACAAAGATCTTGATGCTGCTGACCAAATCACACAGCGTATTATCAACATATATAGATACGAGCATAGAAGGCTATGTAGGGCCTGGAAGTGTTCTTGTCCTATTTTCCTTCCAGCCATTGTGATAACTAGAGCCAGTGAGAAACAAGTAGCTATGGGAAGTGGAATAATACATTCCTGAGTCAAGATATTTTTACAGCCAGGAAAAATAATGGTCACTTTTTTTGTCTATCACTTTCCTCTGTGAATGGCTGCTTCAACTCAGCATAACGTGCTGCAGAGGGGGTGGATGGAGCATGAAGGTGCTAGGGTGCAGGTCTAGCCAGTAGGCAGTCCCTGCACGAAAGCACCATCGTGCCCCAGCCAGCTCCGACAACGTCTATACTTGTGCTGTGGTGGAGTTAATTAGTTTACTCTGGTCTAATAGGGTTGCATGTGTAGATGCTGAGATGTTTATTGTGGAGCTAATTAGGTGAGTCCACAGTAAACATCTTTTGTTGACGCATCCACTGAGGCAAAGTGATAAAGAGTAACATTTTCAAAAGTACCTAAGAGGCTTAGGGATCTAAATAACTTTTGAAAATGGGTCTTTGGGCACTTGAACGCTTTTGAAAATTTAGCAGGTTCAAAATCTTTGGGTGTCTTCCTCAGTCAGAGTGTTAAAACTAAACTTTTGAAAATGTTACCCAAAGAATCTAAACAAATGTTTGTGGAATAAGAGAGATTCTAAGCAAAGGATTTACAGTTTAATGCTTAAACAATGAGTTGTTTCTTCTTAGATGCATGCAGAATGACCAGTAGGGTGCTCATTTCTACATATCTGTATAAACAGTGATGCAATGGAATTTTCTTCTTCCTTTTTAACTAAATAAAAAAATCATTTACTTAAAAAGTGATCGCTGGGAGACCTTTGAAGCCAGGGAGGGTGACAGCAAGGGCAAGAGGCTTATTCCAAGGGTCACATTTCATTTGCATAAGCAAGTAACCATAGGGCACTGTGGAATGTCTGTAAATGGATTTCATTACAGAAATTCAGCTTAAAGGGACTATAAATAATCCTCTGACAAACATTGTATATTGCTTCAAGTTCTTCTGTAATAAAAATATTCTGGTAACACAACAATCTGTGAAAGCAGGAAATGAAACAGGAGGGGCTGCACATCTTCCCTTTTTCCTCTCTCAGGGCAACATTATATTGTAATATGTTTTAAAGAAGAAAAACGTGATGTTCATATTATTTTAGCAAAGTAATCCTAGCAAAGCAAAGTTATGTCATTCCATATGGCTGACACAGGGTGGCTAAACAAACATCCAGATCTCTCCTACCAATTCGTTCCTGCAGATCATCTGCTGGGCCTGACAGGTGTGGTAGCTGCACGGTATTCTGCCCAAAGGAACATGACACAAGATATGCTAGTCTGTAAAGCTGTTTGGAGGAATTTCAACTGAGGGGGCACTTAAAATGAAAGTTTCAAATATTGGCATCAGGGTGACCTATTTTGACTATATAAAGAAACAGCGCAAGTATCGGCTCCCAATTTGGCAAAGGATTTAAGCCGCTGGTCAACTTTTAGTGCGTACCTAAATCTCACTCACTTCAGTAGGACTTAAGCATATGCTTAAATGCTTTGCTAAATGAAGATGACTTTACGTACTTGCTTAAGGCTAGCTACATGCTTACATTATTTGTTGCATGGGGCCCCAGTAAATAATGTGTGTAAGACTTGGGATTCTTCTGCCACGAGGAAGCAGCTGGAACAGCACAGGAACTGTTTCAGTTTAGAGAGGCAGGCCAAAGCCATAAATTTCTGGTCTGGATTAGAACTTTTACCAAGTTCGGAGATGCTCAACTGGAGGTTCTGACTTGTGATTGTTTTTACTGGAGCTCATCTGGAAACAGTACAAAAAGCAGCGTAACTAGGGACAGATGAGAGGGGCACCCACCCTAAGCGCCAATAAGGAGGCACTCTGAAATTGCTCACCGCCCCTACAGAGTCCACCCCTTGGTTGGAACTTTAAAATAGTCTCAGCTGCTGTTTTGAACAAAAACAAAGCCGGGGTGGGCAGAGCATGCATGTTGGGAGTGGCTCAGTTAGGACTGCTTAGAAGTTCCCAGATGGGTAAGGTTGCTACCCTGCTGCCCCTGGACCTGTGCCACCCCCACCTGGCTCTCAGCCCACACCCCCTCCCTTCACTCTTACAGTTTGCCAAAGGAGCAATACCATGCCATGGCCACTTCTGGATGTGTCTATCCCATGCTGCTAAGACAGGGGTGGGCAAAATGGTGGATCTGGCTGATGGCCAGACTCCATTTCCCAGCAACTCCTGCCTGTCTGGGACCAGTTTCCATGGAGACCCCAGCAGCAGCAGCCACATTGTGATAGTGAGGGGCCAGGGTTTCCACAGAGACCAGCCCCAGCAGCACTGCCAGGGTGTGCGGCAGGGCGGAGAGCTGCTCTGGGGCCAGGGTAGGATCTTGCAGCAGTGACAGTGTGGTCCAGAGCCAGGGCACAGATACGATCTGCAGCCTGCATGCTCCAGGCAGGAGCATGCAGGCAGCGAATCGTTTCTTTGCAGTGGTGACGGCATGGTGCGGAGCTGCGATCTGCAGCCTACATGCTCTGGGCAGGGGTGTACAGGCAGCAGATTGCAGCTCTGGCTTGGCTCCTTGCAGCAGTGATAGCGTGGTCTGGAGCTGAGGCAGAGTCATGACCCACTGCCTGCACACTCCTGCCACGACTGTGCTCCAGCTCCAGACCACGCTGTCACCACTGCAATATCCCAGCCTTGATCTGGAGCAGGTTTCCACTCTGCCATGCACCCTGACAGCACTGCTGGGGCTGGTCTCCATGGAAACCCCAGGTCCACGCTATCACAACGCGACTGCTGGGTCTCCATGAAAACCGGCCCCAGCCATTTGGGCAGGGGCTGCTGGAAAATGGCCTGCGGGCCAGGCTTTGCCTGTCCCCTTACTAAGAAAAGCATGGAACAAGAGAATACTCTCTGTCTTCACATCCTGATCCTGAGGAAGCTTCAGAAAGGACCAGATGCTTTCTAGCTGCTAGAGATCTAAATGGAGTTAGGCCTTCCATCTTATTCAAATACCTGAAAACTAGGTATCACAAAACATAGGCAGGATCTCCTCCAGCTCACTGCTTTTTTTGACATATAGTCTTAAGGTTATGATGGTGATGTGATTTGTTTTTCAGGAATTTGAGCAGGGTAGACTAGGATCACATGTATGTGATCAATAGTCGGAACGTAATATGTTCATGTAGCTCTCTTGCATGCCCACTCCTGGAAGGAGCAGCAGACACTTTGCTTGCTTCATGACCTTGCCTTCCCTTTGCTTTCCTTGGAGTATTATGGAGGAAAAGCCCTCTTCAGGAGAGAGCATACAGGCAGCAACTGTAAGATGTCTCTGTCCTGGGAGACACCGGGGGGTGGGGTGGTGTAGATTCTTTGCTGTCCCTCTCTGCTAGCACAAGGCAGCTACCACAGTCTGGCTCTAAAGGTTTTAATAATATACTTGTCAAGGAAAAGGAATAGAAAATATAGCACCCTTCTGCTCCTGAAAAGAAAAAAAATGCCCTTTGTAGCAGTAATTTAATCAGCTAATTTCCATTTGTGTTAGTTTTTGTTTTATCTTGTTTACCTTTCTAATAACCACAATTATTCTCACACTAGCATTACTGTTTTCTCTGGAATAGATGTGCTTAAACTGAAAAATCCAATTGAATCTGAGCATGTAACGAGAAAATGTAATCCATCATTATTAAAAACGACAGCTTACCTTTATCTGGGTGTTAAATAGTACAAATCCATGAGAGTCAGTGAATGTTTTGAAGTCAAAACGAAGGGCATTACCAAGGCTGAAGTGGATTTGTCACAGAATTATATGTATTACCTCAGATATGGTCTATGTTATGGTTGGGGAAAGTATATTGTTGGTGGGGGAGAAAAAATCAAGATGAAGATCATTTATGTGTTTTCCACATTTTCAAAACAGTCAAAACAGCTTCTAAACAGTTAGTTATTTTGTAGAAACCTTTAGGACTAAAAATGGTGCCTTGGGTATAAATCATAGATTATTTCACTCTTTATTTTATAATGCTGCTTCTAGAGTAGAGCCCATGTTTTAGGAAAAATGAACACGTATGTTGGTGCACAGAGAACCTTTTTGGCAGGAGTGCCACAAATTAGCCCATCACTCTCCCTGAGTGCCACCCAGATCCCCTTCCCCTGCCCAGTATGCTACTCTGTCCTCTGTTTCCTGTCCTGTAGTCCTTGCCCAATCTGCTGCTTTGCTTTCTGCCCTGTGCTTCCTGTGCAATTCAATACTCCACTTTCTTCTCCCTGCCCTCTCTGCTACTGTGTTACCTGTGTCCTCCATTCTGCCACATGCCACACACATGTGCCATGATCCCTGACCTGGGGATAGGAATAAGATAGGAAGTAAGACAGTTTTTGTTCTTGGCTCTACTGCTGAGTTGCTATGTGCATCTTTAGTCAAGTCGTTTATCTTCACTAGGCCCCAATTCTCCTTTGATGAAATGGGGATGGTAAAGCTTACCAATGTTTGTGAACGTTTTTGTGATTTACAAATGAAAGAGCTATGTAAATACTAGGTGGTAGTATTATTAATAGCATCTGCTATTTGGGGAATATATCCACCATACACGGTAGAAAAGTTCATTTGCATACTTCATGCATGGAATTCAGGCTGGTATTGGCGATGTGCAAACCATGTATTATAAACACGGAAAACAAGTGAAATATACTTACTGGCAGATTTAATGTAAACATAGATTCAAATTGCAATTCTTGGCTGCAATTTTAAATTCTTCCAAAGTACAAGGTCACGCTTAAAGTTCATAAAAGCAAAACTTAGACTAAGCTGCTAACATCTGACTATGTTTATGACTCATCCCAGTTTTGAAAAAATGGGAGTGATTTACCCAAAATTCAGTGGGATCAACTCAAAGTTTTTAGAGTTTGTTTGTTTGAACTGAAAGCTCAAAGCAGAATTCATGTCAAAGCAAAAAAGCCCGAATCTGTACTCATATGAAATGCAGACCGCAAAGGTTAGTATAAACCAATGCTCTTTCAAATGTCTGCATGGAATGAATGCCTGCCAAAACTACTGAATAAAATAGGAGTTTAGGCTCTGCTTCTTGCAACATTCTCTATTCCTTCCTGTATTAATTCCAAATTCATTTACTCATTCCTTCTCTATCCGCACTGATGTGCTTTCTACTTTATTCTCTCAGATTTTAACTAAGAGTGTCATGGAACGTCTTCCCATACAAAGTGGCTGGTGGGAGAGAGAGCAAATGCCAACAGAACCCACCTCTGCAGAACAGGCACTTACATGTTTGTAATGATTTCCAGGGGAAGGGGAGATCAGCAGTAACGAGCCCTGGGGACTCACATTGTGTAGCTTCACCTAGATCTAACTGGATCGCATGAACTTTTTCCAACATCCTCTAAATTTCTTAGGTTCACTAAATACATTTCACAGAGTTGGAAAATGTGCAATTGATATTCTCTCAATTTTTTCAACCAATAGTCTGCTGTATTCAATGAGTATTCTATGCTGTCATGCAATAGGAAATAGCTCTTCTTCCTCATCCTGCTTGAAGGCTCCCTTGGCTTGCTTGCATAGACTGAATGCTCTGGAGATACTACATTCATATTCACGGGAAGAAAGCCCCTGGCATGACTGCAGTGATCCCAGTGGTTGAACCAGCAGCAGTGATGAAATTACCAAAGTGAGCTAAAGTGGTGAAAGTGTGGAGAATCATATTAATGAGTAAAGAGAGAGAGAAAAAAACTATTCAGAAGAAAACCCCTTTCTCCACTTCACTTTTTTTCCTTTTTAAAATTTCAAGGTAAGATTTTTTTAAATTTAATTTTATTTTTCTAATAGAAATAACAATATGATGGAGATGCAAAGAAACTTCTGTACCACTAAACCTCTGCTGCTGGCCTCATTGTCCACATTCCTCTATGAAAAGAAGATCTCCCTGTTGAGTAACAGAGAAAAAGAACTCTTGGGGAGTGTCCAGATGTGTGTGGACATTTGGTTTCCCCCGGGAGAAGTAGCAGTGGTGCACCTTGCACTGCCACTACTTGTCACTGGGGAACGCCCGTGCCATGTGCACTTCAGCAAGTTTCCCTGGGAGCGGTAGCAGAGGCTGGCCCCAGCACTGTGCTGGCCCCAGCGGCCTTACCTGGGGTCCTGGGGCCCTCCCAGGGCTGCAGCCATGGTGATTCTGCCATGGTGGAGCCTGGCTGGCAGCTGCAGCGTGGCTCCAGATGGCCCGGCTTCACTTTTCAGCAGCACGTGCTGCCTGAGTGTGCGCTGCTCTGGTTTTTTTTTCCTATGTGTTTTTTTTTTTGATCCCTGGATATCAAAAAAATTTTCAAAATCCCATGGCCCAGGGGTCAAAAAAACCCTGTAGAAAAATAACCCACAGCAGCATATGCTTGGGCAGTACATGCATGCAGTGCAGAAAAGACTGAACTATGTGGTATGTAATGTTGCAAATATGTTTGCAGTGCCATATACTGCATGACTGCACGATCACACTCATCTGGATGCACCCTTGGGATGTGTTCAGGCGAGTGTGCATGTGCATTTTGTGGCACCTAAGGCTTTTGAGGTGCTGCAAAATGCATGCAGCACACATGAAAGGGATTTGCAGTACAGAGGCAAAATCAGATACTGGGAATTCCTGGTATTTAAAAAAAACACAGCAAAAAAAAAAAGCAGGGTGGCACAAGTGGCTGCAGCATGCACTGCTGGAAACCAGAGCCTGGCTAACCAGAGCCATGCTGTGGTTGCTGGGCTGGCTCTACACACCTGCAATCCCTGGGAGGGCCCCAAGATGCCAGGTAAGGCTGCTGGGGCCAGTCAAGGTGCTGGTCCTGACCTCCTGTACCCCACTTGGAGGTACAGGAGGCTGTACCCCAATATACAATATATATTGCTGTATAGACTGGGGCAGTCTGCTGCGTGCCCGAGCATGTGCACAGGGGCGTGCCCATGGACAAGTAGCAGAGGCACAAATATGTGCTGCTGCTATTTGGTCACAGGAAAACACATACTCCCTGTGGCAGAAAGCCACCTTGGTTTCTCCCCAAAATCTTTGCCCTGTGACAATGTGATTAGATGGGCCAGCACAAAGGATTCACACCTCAGCTTGTCTCTTTAGGTAACTTGAGCTGGCTGCATTCCTGAGGGAGGGGGGAAACTTGCTCCCTCTACCTACGTGACTGGCATCAGCCACCTGGGTGAGGGGCATCTACCTGGTGCTGGTAGACTGGAATCTGCCCGGTAACTGGTGATGCATTTCAAATTGGTTGGTGGACATCCAACCGGATCTGGCCTCCACTGGACCAGGTGAATGAGGTCATGGGGGCTATATAAGTTAGGATGGGCTAGGAGGCGGTCTCTTGGGCCATGAGGTGAAGCAGCAGCCATGCAGGGGACACAGAGAAGCCTTACCATCTGAAACTAGCTCTCTCTCACCCCAAAACTCATGAGCAAGGAACTGCCTGCCTCCAAAAGGAAACTTCACCTGCCTTTGGAAGATGCTTGTGAGTAAGCTACTCAATCTGATTAGATATCTAGCTGGCAGTAACACAGATTCAAAAGGCTACCTCAGCCACACTGTTTGCTCTTTAGGATTTCTAAGATATTGCTCAATCCTGTACCCTAGTTTACCCTACCCCTTGTAATCAATAAAGTCCTCCTTTTTGACTGGTGTGGGAGACTTTTTGAGGGGTGGGTCTAAATTATGCCTAAGAGACCCCTTAGGTCTGCAGACTAAGGGAGACTTTACTTTTTGCCCCCTGACTTGGGGAAGTGTCCCAAGTGCCTGTACTGGGTCGAGTACCTGTCGGACTATTAGGCCTGTGTTTCCCCGAGGACACAGGGCCGAGACAGTCCCTTCTCGGGGTGGTGGCGGCAATGTTACCCCTAAACTAGCGAGTGTGCTCCAGGAGAGGGGTCTGCCGAGCATAAGGTGCCCCTAGGGAGGCATTCGGAGCCTGGAAGGTGGTCGGGCGCAGGGAGGTGGGCGGCTCAATGCAGGAGCACCCCCTACTGGTCTGCCACACTCCCACTCATGGGGATGTGTCCTTGGAGTCTCTTCTCCTTGCGCTACTGCTTCTGTTTTTGAAAGAAGCACTTTCACCCTTTCCTTTGCTGGGCCCAAATTTCATTTCCCAATCTTAATTCATATCTTGCCCCTCATAGTGACTCCTCTTCCAGGTCATATTTAGCATGCATGCATGTTAAACTTAAGCAAATTCTAACCAAATCAGAAGGATATGATAGAATTACACTTAAGGAACATGCAGATGAATCTGGCCACAGGCAACTTTTCATCTTAACCCTGTGGAGGAAGCAGCAGAGGAATTTTGTCCTTCTGAGGCATATGCCTATAAGACTAACACTTGTGGAAACATTCTTTTATTTATATTATTCTAGATGCTTTTTTCCTATGTTTGAGCATTCATTAGTTACTTAAATATAAATGAACACTGAATTCTTTTGATCTGCATATCTTCTGATTGGAACTACATTGTGGAAAGGCAGATAATTATGATGCTATCCACAACCCATAAATAAATGAAATATCTAAATCCTATCAACAGTCTACTTCTCTGCATGCTGTTTACCTATGTGCCTCTCTGTTATCATAGGAAAAATAATTTAAAAGACACACAGTCATATATATCATTATTCCTTAAATGAAATATGGTGTATAATCGGCTGTTGCCATTTGGGTTCAAGATAATACACAGAGACAAAATGCACGTGTCTATCTGCCTGCTTAGTTTTCTTTTATTGTGATTTAATTATCAATTAAGAACAGTTTTAGAAACTTATATTAGCTGTTGACCTTGAGCTTTTGTCTTTTCCAACTATTAAGGAAGTCGCAGCATGAACCCCATAACACTGAAGTTATTAGTTTTAGGATAAGAAAATTATGTATTATGCATTCTTTCTATCTGTTAGTTGGGAACCTGTTACATGTAAAAAACAAGCATATCTACTCTGTAGACAGCCCTTAAAAGACTCATAGGTAGTAAATTAAGCCTGACTTCAAAGGCAACCCTTACTGAGACAAATTAGTCTATAGTGATAGAAAGGGGCAGCAGAAATCATTAATCTATCTGAAGGTCATTTTCTGAAATGTGCCGTTGTTCTTAAGATCAATGATCATTTCAAGATTAATAGTTCATAACTTTCCAATATATCTTTATAAGTTAATGTGATATTAGGAGATAAAGAACTGTAATCTGAAATCAAGCTCTTCTATAATGTAACTCTAGTAAGTCAATTATCTTTGTAAAGAAAAAAACCCAGATCCCCAGGCTCTTGGAACTTCTGGAATTTAAAAAAATACTGTTAAACAAACATTTACACAGTGGTGTTAAAAAAGCTGAATTTCTTCTGGGGATTTACTTCAATGTAAATCAGTCATTTCATAAACAAAACATACTTGAGTTCACCATTACTCTGTATTTTGTGTCATCATTTATACTAATGCAATATGGTTTATTTTGATTATTATGTCCTCTTTGTACAGCACTATCCCCTTTTCGGACAGACATAAATATTGCCATGCACAGGAAGATCAGAAACAAGTTTTCTAAAAAGGGCGTCTTAATCATACATTTAAAAATGTGTTTCAGAGCATAGGAAAATATTTAAAATAGAGCTTGTTTAATCATGGATGTTTCAGTTTGGTGGCTTACCAAAAGCCAAGCACTGGGGAAAAAAAGCATGGGTCATATGGAAAGAATTTTTTTTTAAATTGTCAACAAAATAACACCCCATCCATATAAGCATACACATTTTGGGTTAACATGAAAAGTTTTGTTTAAACGAAAAGGAAAATCTTTTATTAAGTTCATAATCCCTCAAATTTTTTTTTCATTTTAAAAAAAATTTAGAGCCACTTTTCAATGAAAACTCCAATTTCAAAATGAAAAGGCCAAATGGTTCATTTAAAAATGTCAAAACATTTTCCCCCTTTTTTGGCAAAAACTATATGCTGAATTTAAGCTGATTTCACAAGTGTTTTCAGTCCATCTGAAACTTTGTATTTTGGGGACATTTAATCTTTACTGCCTCCCCCCCCCCCAAAAAAAAAAAAAAAGAAAAAGAAAAGAAATCCAGCTTTTATTTAAAATACAAAACAAACAGTATGTCCCTCAAAACCAAGCCATTTTTTTTATTTGGGCAAAGTTATGGCCTAAAGCCATAGCTGTATTTACAAGAACCAAAGCATGTGTTATGCAAAATAGTATAATAGGGGTGGGCAAAGCATGACCATGGGCTGTATCCACCCCACCATCCAGGCCACCAGGCAATTTCATGCAGTGCCCACCAATTAGTTGTATCCTGCCCAGCCTGTGCACTTTGTTCCCACTGTCCTGGACAGGAGGGCCCTGCACCCAGCCCTCCCCAGCATGCACAGCTTCCAGACAGGGCTGCTGCTGCCATTGCTGCAGCTCGTGTGGGACCTGCTTGCCTTCCCTGGCCTCCAGTGGCTCCCCTTCATATTCCTGCAGCAGCGTTTACTCTGGGCAGGAGGTAAGGAAGCTGAAGCTGGGTGGGAGCGCAGACCATAGGACCGGTGGGAGTGCCAAGCCCAGGGCCTGCACCCAGCAGGGCAGTGGGAGCATGGATCACATTTGGGCAGGGTGTGTGTGTGTCAGGTGTGAAGGTGGGGGGTGGTGGTGTGGGGACATGCCTCCCCACGGTGCACAGCCCCTGTCTCAGGCAGCAGAAGCAGGCAGTGAGCCCTTGGGGTGCTTGCGGCCCATGCAGGTGCAGCCGCTGGGCAGTGTGTGGCTCCAGCCAGTTCTGAGGCCTGCATGTGGAAGCAAGGAGCAGAGCCAGGCCAGCCCATCTCAATTACGTAGGGCTCACATGCAACTCCTGGGACTTGCGTGCCACCAGAGGAAAGCTCCACAGGCTGGAGCTGGCAGCCTGGGCCTGCTTCCTGCCTCCACATACATCTCACGGGACTCCACTGGGACACAGGGAGCAGGGCTTCCCTCCACTTCCAGTGAAGTCCCATGAGCTGCACGTGGGGGCAGGGAATGGGGCCAGGCTGCTGGCTCCATTGTGTGGGGCTTCCCCCTGGTGGCATGCGAGTCCCGGGAGCTGCACGTGAGCTGCCCTAGCTCTGCTTCTTGCCATAATGTGCAGTTCCCAGAACTGGCTGGAGCTGTGCACTGCCCAGCAGCTGCACCTGCTCAGGCCATGAACACTCCAAGAGCCTGCCACCTGCCGCTGCTGCTACCACTGGCAGCAGGGACTGTGCATCATGGTGGGGCATATGGGAGGGTTCCCACACCTCCCATCTTCCCTTACACCCCCCACACACCCACACCTCACCCACACTCCCCCTACAACACTGTCATGTACTGGCGTTGGCCAGTCCATTAAGGATGGCCTCTTTAATAAACTTTTCTAAGATCTTCCCCAGGATAGAAGTCAGGCCGATGGGCCAATAGTTAGCTGGATCCACTTTCGTCCCTTTCTTGAAGACAGGCACCACATTGGCCTTCTTCCAGTCTTCGGGCACTACACCAGAGCGCCAGGAGTTTTCAAAGATCCGTGCCAGAGGCTGGGCTATGATGCTTGCCAGCTCCTTGAGTACTCTGGGGTATAGATTGTCAGGACCGGCTGACTTGAAGGCATCCAGCTTCTCAAGGTGTTCCTTCATGAGGTCAGCACTGATGGAGGGCAGAGGATCTCCCTCACCCGGACCTCCCTGTCCCGTAGTGGGCATGGGCGTCCCATGGGACTGATGAAAGACCAATGCAAAGTACCCATTTAATAGGTTGGGTTTTTCCTGGGCGTCAGTTGTCAGTTGCCCCATCTGGTTCAGCAGGGGTCCAGTGCTGCCCTTGCTTTTCCTCCGGCTCCCCACATATCTGAAAAAGGACCTTTTATTGTCCTTGATGCTCGAAGCTAGTTGGAATTCAGATACAGCCTTGGCTTTCCTGGTTTGCTCACTGTAGGACCAGACCAGTGCAGAATAATCCTCCTTGGAGGTGAGTCCCATCCTCCATCCTTTGTAGGCCTTTCTTTTTAGCCTCAGGAGGTCTGCTAGGTCCCTGGAGAGCCAAGGGGGCTGCTGTGTCCTCTTGCTGCCTTTCACCTGAGATGGAATAGGATTAACTTGTGCATTGAGGATTGCTCCCTTGAGGAGCAACCACTCTTCTTTAACTCCCCTCCCCCTAGGGCCATGGTCCCTTGAGGCCTCACTGACAAGCCTCCTGAGCAATCGACAAAACTGAAATATTTGTGTGGATGAATTAGTTCATACAGTGATGAGGGAAACTGTGATTCTCTATATGTATGGGCATTTCTTTCGGCTGAAGGGCTCCTTAATCAGTTTTGGTGAGCTGTTCATGGCCACAGTGGTAGTCCCACCCCTTGACAGGTGCCCCACCCCCTGGTCACCATCTTGGAACCAGAAGTCCTACCCCCGCAACCCTCTGACTTTTACCACTGGAAGTCCCTCCCCTTGCCCCCAGAAGTACTCATTTTGCAGAGGAGGGGTTGTCATCAAGGAACCAGAAACAAAAAAATCATATACTAAAAGCCAGCATCCAGGCATGGGGCAGTAGGGATTTCCCAGCTTCTGTGCCACCTGCTGCCTCTGCATGAAATATGGGCCAGGTCAGAATTCTCCATAGGTCCCAGTAAGGAGGTGTGAGGGATGCTAGGAATCTTTGGGCAAGGGGGACGTATCACTCATTGTCCCACATCACGCCCCTGTCTAATGTGTGACTATGGGTGATGTGTGTTTCATCCAATAAGGCAAATCAGCTGTGGGAGGACTCATCCCTGCTGTTTGGTGAGATCTGTTTTGGCCCTCAGAGCTGGGTACTCTTTTAAAGATTTATACTGTATGCTCAGTTTTCTTTCTTCACTTCAAATTCTCTGGCAGCAAATATAAAGACAGACCATTCCTTCATGTAGACAGATCAAAGAGTGTGCCATGGGAGAAACATTTAAATTCTCATCCTGGAATTTCCCTTGAAATGTTCTGTCCTAAGGTGGTATTTGGTATGTCATACCCCAGTGAATAGCACTGAAAAAAAAACTATCCTTGCTAAGTGTATGGACAGGTGTTTATTTGAAGCACAAAGAATTTCTGGGAAACGTGCAGTGCTACAAAGTGGATACATCTACATGTGTAATTCATTCACCTGAACTTTCTGCCTAGAAAATTCAGGCTCATTAATGCACTCTGGGGTGCATGTCTACATGCATGCCCCTGTTGGAAGCAAACTGCACCTGACAGGACCAGCCCAGTCCAGAGCTGGTCTTGCTCTGCTCTGTTCCCCTGCAGCAGCCAAGAGGAGTTCCAGGCTCCCCCAGGTGCCAGCCCCATGGGCTGGCAGAGGACACGAGGACTGGTTACGATCTTTGCCAGGTGCGGAGAGCTGTGCTGGCTGTAGGGGCAGCTGTATTCCTGCCATGTGAGGACTTATCCCAATCCCCACATTGCGGGGAGACAAACTGCCCCTGCAGCTGGCATGGCTTCCTCCACACTGGGGCTTAGGCTACAATGGACCCCTTGCTGCCTGGGATGACCAGGAACAAATTATTCCTAGTCAGCATCTACATGAGTCCTAGAGTGCATTAGCTAATGTGCCATTTATTTAGGACCAGTATGTGCTGGTAATAGCAAACAGTGCATTAGACTAATGTGCAGTAACTCCTGTGCACATGTAGACAGTGATGCATTATTGCACATTAGATTAGTCTAATGCACAGTAAAGTGTCTCATGTAGATGCGCCCAGTGTGGTGTAAAATGGGCATACAGATGTTTAAGTTCCTGGTTATCCAAAGCATTATAGAGCACAGCAAGTGTATGTACTGCATAGCCAGGGGAGCATGATCTCAGACAAATTTCTGGGGGCTTCTGTCTGCAGATTTGCCTTGAGGAGAGCTGAGCACAGAGGGAGGTGCTAACTGGCTACCTACAACCACCAGGGACTGTCTCCCTGCCTTGAATTGGAAGTGCAGACCTACAGCATGCTTGTTTAGTTCCCACAGCCAAAAGCTCTTCAGTCTCACTTCTAACCTGCAATGGATCCCTGACACTCACGTGCTCTTTGCTTCCTGATCCAGTAGTGCTGGCAGGTCCAGTGCATGGCATACTCCTGCTGGCATGGAGTCAAGGCTTGCCACCACTGAAGAACCTCCCTTTCACCCCATCCATGGCATTTACCACTTGTAAAAGCTGAGAGCTGACATTTTTTGAAGTACTCACACACAGGGGCAGATTCAGGTATGGTGCTGTGGCATAGTTACATCCAGGTTCAGCAGTGTAGCTCACCTATAGCTCATCAGCCAGGGCTGCTGAGAGTGGCTGCTGGTGGTGTTTCCTCCATCCACCCAGGGGCCCCTGCTGTGGGGAGTGGCTACTGGTGGTGCTTGGCTTGGCTTGTGACTGGCATTGGTGGGTATTCCCTCATCTTCCAGTTCCTATTCCCAGTTAGTGGGGGACACCTTGTGGGACTGTGCAGGGAGCAGGCACTGGAAGGGTGGGGTGGGGTGATGTGGGGAGGGCACTTGCTGCTCGCTCTGTCTCTGGCTGAGCTCAGCACCCATGCAGTTGCTCACCACAGCCACCACCTTGAGCAGGGCATGAGTAGTCTGGGGCTTCCTCCATCTTGGAGTCAACCAGCAGGGTTCCCTTCATATGCCCAAAGGCAGCCCCTGCTGGAGAGGGGAGGTAGGTATGGGAGAAAAGGGGTTACTACTACTGAGTGCTGGGGCAGGGGGCAAGCTTACAGTGAGGTTGCAGGGGTCGGGAGCTGGGGAGTCATACCTACTTTAGGGACTCAAAAAAGTCCTAAGTAGCTGGTGTCATGGTGTGATCTGCCTGCAGGGGGTGGAAGAGAGGGGTACCACTCACATCTCTGCACCTCTCCCTGGACAGTAGATCTCAGCATGACACACAGACTCCCAGGACCCTCGTGGAGAGGGTTGGAGAAGCAAGCCACACCTTGTGGCAATACATGCAAATATATAGGCATTATATGTAGTGCTAAAAATTGTCACGCTGCCGAGAAGTTGCAGTTGGGAAAAATGAACATTTGTCCATGGAATTGCTGTAAATTTCCCACAACAAACTGCTTGAAAAAGTATGCTCACTTTTTTAAGTGCTAGAAGGGTGTATTTTGTGCTACTATTGCAACACCCTACAACTATGACACTGGGCCAGGATCAGGCACTTGCTCCTAACTAATAGTTGCTCCACTGCCTTTCTGGGTTTCTGGCAGTGCTGTGCTACCTACACAGTATCTCCTTTTCTCCACTTCTGCTGCTGGAACTTCCTACCATGGTGGAGAGAGAACCTATAGAAAGTCAGTGCTGCCTCTCAGGCTTGTATGGGGACAACATTTATAGCAGTTTTCCTTCACCCACCAGATTCCTAGGCCCATGGAAAGTTGTTTGGGGACTGCAGAGTCTGCTGTAGAGGCTTAGTGCCTTCCCTTGTGTAGAGGGTGAGTCCCTTCCTTGTTTCAAAAGAAGCTGATGTCTATGCAATTGTTTTCAACCTTTTGAAGATTCAGTGGGTCTGAGCTATGAGGCTTATGTCAGAATTTAGATGCTATTTTTTGTTCCTTCTTCCCTACAAGTTATATCTTTGGGTCTTTCTAACAATCTTCAGATTCTTAGGATGTCAGCCCCTACACTTTATTAAACTGAATACACCGGGGAAAAAACCCAAATTAGAAAAACTGTTTTGTTTGGTAATGATGGAATATCAATACTGTTTCAACTTAAATAATGTTACAGCAGAAAGTTCTTGTGCTGCTTAAAAAGCTGGCCATTTTGGTATAACTTCCCCAGACAAACAAAGACAAAAGAGAGGGCCTGGGAAGTAAAAGTAGGTTGGAAACAGAAACTCAGTTTTTGATCTCATCACCAATAGATATGACTTTTGTTCACCTTGAACAGGAGCTCTTTGCTTGGTCTGGAAAAGTCTCAGGTCCATCTGAAAAGCTAGATGGGAGGTACAATGCCTTTGCTATACAAAGCTACCTCTCTTTCCTAGTAGCAGAAATCAGTCTGCTGCGCAGGCAAAACCAAATGTACAACAAGCAAGGAGGTCAAGAAACACAATGCTCTGTGCTCCAACAGGTTCAATGTTTATGAGTTGGACTGGAAAAGCAAAGGAAAGCAAAGAAAGGCAAAGGAAAAACAGACATTATAATAGGGAGCCATAGGCTCCTGTTACTAAAAAGGAGAAACACAGCTGACAAACCTGCTGCGTAATCAAACAAGCAGCTGAGATAAGGGCTGCAGAATGCAAACCTAAGCGGCAGCAGGGAGGATGGAGCGGTTCATTAACCCTAAGGGCAAACACTAGTGTGATCCTGACTCACCTGCCCCAGATGCAGCACCCTTAGAGGCAAGGCGAGTGGCTGGGAGCCAAGCTTTCCAGAGAGAAAGCAACCACTAGAGAAGCTCAGGTAGAGCTGGAAGATTTGAGCAGGGTGGTGAAAACTCTGGGGGACGATGGCTCTGACATTTTCTCCAGAGTGAAGGAAGGTTTTTGTTTCAAGCAACAGCTTGCCTTATCTTTATGTTGACTATCCTGAACGGAAATGGTTTTGTTAAGCAAGAGCTTACCTTTTCCTTTTATGATGCTTGTTTACCCAGAGTGGGGAGGTTTTTGTTAAGATGATAGCCTGCCTTTATGTTATAGTTACATCTGTGGACTGGGTATGGCTACAAAGGGTGAAGAGCAGACCACTGGGGGTGCCTAGGGAGGGAAACACTGAGCTTTGAGCCCTGCCAGGGGGAAGAGACCCCAGTTACAAGTGGGTACACAAAAGGGCACAGAAGGTTTTAGCTCTGCCAGGACTGGACACAGAGCAGAACAATATAGCTTCATAGATTGTAAGGCTGGAAGGGACCTTGGAAGATCATTAGGTCCAGCTCCCTGCACCAAACAGGAAAGATAACTGGGGTCAGGTGACCCCAGCAAGGTGACCTTCCAGTCTCCTCTTGAAGATTTCCAGGGTAGGTGATTGCACCACCCCTAGAGGGAACTTATTTCACAGTCTGGACACCCTAGCTGTGAAGCAGTTTTTCCTAATGTTGAGCCTGAACCAGTGTTCAAGGAGTTTGTAATCGTTACTCCTAGTTTTCCCCAACAGTGCCCTGGTGAACAGTTGTTCACCCAGCCCTTGATGTACACCCCTGATGTAGCAGTAAGCTGCCTTCTCTTTTTCATACTGAAGAGTCCTAGATCCCTCAGCCTTTTCTCGTATGGCTTGCCATGCAAGTCTCTGATCATGTGGGTGGCCCTTCTCTGGACTCTCCCAAGCTTTATCACATCCTTGTTAAAATGTGGCGCCCAGAATTAGATGCAGTACTCCAGCTGTGGCCTCAGCAATGCTGAGTAAAGTGGAAGAACCACTTTCTTGGTTTTGATTGATTGATATATAGAGATGGCCTGAGTCAGAGAGGGCCAGGGCCGAAGCCTGAGGAGAGCAAGAGCAGGAAACTGAAGCCTGAGAAGGGTGTACACAAGAGATGTGAGCTCACAATGGGCGAGAGCAGGAGACAGGGCCCAGGGGCACAGGACAAGAGACCAGGGCTGGCGACTGGCAGGTGAGGTCCCCAGACACTTAGACACTGGGCCTTGGGCAAGGGGGCCCAGCTAGATAAAAGGAGCCAAGGCCAGGAAGGCTGAAACTCCCACAGGCTTTGATACCTGAAGGGGCAAACACTGAGCTGTGGCAAATTGCTCTGTTGATGATAACCAGTAATATCTGTGAGGTAAGGGTGTGGCTATAGGGGTGGTTGGAGGCCATGAGCACAGCCCTTAAGGCACTTGGAGTCCTAAAACACCAACAGAGATGACTTGGCAGTGAACTGGGCCTTGTGGCAGCTTCCCCACCTTTTTCCATTTAAACACTATCAAGGTGTGGCAGACAAGTAAGAGGGAAGGACCCAAGGGACCAGAGAAGGTGGGATTGCTCTGTCAAAAGAGGGCTCTGCAGCACCGCTTGATCCCAGCCCTGCCACAACATAAATCAACAGAAGCAAAGTCAAAAAGGCATGTTGAATCTCCATTTTTGGTTATTTTGGATTTTATGTTTGCAAGTCCATGGAAAACTACCAGGTTTGTTAACAGCCATTCTTCTTGAATTTTGCACCACCCCTTCTATCCAAACAGTGTTTGGTCAAGATTTAGAGGAACCTTAAAATATATTAATGAGATTTAGCTGTTAAATAATCTGTAAGCAAAGTCTTTGTCTCTTTGAGACAGGTGAAGTCAATTGGTACTGTTATTATAATAGATTTTCTTCAAATTGGGTGGTTTTCTTCAAACTAGTGATTTAAAGCAGCAGTAGTAAATAATTTTGATAGATATTCATCCACATTTACATAATAAGGGAGTTCTTCTTTTAGCTAACTAGAATAGCTAAAACTGAAGTGCTGTTGATTTTACAATTTTAAAATAAAAGCTTTTAGGATGAGAATAGTTTGCCAAGATGCAATTTCAGATGCAACATACTTCCTAGGATCTAGATGCCTTGAACTGCTTTCAAAAGCAAATTTACTTACTTTCTTAAAAAAAAATCCTTTGCTTAAGTCTTGGAAGAGGGATTCAGATAGAGAAAAAATATCAGGAAGAACAAGTGAACTGAGGTATTATTTTTGATATGTCAGCAGTACTGGAGCTTAAAAAAACTCCATGACTGCATTTCAGTGACTCTGCAGGGGAACACAAAAACTCACCTTCTGAACTACTGAGGGATTACACAACTGCACTGGAAAAGCAATACACCACCACATCAGGACAAAGGAATGTAATGTGAATTTATGGCTTTTGTGAGCCTGAGGAAGGACCTCAGAGATACAGGAATTTAAAAGCTGTTTCTTTTTGTTTGCTTATTTTAAATTAAAATCAAAGTTTCCTGTTTTCCAAATTTTACAGAGAGCAGGATCTTCTTGTGGATAAAGATAAAGGGACATCTAGAATGTCATCTTCAAGAGAACTGCAGGAGGATACCTGAAAGCTTGTCTAATTTTATCCCAACAATGCAGTTAATCAAATAAAAGATATAACCAACAAAAATTCTTGCATCTTCAGGAAACGAATTTGGCATTATAGGGGCTGGAAATGATTTTCTAATAGCTACCACGTTTGCTATGATGATTGTCATTCAAAATTTTGTCTCACTGCTTATAGTTGCACCATTATTATACCTGAAAACTGCAATGTCCTGTGTACAAAGAAAGAATTTAAATAAGTTTACTAGGCTAAGAAAAAAGTTAGACTCGCTGATACAGAGGCCACATCTCCATAGCAGAATCCTCTTCTCTTTATAAGTTAGATGAGTGAAAGGATAGCAGAATATTGGAATCAGGATTTCTTGTGACTCATTTCCACAGGATTTCACTGAATGACCAGTGATTCCAGTAAGAAAGCCTGTAAGAGTCTTGGCTGAAGAAAAGTGAAGAGCTCAAAAGGAGTTTGACTGGAAGGCCACATTGCTCTACTAACTTGGGGAAAACTGTTTTTGAGGGGGCAGTGAGACAGCAGATGCATCTCTGTGCTGGAGAAGTAAGATGCTTTACATGTTCTTCTACTTATCATGGAAGTAACCCTACAAAAGACACCCCATATCTATGATGTCTGACAACAAGAACATGTGCTGAAGACCCAGGATGACATCTTTCAAATTTTGTAGAGACAGGTGTGACAGTGGGACACAATGCCACTAACAGGAGGAAGGCAAGAATGCAACCTGTGGATCCTGGCAATATTCTTTACTACTCACAGGTCATGTCTACATGGGCTATTAATTCAAATTAGGCTTTCTGTGTACAGTGGGCAGGTCTACATGAGACACTATGTCACTGTGGCGACGAGCTGTGGCATCGTATCTCATTGCTATGGCAACACAGCCTTGGCGGGCACAAACCACGAAGCCACTGCTACTGCGCAGTGGCAACGGGCTTCTGTACAGTAACTTATTGCTACTGTGCAGTAGGGTAGAAAACAACCTGTGTAGTACCAGGACAGTGCAGAACCAGTGGTAATTGCGCAGCCATTTAGTACTTGTATAGATGCAGCCAGTAAGCCTACCTGGGAGCATGTCTACATGTGCTCCCTCTTGGGAGCAGATTTTCTCCCAATGGAAGCTGCCCTGCTTTGCCCCACTGCTGCAGCCAGGGGGAGCTTCAGGCTCCCCCTGGGTGCTAACCCAGGGGCTGGCAGAGAACATGGCCAGGAGAGCTCTGTCATCTGCAGTGACAGCTGTCTCTGGGGCCTGTACAGATCAGGAGAGGTCCTGATATGCACAGGGCTGGGAGACGGATGCTGCTGCAAAGTTCTCCTGGCCTATACACATGGGGACAAGTTCTGTGCCCAGTGGTGTTGCCCCGCATAGCCCAAGGCTGGCCAGGAACTGTCTTGTCCTGGGGCAGGTCTCAGCCAGCTCTGGGTTGCATGAGGAGAGCTCCTCACACACCCAGGGACTGGCCAAGAACTGTTCCATTCTGGGGACCTACTTTGGATGACCAGGCAGTTGAACAGTCGTAGGCCCATTTTATGGGACAGTTCCCTACCAGCTCCAGGCTGTGTGGGGAAGTAGGTAGCTCCCAAGTCCTGGCACTGAGCAGCACCTGGATGGGGTGGTGGTGGGGGGCAGAGAGCTACCCTGTCCTGGCACTGCTTGGTTCCCAGCTATTAGGGGGAGCTGGCACCTGAGTAGTGCCAGAACTGGGGGAGTTCCCCATCCTCTGTAGCGCCTAGTGTAGGGGCTGACCGGGAGCAAATCTGTTCCTGGACAGTGTCTACACATGCACTACTGCACTGTTAGTTTACTACCTGTATTTATGGGTAGTAACTAGCTGCTCAGTAGACTAATTTACTGCACAGTAAATGTCTGCATGTGCAGACATTGAAGCTTTACTGCACAGTAGATTAACCTACTGTGCAGTAAAGCATCTCATGTAGACACACCCATTATTAGCAAGCTGGCCTGGAGGATGACACCTGGACTTACGCTACAAGTGGGCTGAAGGGAGAGTTCCTGCAGCCCTCAGCTCTTATGCAACTCAACAGGAGCTCTTCAAGGGGTAGGAGGAACGTGTTGGAATTGGGGGCTATATACCATTGTACTTGCATAAAATATGGGAAAACAACACTGGCACAAGTTAATTACAAATAAACATGTTTGTTAAGTATGTATCAATATATTAGACATGGCTACATATCATATTCCTGTTCTAGCAGGGTTCTGCAATAGAAGTCAGGGAGGCCAAGTAGTGGCCTGAAAAATATTTAAAGGAATATAATACAACTTCTATACACTATGTGGTTTGATGGAGGAGATGAAGGGACAATGTATAGAGAGCAAAGTGACCAGGGCGAGGCCAGATGTGGCACGTGCACTCTCCATCAACTGCTGGGAAAACATTCTGCTCTGCACAGGCTGTAGAAATGGTCTGTAAGGAAGAAAAATACACCTTGGGGAAATGTACAGAAACTGAAGGAAATACAGTACTGGTGTGGGCTCCAGGCACAATGTTAACATCTGCTGTTATTTAAAGACTCTAGGCCAGGTGTTTCAGAAGGTTTCTGGAAGCCTTTATTCACCTATATCAAGACAAAGCAAACTCTGCTTAAGAAGAGGAAGTGCTTTGATTTTGATTGACTTTCAGGGAAACACCAACTTCAATGGGAAGAAAAAGCAATGGGCACATCTCCAAGAATGGAAAGATGGCTGTTACAATGCAGAACTACTAGAAGCATGGGTCACCAACCTGGTGTGATGGTGTCATGACTTCTCTTTATCCTATGGAGATTCAGTATGGCAACTAAAATATCATATATGGAGAATCACCAAAGTACAGGACATTATTTTTGCCCTTAATTTCTGAATTATCTTGCACATGGGGTACATACAAGTGTTCCACCAGTTGAAATACTCTATGTATAAGCATTCACAGCATTACAACTAGTTAAAAATGGCCAACTCAGTATAAATATCCACCAGGTCATATGAGATGGAAGTACCAATCAATTAGGGTTCAGGCATTTGAAGGAATGCTTGCTTACCACCCCAATTGACTGGAATTGTAAGGATGCCATCTAGCATCCCAATGTGCCATGATCCCATCACCTCCCCTGCCTCCAGGGACATACTCAGTGATTTGGGTGGCAGTCTACACTTGGAGCCTGAGTCACAGCAAATCCCTCTTCCTGACAGCTGAGGGGTTGTGAACCTGTCAGCCCACCCACCTTGAACTGGAAAGGAAAAGTCCGCATCAACATGCTTCCCACAGGGAAGTCCCCCTACCAGGGCCAGAGGTAGGGCTCTGGCTGGGGTTGAGGGGGCACAGCCCCAGAATTGCTAGGCAAAGACCCCCCCCACCTCAGCCAGAACTGGAGCTCTGGGCACAGTGCCCAGATAGAGGCACAGTGGGGAAACCCCTGCCCAAAAAGTAAACAGCATGCACAAGAGTTCCCTCCCTCTCTGCAAGAGATGGGGTAGGGTTTGATGGATCTGGGTCCTGCTTGATTGGACCCGGATCTACCGCACCCTGTCCAGTCTTGTACCCAAACAGCATGGATCCTGCCCTCTCTGGGAGACCTCTAACTTGCCCCCCCATGGAGACTGTAACCCCATGATCCACACTACTCCCCCCCACCGCACAGACACTGTCCACTCCTGCCCCTGAAAAGACCAGAGATCCCTGACCCATCCCCCATGGTCACTATCAGCCATTGTGGGAACTGGAGTTTCCTGACCTACCCCTCTGCATGGACATAACCATCCCACCCTTGCCCCCCATTCCTAGACCCCCTAGACTCCCTCCCAACAATCTCTACCTGAAAGCCTGGAGAGCTGAACAGCGATGATTCTGTACCAGATATGACAGTTGATGCCTCAAAGGTAAGGATCCATTGGGCTACAGAAGGGGAAATTGGGACAGCAGACCCACTCTGGGTTTGCTGACAGCCTAAAAGCTGTAAGACAAGGAGGGGGTGATGTAGGGAGTGAGGGTGTGGTCCCTTGGGACACAAGACAATTAGCCCTGACCTTTGGCCTTGGTTGCTGTCATTAGGCAAAGTACGCTGAGATGAGTGCCCTGGGTCCCCCTGGCTATGTGTTTTCAGCATTGCAGGTTCAACAGACTGAATTTCAAACAGTTTAAAGTAGCCAGTTGAACTTCAACTGGTTCATTTGAATGCTTGTATTTACTGATGATGAGCAATTTGGCCTTAAACGTGGTTTATATTTTCTTTCTTTTGTGAATGATTGTTACTCAGCATGATTTTAGTTTTGTTTATTATTTGGCAAAGCTTTGTTATTTCAGTGTTTAGTTCTGAATTAAATGGTTGCTACTTTCTAATGGTTGCCATGATTTAGGTGCTAGACAACAACAACAAGAACAAACACCATATCTGATTCATTTCCAGTTAATTTAAAATGCCAACTGCAGCATTTTATTTCAAGGAGAATTAGCAATATATCTAAACTGTCTGCTTATTTTAGGATTTCTTTGTGTTCTTGGGTTAAACATGAGAGGACAGAATGATGATGAGTAGGAGAGGTAGAAACAGGCTACCTGTATTTTAGTAAAACATATTTCTGACATTTAAAAATGACAAATACTAAAATCCCCCAACACTTGGAGTTCCCTCTAAATCTGAAACATAGATTCATAGATTCATAGATGCTAGGGTCGGAAGGGACCTCAATAGATCATCGAGTCTGACCCCCTGCATAAGCAGGAAAGAGTGCTGGGCCTACATTACCCCAGCTAGATACACATCTAGCCTTCGCTTGAAGACCCCCAGGGTAGGGGAGAGCACCACCTCCCTTGGGAGCCCGTTCCAGACCTTGGCCACTCGAACTGTGAAGAAGTTCCTCCTAATATCCAATCTAAATCTGCTCTCCTCTAGCTTGTGGCCATTATTTCTTGTAACCCCCGGGGGGCCTTGGTGAATAAATACTCACCAATTCCCTTCTGTGCCCCCCTGATGAACTTATAGGCAGCCACCAGGTCGCCTCTCAACCTTCTCTTGCGGAGGCTGAAAAGGTCCAGTTTCTCTAGTCTCTCCTCATAGGGCTTGGCCTGCAGGCCCTTAACCATACGAGTGGCCCTTCTCTGGACCCTCTCCAGATTATCCGCATCCTTCGTGAAGTGCGGCGCCCAGAATTGCACGCAGTACTCCAGCTGCGGTCTGACCAGCGCCCGATAGAGGGGAAGTATCACCTCCTTGGACCTATTTGTCATGCATCTGCTGATGCACGATAAAGTGCCATTGGCTTTTCTGATGGTTTCGTCACACTGCCGACTCATGTTCATCTTGGAGTCCACTAGGACTCCAAGATCCCTTTCCACTTCCGTGCCACCCAGCAGGTCATTTCCTAGGCTGTAGGTGTGCTGGACATTTTTCCTCCCTAGATGCAGCACTTTGCATTTCTCCTTGTTGAACTGCATTCTGTTGTTTTCTGCCCACTTGTCTAACCTGTCCAGGTCTGCTTGCAGCTGCTCCCTGCCCTCCGGCGTGTCCACTTCGCCCCATAGCTTAGTGTCATCTGCAAACTTGGACAGAGTACATTTCACCCCCTTGTCCAAGTCGCTGATGAAGACATTAAAGAGTATCGGTCCAAGGACCGAGCCCTGCGGGACCCCACTACCCACACCCCTCCAGGTCGAAACCGACCCATCCACCATGTCTCTCTGGGTGCGACCCTCCAGCCAATTCTCCACCCATCGGACTGTGCAGTCATCCAAGTCACAGCCCCTTAACTTGTTCACCAGTATGGGGTGGGATACAGTATCAAAGGCCTTCCTGAAGTCCAAGTATACGACATCCACCCCTCCTCCTGCGTCGAGGCGTTTTGTAACCTGGTCATAAAAAGAGACTAGATTGGTCAGGCACGATCTGCCTGCCACGAACCCATGCTGGTTTCCCCTCAGCATAACTTGCCCTGCCGGGCTCTCACAAATGTGAGCCTTGATAATTTTTTCAAAGACTTTGCCAAGGATGGAGGTGAGACTAACTGGCCTATAGTTGCCCGGGTCCTCCTTCCTCCCCTTCTTGAAAATGGGAACCACATTGGCCCTTTTCCAGTCCTCTGGGACTTGACCCGTGTGCCACGAGCGTTCAAATATTCCCGCCAGTGGCTCTGCAATGATGTCGGCCAGTGCCTTCAGTACTCTCGGATGGAGCTCATCCGGGCCTGCCGACTTAAAGGCATCCAGTTCTTCCAAGTGACCCTGCACCACCTCAGGGTCCACACATGGAAGTCTGGTGCCTTGCTGCTGCCTCCCTACACTCCCAGTGAGAGACTTGTCATGCCTCTTGCTTAGGAACACTGAGGCGAAGAACTCGTTGAGGAGTTCAGCCTTGTCCCCTCTGTCCGTCACCAATTGTTTCTGCCCATTTAGCAGGGGTCCTATTCCTCCCTGGGCCTTCCTTTTACTCCCTATATATCTAAAAAACAATTTCTTATTGTCTTTTACTTGGGTTGCCATCCTCAGCTCCATGGTAGCTTTGGCCTGTCTAACTGCCTCCCTACAAGCACGAGCAGAAGAGGTATATTCCTCTTTGGTGATCTCTCCCTGTTTCCATTTTTTATGTGCTCCCCTTTTGGCCCTTAGTCTGCCCTGGATTTCTCTGGTCAGCCAGAGACATATTCAGTAATGCACAGATTAGAAAACTACCTTATAACAAGACCATAAAGCACCAAAATATTCATTTTCCATTTTTATTTCTAAAGATCTTGTTATAAGGTAGTGATTGCAAATATCCTTATAAAACACCAGCGACATTTTTATTGTTACTTTAAGTCCTGACCTACCTAGCTATATATTTTAAATAGCTACTTTAAATGGAATTACAGCAACATTTTGAATGGAACTAAACTAAACTATCAGGCTTAACAGCAGGGCTAACACATTTAATGTTACGTGAACTTAAAGAAATTTAGACTTAACACTGTCCCATATTTTTTCATTGATTTTTATGGCTATCTTTTCCTAAATTAAATGTGAGCAATGCTTTGTTGCAGGGGAAGAAAAACTGACCCAACCTGGGTCTTTTCTCAGCCTCTTGAATGTTTGGTAATATATTAGAGCCAATTTTTTTTGTCTGCTTGTTTTGGTGGAGGGACAGGGGAGAGAAGGCGTAAGAGGGGAGGGGGAGGGGTTTTTTTGTTTCTTTGTTTCTGCTCTTCTTGATCTAACCAGTGCAAAGGTTGGAAGGTCTTGAAATAGAAAATAATTATTAACACATTAATCATATTTTCACATAGATTCATTCATAGGTCATTGGCATTTTACACATGGTGAATATAGAACGAACCTTCTTAAGAAGATAAGGACACTGAGGAACAGGATGGACAACTGAACAGAATACAATCTACCTGCAACATACCTTGCTCACTGCAACACATTACCTGTCACTCTATTTCATACAGATTTTCAACAGAAAAACTTTAGACAAGTTCATATAAGTATCTATAGTGTTTGTTGCTTCTCAGAGCCTCTTAAAGCCTACTCAGCACTTCCAGTAGGTGTTTTGAGAAGAAAAAAACTGACAATAAGCCATTCTTTAAAAGTAGCAGCCTCTCTGTTGGATTTTTTGTTTATGTATTGAAATGTAATTGGGCAACAGGAGAAAAGTAGATTTGTTAGGTGTTATTGTCATGAAGATTACATTTAATAATGTTGGTGTACCCTCCATAATTTATTTGATTAAAAATATTTGATCTAAACCCAAATTATGACTTCCCACATATATGACATAACTAATGAACTGTGAAAGGAAAGCTGTTCAGATGGTCACCAATAACCAGTGCTTAGTTAATCCTTTAAATAAACTGGAGCTCACAATGTGTCCCTTTGAAGTCATAAATAATGTATATTTTTCTTTTGACTTTTAATAAGCCAGCGGAGTTCATCTCACAGTCTCCAAACACATATATTTTATTATGGGCCTCTGCAGTTTACTTTAATTAGTGTGTCTGAGTGCTTTGGGAGACTTAGCCCTACTGAAAACAAACAGTCTTACCATCTATAAAACATTAGCTCCCTTTGGTTTATCCTGATACAGCCGAGGCTCAGTGAGAAACACATGGTGTAAGTAAACACTCATAATTGCATTAGAATTCCCGGGTGTATTGGTAATTCAAGCTCTGTTTCAAGATATTGTTAGAGCAGTTAGAACAGGTTTACCAATCTTGTGGTCTTCTGGGATTTCATGAAATTCCATTTGGAGAGAACTTTAAATGACAAATCTAATAGAAACAGCAGAAGACAAAACCCAAAGAGGCTCTGAAATGGAAGTGTTAAAAAGTGTTCTGTATAATTGCTTTTTTTTTTTTTAACATCTGTGAAACGTCTCATACCTGTTTTATCACTACTCATTTATTAATTTTTGCATAAGGCAGACAGGCATGCATTTTCTTCTATTGCAGCTTGCATTAATTTTTTGGTCAATGCTTCAAACAACCTCAGACTCCTATATCTAAATCAATTTTCTTAGAAAACAATGGATGTCAATTCCAAAATGGGACAGAGTGAATAACATGAATACCTAAGGAGGAGTGGGGGGGGGAGAGAGAGATTTTAAAAATTACAGACTTGTGAGATATCTATCTATCTCACACACACACACATGCACGTGCACGCTTACTATATATGCTCTAAGAAGAAATCAATATTAAAATTTCCAAGGACTGCCTGATTTAAAATAGTCTCTGTGTGTGTGTGTGTGTGTGTGTGTGTGTGTGTGTGTGTGGACACTTTCTGCACCGGCTGACTCACCCATTCTTCTTAGTATCATGTACTGTAATTTGTGGTTAGCAGTTCACGTTGCCTTAAAATTACTTTTAAATGTCTCTTCATACAAGTGTCAGTTACTCATAGCCAGATGTTCTCACGTACCAATAGGTATACCAATAGTCCAACAGAATATACACACACACATATATAACGAGAGAGAGAGAGAGAGACTATTTTATATATATATATATATATCCATATATAATAGTCTATAATATATAAATATATATATATACACTTGCTATATATGCTCTAAGGAAGAAATCAATATTCAATATTCAAATTTCCAAGGACTGCCTGATTTAAAATAGTCTTTCACACATACAATTCATTTTGCTAATAACTTTCAGTTTCCTTTGACTAGTTTTGCACAATAACATCTGTAGAAGATAGTATACGTGAATAAGCAGAAAGCAAGCTTTGATTGTATGAGAACAGATAATAGCTTTACATCAATTACCATTAATCAAATGAATTAGGTAATTATAATACTTAGGTTCTCAAACTAAAGCCACATATATAATGTCTCTGTACCTTCTAGAGCTGTTATACAATGGCTATGTTTCTAATGAATATAATTAAAAATAACAACAACATTAATTAGGTTTCTTTCTCTGATTGCTCAATAAAGTCCATAGTAAGGGAACACACTGTCATTAAAAAAAGGGCCCTAACCCAAGTGTAAGATAGCAGAAAGGAGACTGAAGTTAAAATCATTCAGATGTATAAATATATCTTTTTTTCTTAAGTTTATTCCAATAGTTCTACTTCCAAGCTTGTTTCTCTACAAAATTTCCTCTCACAATGGAGAAATGTTTTCATCTTGACTGGAAGAGAAGAAGTCATGCTATTGAAAAATAGCTTTCATATAATAATCTCCATCTGCATTGTAGTGACAGCTTTACTCAAAGACATTCTGCTTTATTTGTCCCAGACTGTGAACCTTACCTCCCACTGGTGAGAAATTATTCACATTGCAAATAACTGCTCACCAATGGGAGCAATCTGCCAATTCATTTTCCCTGTGTTCTTGTTATTCACATACTACTGAAATATTTATTCAGTTTAAACTGATAAGCACTTTAAACAATTAAAATGATGGTACAATCCGGGCCAGGTTACTTGTAAGAAGTTCAGATATCTGTTCCACCTTCCTATCTGCACATGCTGGTCTTTGTTTGCCAGCACCTTTCTTAAAATCTTGCATTCATTTATTATTGGCCACTCTCTCGCTTTCATTCATCTGCCCACCTTGTGGAATTCTCCTTCCAAGACGTCATTAAAATCTCAGTCAAATCATTTTCTTTACTCCATGATGAAGATGTATAAATCTTTGCTGTCTTTCACTTTGAGGTGACTGCTCTCAGTAGCTCTACACAAATGAATGAAGCCATTACAATTTGAAGTGACTTCCTTCCAGGACATACTGGTTTATACAAAAGTCATTGCTGCAGATCTGCTTTCTGGCAAGCTCAGAAATGGTCAGGACGGGCGGACGGTCTTTGCAGCTACCTGCAAGATATGTGGAGAGAGCCCATAGTAGTACTGAAAGCTGTGGAATTTCACTTTTAGTACGATAAGTGCAGATCCTGGAGCCACAGAGCTCTTTCAGAGAAATCTTCATTCTATAAGGGAGTTATCATGAAGATGCTACTTACTGTCATTTTAGGACAAACACATAAACAATTGCGAATTTAACCTGTGACATGTCAGATGCTCTATAATTAGTGCCTGTATTCATGCTCTTACTCCAGTGTTTCATTGTTGATTAAGCTACTGCTACTTATATCTCATGTACCATGGGGTAAGAGAATGCACACAGGCAGGTACCATGGAGCAGCTGACATGCTGTATGTTCTCACCACCCTTTAATATTAATTGGTTAGTTTGTCCATACCTGGGAGACATTAAGCCACTTGTCACCTGCAACCCTAAGTCCATGGAACACCAGTTCAGAGAGCAACAAAATCACCTAACATCACAACTCCGATGGTTACACCGCCTCTTTCCAGCTATGTTGGCAATGGTGAAGGAAAGTGGCACAACAGCTGCTACTTTCGCTCAATGCAACTGGACAACCAAGCTTGTGCTAGGCTGAGGAAGGTGGCTTTATCACCAACCTATATTGGTGCGTCATCCCAAGCAGGTGTACTTTGTTCATCAACCTGGACCAAATTTCACACTAAGAAATTACAATCTGTGCTGGAGACTACAGGGGCTGTCAGCCCATTCAACTGATCTGTTTTAAGAAAATGAATCTCCGCCTCATGATACTGATATGCTATTAGAATTCATAAAATATAGTGAACCTATAACTTTAACCCTCTTTTCATATTTCTTACGTAGTCTATTGATTTAAAGAAATGACACTGTAATTAGAAAAGAATACCAACCACAGTTTGTAAAAACACACCACATTTATAACAAAAAATAATTAAAGTGATAACTAAATCCATTCAGTGTCAGTCCTTGACAAAATCAAGTTGTCAGGCAGAGCATGACTGGGAGTTTATTTAAGCTGAGACCAACTCCATCCATTTGTTGTTTTAGTGGATATATAGAGATAAATTTCTTTCTTGGAAACAGACACAATAGGTTTGGGGTTTTTTCATTATTTTATAAAAAAGATATTTTTCTTATCAGGTTTTCATTAGCCAAGGCAGCCTGCTTTATGTGTTTGTATAATTTAAGTAGGTTCTTAGTCTGTTTGTTAATACATAATGTTTATTTAAAATTCTTGAAGGAAGTTATTAATCTGTCAAAACTTTAAAGATTTGAAGCTGATAAATAAATGAACAATGCTAAATAATTCTTTGGGTTGTCTATAAAAACCCAACCTCTGCTCCACTGAGGTGAAGCCTGGTTTGCTTTTAAATGACTCAATATTTGCCTATATTATACTACTGCCAAAAGCTGTGCTGTCTGACAAATACACCCACCGGCTTAAACACGGTGCCTCACTGACTAGGAAGGTTGGTGAGGAATCAAAAATATGCTTTAATCCAACTTTCATATCACAAAAGGTGCAATGGAATGATTGCCATTTGCAAAAGAAAAAGGCAAGCACAATTAAAAGCTGAATCTCTAATCCCCTTGCCTATGGCTTAGAAAGAGAGCCAAAAGAAATACTGTCTTAACAGGTACATGTCCCCTGAGGGGAAGCACGCCTTAGACCACCTAGCTGGTAAAATGAAGAGATAATAAGATGTTCAGTTGTATCAGTGGCCAACAAATTGTGCCTTGGCTTCTTTGGCTGACAGAAAGCATCGAATTAGTGGGTGGCAAATGAAAGGTCTCTTTTCTCACAGTGGGCGGATAAGCACTGTGGCAAATCAAACAGCAGATTGTCCAGTTCCCATCTCCAGCAGCCAAGTCACATATTGGTACGTGAGAAAATCTGGCTATGAGTAACTGACATTTGTATGAAGAGACATTTAAAAGTGATTGAAAGGCAATGTGAACTGCTAACCACAAATTAGACTACTTGATACTAAGAATGGGTGAGTCAGCTGGTGCAGAAACAGTGTCTATTTGGTATGTTGTGTCTTAGCCACCAAAGACATTAGCATATTAATAAATAGCAGTTAATTTGATCCTGTGGAAACAGAAAATATTTTATTAATATATGGGAAGTAAGGGATTAAAAATCTTTTAAAATGTTTTTTACTATGCTTTTTTCTTTTATTTTTTTATCCCTGGAAGCATATTTGTAATCAGAAATGACTCAGACATATTAGGTGGAAGGTTTTATTTCCTTTAACTGCAGTGCAGTTTTTCTTTTTTTCCATTTACCCAAAGATAAAACACCATGCACATTTAATTCTCTGGAGTACCAGAGGGATCATAAATAACTAAGAAATGCAGAGATAGGACTGCACTACATATTTAAACATTGTATTTGATCATTTTATGTCTTTTTAACAGAAGTGATTACGTGGCATGTTGTGAACATGAGTCCATAACCAGGATCTGGGAGAAGACTGCAGAGCCAGCACAGATTACATTGCACTATCCTGGTGCCCAGTACAAATCTCTGATAACTAGAAAATCCGAATAAGGTTTAAAGTAAAGTCTTTTAGAAAGATGAGCTCCTAGAGATGTGAAAAATTATGCAATATTGCCATTTACTACGATTTTATCTTACAATATTTGATGATCTTCTTCATGAGTAACTTCCTGGCCTCATGGTTACAGAAAAAACAACAACTTGAAAATAGAAATCCAGAAGACAAATCAAGAACTTAAAAAAATATCATTTTTATAAATCTTACTATTTCTACACCAATCCCATGATTTTTTAATCCTTAGTTTTTATTTTTCAGAACTGGTGTTAGTGATACCATTCTGACAATAGAACAAACAGACAAAACATGCAAGTCATGGCTAATTTTAGGATAGATATGGAATCAAAATTAATCAAATTTGCTGGAAATTATTTTGGCTATATTCAAATTTCAGGGTCAGCCAATGGAGGGCTAGTAGATGTCTCTACACATGCATAAATTCCAACAGTTCCTTGAGTTTCGTAAGGTTTGCCATTGTAAGATACAGTAGAGCAAGTCATTTATGCAATATAGTTTTCTCCCACTTGCAAAATATTTATGAACAGATTGCAATTTGCTAATATTTCTATTCTGATTTCAGGTGCATTTTAATGCTAGGAATGGATCACAGATTGTTATGAACATTCAATAATCAATATTCAGGTTTTGCAAATTATAGTTACGATTGCTTCTAGTATTACATGGTATTGTTGCTGTTTCCTGATTGGATAATTATAGCTTTTGTGTAGAAATGTCTCTCAAAGACAGACATGATGTGCTTTAAGCAGGTTTTGAGAAAAATTAAGATTTTCCTTTTCTTCAGTCTGCACAGGTCTGGTCCAATGCATCAGTCTGATAAAAAAATGTCTCCACTTATGAGATCTATTAGCTTAATGAAAAGTTTAAATCATATTTTGTCTCAATCACTTGTTCAGATCCCAATTCTACAAACACTTAGCCTTCTGTAAACGTTTATAGGCCCAGAGCTTTAATATGGATGCATAGGTATTGAGTCTGTGATCCATTCTTTATCTAACTCATTTAACGAAGCTGACCAAATTCAGTTGGTGATCCCACAGTTCAAAAATCCATGAATACTGAAACAAGCAAATTTAATATTCACTTTCTAGCATCTTTCATGACATAAGAATTCAGCCAGAGAGATGTTCAAAGAAAGTGATCATAAAGGGATGATTTTTAAAACTTGAAGACTACTTGGTAGAAAATATTTTGGTGTAGTAGCCTTCACTGAAACTTGTGAAGATGATGTCAGGGTAAATCTGAAACTGGCAGATGGGCTGCAAGTTCCTCCTCTTCTTTTTGCACCCAAAAGCCACTTTGTTGCCATTATATAAATAGATGGACTTCAGAGTGAAATGACCATTTCACAGCCTCCACAGATAATGCCCAGATACAACTCAGCACATTCAGTTCTGCTCCATCTGGTCTATGGTGGGTCTGATCAAACTGACTCAGTTGGCAAACTGTTTGAAATCCTTTCAAGTGAAAATTTAAAATGTCCAATATGAAGCAAAAACCTAAAGAGTAAAAAGGAATACAGTACTGCGTTTTATAATAAAATGTTTCACTCAACTTCTCACAGAGCTCATTTTGATTAGATTTCATTAAACAAACATTAAAAAAAATCAGTACAACATTTTGTTTAAAGTTATTCCTGCATCATAAAAACTGTTTGAAATTTAAGTGCACAAAACACAAAAAGAGAGACTCTTGAGGAAGTGTACTGCAACAATGTAAATGCTTGTGCAAGAGAAAGAAAACATTTTTTCTCTTTCTGACCCTCTAATGAAAGAATAAGTAATCACATCAGTTGATTTATGGACCATAGAGATACATCACCATATATCACAGCCAGTCAACATATACCAGCACATTAATGTAAAAGGTTTCTTCAGTTATAAAGAAGTTATTGAATTTGAACTGTCCTTTTGTAGTAAGTGTATGAATGTGTACACACATGCATACATAATTCGTAGTCCTTTTATTATTCTACAAACTGTGTAAAACAGATTTTTCTTCTCAATTATTTCTACACACATCTAGAATTACTTAAAAAATTCAAAGAGTCATAACTCTGGTAAACTGACAAACTACATTTTTCTTATGCCTATTTAATTGGCTTATTAGACATAACTATAACACATTCCTAGATAAGAAGGGTTATTGGCTTGGCCTGGTTCAAGTACTGGTATTTTTCAGTTATTTTAACCTGACAGCACTTTCAGGTTAGAATAATGTGACAGTTCTCGCAAAATGAAGATTCCCAAATGGTAAGTAGTTATCAAGTAACTTCCTTCTAAGTCAGTCTCTTCTAATGCCTTGGGGAAATCTGAGGTATCAGAAATATGAAAGTTACATTTTGACCAGATTCAGAAAGAGTTTGCTTCACAAACTTACATAGCTAGCCAACAGTCAAAAAGTGATCTAAAAGGTAAATTATTAATATATTTTATACATCTGGCAAGATACTAGCACCATTGAAACCAATGGAAATTTTGCCATTGGTTTCTCTGGGTTCAGAGTTTGGCCTATAATACTAATGATGGAACTGAGTGGTGCCAAATCTCGGGGAAATCCAAAATTTGGATTTCTATGGAAGAGAAAGATGACCCAGCTACCTTTTGCATTAACTGTTATTCAGAGATGCAAGCAACCTGCTTAAATCCGATTATGTACCTAATAGGAGGAATAAAATTGGTCCCAAGTTTTGCTTTGTTCAGGGGCATCTTCTTGTGAAAATTTTCTTCCTATATTTTGCCTAAGAAGCTCAACACTGTAAATATATTGTTATGGATGTACATACAGTTTATAGAATATAGCGAATTCAGATGTTGTGATGTGCTGCTCATACAATTTTCTGACACTATTATGAAGTTAAGTATCAGACATCTTTGTTATGCTAAACACAACAGAAGCTGTTTTATGTTGTGTCTCTGGCAGAATGTCAGACTCTCAGTAGTTATCCCTGTTACAGCATGTACCTTGCAATAATGCACCAACTTGTAATTTTCAAGAAAAATACTTCACAGCAGACAGGATGAAGGGATATGCCCTGCTTTTGGATTCTGTGGAACCTATTTTGCAATGATAATTTTTAGGTTAGTATGGGGAGAATGTCTCAATATCCTGTTCATTTCCCAGTTTCTTCCTATGAAGAGTGGAAGGTGTCTGTTTTGGCAGTACTGGGTGCATTTACACATGTGCTTTACTGTGGAGTAGACTGATTAGCACCTCAGTAAAGTGTCACCATCTACACATGTAGTGGTATGAGGGCGTAATAAACTAATTAACTCCACAGTAAGATAGTAGTTGGGACAGTACTGTCTTATGGTACAGTAATTAAATGCAGTGAAATGAATGCACAGCTGGTGATTGCAGGTGTAAAATGAGCCTGGTCAGTCCAGTCAGCCAGGGGTCAGACTCCTGCCTACTGCCTAGCCACATGGCACCCACATGCCCTAGCCTGGCCTTCCACTGCCCAACACCACTACCCAGAGCTAGGGGCTGACCCCGCCATCCCTCCCCTGCCCCCCCTGCCATGCTTCCTGCCAGCCCTGGCCTGATCTGAACCAGTTCAAATTGCTGCTGCCCCAGATGCACATGTAGACACTGTGCCCATGAGCAGTTTACTTCAGCCTCAACTACTCTGGAGTTTATTAAATGAGTTTAATATAGTAACATTTATAGAAGAAGATGTTAGTTACATGGAGATAAATTCACCCCTGAATTTGACACCTACTGTTTTTGTGTCAGCCTTTTGAAATTGTAACCCAAATTACCATAATAAGATCTTGATTGCAGTCTAGCAGTGTGATGTTTATGGCACATCGTTTTGGACTTTTTCAGACAAACCATTATACCCAGTGCTACTGTTAATTTCATTTTAAGATAACAATATATAAGCCAGATATTAAAGGTTATAGGCATTCCAAAATTCCATGCAAAGATTGTTTTTTGCTGTTTGAATGCTTTGACACTGATGTGGCCATTTGTGTGAATATGCACATCTTCCTGTATCCCTTCTACTGTTTTACTCCACTCCATAAAAACCTACACGTGGTGACCGGTGTCTACAGTTTAAAGAAATAAACCAGGTGTAATGCAACCATTATCTTTGGAAAATTATGAAAGATTGAGTCAAAACTGTTTAGTTTAATTCACATAGATTAGGGTAGGATTTTTTTTCCAACAGTTTTCTTTGTGAAGGCAATAATTTCTTCATCGTGATAAAAATTCAAGTATTAAAGCCATGAGTTGAAAGAAAAGAGGAAACATTTAATAAGAGAAAGCTTTAAACCTTTCTAGATTTTATGCACTCTTTAATAAGATGAAAGTAACATTTTGAAGTCTTAGGCTCTCAGAGAAACATTTTGAGGTGTGCTGCTACCACATCTCATCAGCTTTTTGCAATCAAGAGACATTTCAGATCTTATTGTGGTATGTTTGGCAATACATTAAAAGATTACCCCTTAATCTAGTTAAGTAACTGGCTTCCAGCAAGTGTCTATCTGTCCATCCAGCTGCTTACTCTTTCTTCCTGTCTTCATAAAAGAAAGGCAAATAACATCATGGAAAAAAGAGGACAATGAGGTTTGATCTTATTTTTGAGTTTCATGCAGTTTTGCTAGATGGAGATTTTCCTAGGTAGAGTTTTGCCGCTGAATTTAATAGGAGACAGACTGGGTCTGAAATGCCTCGTATTTGATCTACATTTTGAACTAAACTGATCTTCCATATTTTAATGTAAAATGTTTGTGCATAAAGCAGAATCTTACAATTGAAAATATTGTTTGTTTTTAGTAAGGGAATCTATATAGTGTAGGCAGGTTAAATGTTAGAGCTAGTAGGTTACTGGAAAAGTCACTTCAGGAGACAGCAGTAATAGTGATCCACTGCTATTGGCAGATAAAAACACATCTATTCTACTGTTGGTGAAAGTAAAGCAAAAGTATTCTATTTTAGGAAAAATGTGAAGTTATTAGTCTATTTTGTTTTCCAATTTTGTTCTCAGATCAGACACTCTGGATCCCACCTCATTCCTAACTCACTATATAGCACTCAATGTGCAAAATGGAGGAGGCAGGGTAAGGTTTTTCTGGATACGCTTAACTTTGGCATTTCCCAATTCTTACATTTTCTTTGAGCATAGTTTATTTAATTTTATTTAATTTTCTAGGTTCTTAAGAAGCAATTGATAGAAATAAATCTATAAGAAAGTTTAGGAAAGAAATCCATGCTAGTAGAAATACAAAGTTTAACTAAAAATATAAGTGCTAGAATTTTATTGGTTAGACTTTTTAGAATGCTCCGCGTTGCTCATGATACATATTAAGGGACTGCTACAAAGCTCTCTGAAGTAAATAGTCATCTTGACCACCTGGGTGACAGTGATCATCGCCTGCTGGAATTGCTCATCCAGTGTAGGGTGTTGAGGGCTTATACCAAAACTAAAGTCTCTGACTTCAGAAGGGCCAACTTCAATGAACTTAGGAGATTAGTGGGGGAGGCACTGAGGACCCAAAAGGTAGAGGATATGGGAGTCCATGAGGGATAGTCGTACCTTAAGGGGACAATCCTCCAGGCTCAGAGTGTGACAGTCCCTGAGAGAAAGAAGCGGGGTAAGAGTGCTCTGAAACCCCCATGGCTCAGCAAAGGCAGATGAGAATGCCTGACGGCCAAATGGGAGGCATACACCCGGTGGAAGGGAGGGGCCGTCACCAAGGAGTATTACTCCTCCTTGGCCTGTGAGGGTAGGAGGGCTATGAGGAAGGCCAAGGTGGGAGTGGAGCTCAGGCTAGTGACCAGGATTAAGGACAACAAAAAGTCCTTCTTCAAATACATTGGGAGTAAGATGAGGGCACCGGGTAATGTAGGGTGCGGTACGAACCGGTACTATCGGGTGCACAAATGATTGATGGCTCCGGAGGCAGGAGAAGCCGTGGGAAGCTGGCCAGGCCTACCCACTGAGTGGTGGATGCTCTGGCTTCTCTCTACTCAGCAGTGACTGCTCTGGGTTCTCCCTGGGTGGAAACTCAACCCTAGTTTTTATAGGCCAGATGACAAGCCCAATTTCAAGCCCCGATTGGTCAGATTTTTGCGCCAGAATGTTTGCGCAGTTTTTTTCACAGGGGACGGGGTTTCCCCAGCACATGGCCAGGGCCATGCAGCAAGCCAAATAGGGGCTTTCCAGATTTTGAGGAGAGTGCTTGACAGTATCTATTGCTGGGCAAAGCTGGCAGAGTCCAGCTGGAGCGTGACAAGAGGGAGAAAGGAGGACCCAGGAAACTATAGGCCCATAAACCTCACATTAGTATTGGGGAAAATCCTTGAAAAAATTATCAAGGATCACATCTGTGAGGGGTCAGCAGGGAAGCTCATGCCCAGGGAAAATCAACATGGGTTCATCAAAGGCAGGTCCTGCCAGACCAACCTGGTGGCCTTTTATGACCAGGTAACTAATTCCTTGGATGATGGTGTTGCCGTGGACATAGTTTTTCTGGACTTTAAGAAGGCCTTCGACACTGTCTCTCACCCCATTCTCATTAATAAATTGAGTGACTGTGGCATTGATGCCTATGCAGTTGGATGGGTCAAAAATTGGCTGATGGGGCACACCCAGAGAGTGGTGGTGGACAGGTCGTACTTGACCTGGCAGGATGTGAATAGTGGGTCCCCCAGGACTCGGTCCTGGGGCCTACACTGTTCAACATCTTCATCAGCGACTTGGACGAGGGGGTGGAAAACATGTTGTCCAAGTTTGCCGATGACACCAAGATGGCAGATGTAGGCATGCCCACAGGGAGAGAGAGGCTACAATTAGATTTAGACAGACTATAGAAGTGGGCGGATGGTAGCAGGATGGGGTTCAATGTAGATAAATGCAGGATGCTGCACCTGGGAAGAAGGAATCCACAGCACTTATACAGGCTGGGGAACTTGCCCCTTGTGAGCACAGGGCGGAAAGGGATCTTGGAGTCATTACTGACTCCAAGATTAATATGAGCCACCAATGCCAGACCACAGCCAGCAAAGCCAACCGTACCTTGTCGTGCATCCAAAGATGCATCTCAAGCTGGTCCAGAGAGGTGATACTCCCACTCTACATGACACTGGTCAGGCCACAATTGGAGTACTGCGTGAGTTCTGGGCACCGCACTTTAAGAAGGATGTGACCTGCCTTCAGAGGGTTCAGAGGAGGTCCACCCGCTTGGTTGGAGGGCAACAGGGCAGGCCCTATGAGGAGAGGCTGAGGGACCCGAACCTGTTCAGCCTCAGCAAGCAGAGGCTGAGGGGGGATTTAGTGGCTGCCTACAAACTCATCAGGGGAGATCAGCAGCAAATAGGAAGGGCCCTTTTCCCCCCAGCAGAACCTGGGGTGACGAGGAACAATGGCCAGAAGCTGCTGGAGAATAGGTTCAGGTTAGAGATTAGGAGGTACTATTTCACTGTTAGTGTGGCTAGGATCTGGAACCAATTTCCTAGGGAAGTGGTCCTTGCTCCTACCTTGGTTAAATTCAAAAAGCGGTTGAACGAACACCTGTCTGGGGTTGTGTGATCCCAGCATGTGCTCCTGCCAGTGGCAGGGGGTCAGACTAGATGATCTGTTCAGGTCCCTTCTGACCCAAAACTACTATGAAACTATGAAACTATTTTTACAAACACTGAATTCAATAATTTTTGGAACCATAGTTCATTCTACATGCAAAATCCAAAAGCTAAAGTTGCACTCAGCTTTGTTATTCCTGCATATTCTGTGATAATTGAATAATGGAAGAGAGATATTAAGAATCCTTTATTCTTTATTATACTTCTTTATTACCATTTATTGAAAACTCATTGCTCACAGCCACAAAGCGTATTTTTAAAATCCTTATATCTTGGCCAACTTCAAATGGCTTTTCCTCCTGCCAAAGTTTAAGTTTCTACTCCAGACCACCGAGGCACTGAAATTGTTCCCCTCCAAAACCTGATTTTTTTTTATAATGACAATAAAGTCTCTTTTCTCTATACTAATAAAAATGCAGCAGTTTTATTCATAATTCCTGAAATGCTTTTCAAAAGAAAGCAGCAGTGTTAGTCCTAGTGTATATGTAAGAAAACAAGGGAACGGGGCAGCAAAGTCACTTGTCCAAGGCCACTCAATAGACCAGTGGTAAAGGTGGCCCCCCAAATCCCTGTCCCCATCCCCTTCTTTATCTGCTATGCCACTTCATCTCTCAGTTTAACTGTAACATGCCCAAGCTATTTTTGCTCAAAACGTCAGGTGAAATTTGTCCTGACCATTTGACCAAACATCAAAAATTTGACAAGGTAGTAAAAACTGGAAAAAAACCTGTAGGATACAAATGCTTAAGCTATTGCTACACATTCTCCTTACACACACAAAGTAAACCTTAAAATAATTAAAGTCAATTAAGTTGTCATAATGCTATTTTAAACAGCGAGATTTGATTTACATTAATTATTTAGCTGCATGTGGGTACATGGAGTGATCCAAGCAAAAATTAGTATTTGTAACTGGCTCTGAGGGCAATGGCAGTAAAATACTACCTCAAAGGAAAGAATTGAAACTGAAATTATTTTACCCAAGCTCAATATCTATTTGCTGCTGCCCTTCTCAAAGTAACTATAACAAATTTTGCACATAAAATAGTAAGTCTCTGCAACCAGTACAAGAGATTTGGCTATTTCCTTTACTTCCTCCGATGCAGTCTGGAGCCTTTTAGTCCCTCTCAGTGGGCACATCCAGACAAGTGTGCATGTGCAGTTTGCAGTGCTTCAAAGCTGTTTGAGGTGCTGCAAAGTAAACCACATGTGGTGCATATGCACCTGTTCACTGCACTACTAATTTGCAGCACATTGCCAAAATTTGATACCAGGAAATCCCCGTATCAAAAAAACCTGCTGCTTAAAAAAAAGAGGCATGGCATACGCAGCAGCATCATGCACCACCAGAAACAGAGCCTGGTCAGTCAGAGCCACACGCTGGCTGCTGGCCAGGCTCCAAGCACCCAGATCGGCAGTGATGCTTGTGCTGGCCTCCGCCTCCCCTACCTCACCCGGGTTAATTTGCTGTGCACTTGAGCACACATCCAAGGGTGTGCCATGGGACAAAAAGCAGTGGCAGAAATATGTGCTGCTGCCATTTGTCCTGTGGGAAACGTAAGCCCCTGCATGTGCACACTTGTCTTTACGTGCCTAGTGGAAGCATCTACATATGTGCTTTCCTGTGGAGTTGATTAATTAGCTCTGCAGGAAGTGTCACCATCTACACATGCAGCGCTATTAAGATGCAGTAAATTAATTAATTCTGGTGAAGGATAGTACTGCCCAACACAAGTACTATCCTACAGTTGATTTATTTAGTGCACTGCAAGGCATGTGAAGATGGTGACCGGGGCTTGCTGGGGCAAGAGGGTGCTACAATGTGGGGCTACCTGCTGGCTAGCCCCACACTGTAGCACTCTTGGGCCTGAGCCAGGCCCTCTGCAGCACACTGAGCTGGGACAGAGCATCTCTGGGCTGGCAGGCTGACCCCCTGTGTCCCCTGGCAGCTGGGGCTGCGCTGCTCCTGATCAATGTGCTGTGGTCCCAGGTGCACTTGTAAACGTTGCACTCAGGAGCAATACACTCTGGTACGAATTGTGCCAGAGATTATTCAGCTGTGCTAATTGCATGTGCAGATGCACCCAGTGTATGCTGCAGGAGAGTGACAAAAAAACCCCAAACATAAGTGCTCTTGACCCATCTTTCCCTTATGGAAAACCCAATAATGCTGGTACTGATACTTCAGACTCCTGGAAGGTCGCTCATCTTTCTACTGGCTGGAGTTAATGATGATGTCCAGCTAAGTCTTTTTCCTCCTCCTTATGCCTTACTTCCAACTCAGGGAATTATGTGCAGAAAAATTCAAAATTAAGCAAAATTAATTAAATTTTTTTTTGTTTTTACAAATTAAACTAAATATAACAGTATTTTAACCTTCTTTAGAAATATATGAAGGTACTTGTGTGTGGGAGGTTGTAGTTGGGGGGTAGGTGTTCGGTATGTGTGTGGGGGTGTGGGTGTGCATGGAGTTTGTGGGGGAGCTCTGTGTGTGGGGGGGCTTGTGTGTGGGTGTGGGTATAGGAGTGTGTTGGGTTTGTGGGTGGATGTAGGCTCTCTTGCCACTCTCCCCATGCACAGCCCCCAGTACATTCCCTGCCACCACATGCCTCCCCCCACAGACACCTCCCACTGCCACACAACAACCCTGCCACCACATGCCCCCCAAGCACAGCTCCCACTGTCACATGAACCCCCCCAGTACAGCCCCTGCCAACACATACCCCACATACACCGCCCCTGCTGCCACACCCCTCTCCCCATGCACAGGTCCTGCCACCACCTCCCCAGTATAACGCCTGCTATCACATGCCTACTAGTACAGCCCCCACTGCGACATGCCCACCCATGCACAGCCCCTGCCACCACACCCTCCCCAGCACAGCTCCCACTGCCACACACCTCTCCCTGTATACAGGTCCAGCTACCACATGCACTCCCCCAGTACAGCCCCTGCCACCACCCACCTACCTGGCACAGCTCTGGTTGCTGGCAGGTCTTCAGGGCACTCCTGGCCACAGCAGACAGGGCATCTGGCAACTTGTGGCTCTTTTGAATGCTGGGGGATGTAGGTGGTAGCACAGAGCTGGCCTGATTTGGCTTGCTGGTGGGCACCTTCAGGTCAGACTGGGCTGGCTCTGTGCCAGCATGTGGGGCTTACGACACTGCAGCATGTGGGGCTCACGACACATGCAGCCTTAGGCACTCAGCTGCAGCCATGCACCACTGGGGGCTCTGCCTGCCCAGTCAGGACTGCCCTGAGGGCCTGCCACTGGCTGCTGCTGGCAGTGGGGGCTGTCCACCATGGGATGGAGGGCATGTGGCGGGGGGCCCACACCCACCCACAAACCCCCCACACATCCCCATGCTCCCTTGCAGGCAGCAGCTCCCCTTCTCACTTGACAGTACATGCCATGGAATCATATGATATTATGCAATTATGCAGTCATACGTTTTACCCCCAAAATTACGTGGGTGCATAATTGTGTAATTCCCAGGGTGTACTTATTGGCTATTGTATGTACTGAGTGCATGCTATGGATTAAGAAGAGAATGGTAAAGGGACTCAAGAGAAAAGATGAAAAACGGAAAGAAAGTGATAACATGAAATAAGGACCCTCTGTTAGCAAGCCCACTTCAGTAATGAGTGTAAAATATTTGATTTTATTTATATGCTAAATATTTTAATTTCATTTTTACAAATTATCAGAATTTTCCATCCACCTTAAAATTAAATATCAATATATATCTAGCCTAATTCTCTCAAATAAGCAAGGAAATGAGAATAGGTAGGTAAGGAAAGTATATTAAGTATTTATATTTATAGGAACAAACAGAAAAAAACCTCTTTGACACAAACAGCAGAAACTATCATATCCATCTCTGTGTATCACTGAAGATTTATAAATGTTCAACTTCTGATGGCCACCTATAAGTTTATCAGGGATGACCAACAGTATCTGGGGGAACATTTGTTCACCAGAGAGCCCAAGGGATGATGAGGTCAAATGGTCATAAACTACTGTGACACCATTTCAGGCTGGACATAAGGAAGAATTTCTTTAGTGTCCAAGCCCCCAAGGTCTGGAACAGCCTGCCATCGGAGGTGGTTCAAGCACCTACATTGAACACCTTCAAGAGCAAATTGGATGTGTATCTTGCTGGGATCCTATGACCCCAGTTGACTTCCTGCCCTTTGGGCGGGGGCTGGACTTGATGATTTTCCGAGGTCCCTTCCAACCCTAATGTCTATGAAATCTATGAAACTTTGATATGTTATTGGGAGTTGTCTGGCAAACATTAATCAAGGATTAATAATTAAAACCATAATGAAAACTTTAAATAACAGATGACAGGTATACCTACTGCCTATGGCATAAGCTACCACCATAGCTCTTGAAGTAATTGGAACTGGAACTGACAGCTAACCTGAGAGGGGGCAGTCAAGAGGGGGCAATTGACTGGGGGTTTTTCTTCAAACAACTGCAAATCTGCTTACATCAGAAAGCCTCAGCATATAGTGCCATGGCTTAGGGGGCCTCAGCTACAGGGCACAGGGTGATACTCAAGACTGTTTCTCTCCTTTTATTATGTTATTACTTTAGCAATAACACTGTTTCTCAAAATTTTTAATACTGAAGAAATTCCTGCTGACCTAAGGAATGCCAATATTGTCAATATTTCTAAAAAGGGAGCTAGATCTGTCTGTGGAAATGATTGAGGTATCACACTCCTCTATCGGTGGAAAGATCCTTGCTCAAATTCTGCTGAACTTACTGCTCCCTCTTGCCAAGGAAATCCTTCCTGAGTCTTATTGCAGCTTCAGTTCATCAAGAGGCACCATGGACATGATTTTTGTGGCCCTGCAGGAAAAATGCTGAGAACAACACCAGAAACTTTATATGGCCTTTACTGATTTGACCAAAGCCTTCGACTCCATTAACCATGAGGGTCTATGGAAGATATTAGTGAAGTTTGGCTGCCTTGGGAAATTTATCACCATCCTAAGACTCCTTCATGACCAGATGACTGCATCCGTCCTACGCAGTGGCTCTGCTATGGAGTCCTTTGCCATTTGAACTGGCACCAAGCAGGGCTATGCAACTGCACTGATTTTCTTTTTCATCTTTCTTGCAGTCATCAAGATGCTTATCCATGACCATCTGCCATATGGCATTGGCATTGAATACAGGATACAAAGGAATCTTTTCCATCTCTCCTGCCTCTGTGCCAAAACCAGGGTTACTTAGGCCTTGACCATGGAACTTCAGTATGCCGATGATTGTGCTGTTACTGCACATACGGAGGAGGACCTAGAAATTGCCCTTAACAGCTTCTCTCAAACACCAGTGACTGGGACTGACCCTTACCATCAGAAAAGCAAAGGTGCTTCACCAGCCTGTTCTGGGCCAATCAACTCCCCCCAGCAAAGATCCTCGTTGATAGACAGGAACTGAAGAATGTTGAACACTTTGTATACCTCAGCAGCCATCTCTCAAAGAAGGCCAACTTTGATGAGGAGATCTAATATAGGATCCAATGTGCCAGTTCTGCCTTTCGAAGACTGAATCATATTCAGTGATCACAACATCAGGACTCTAACAAAGCTCCTACTATATAAGGCTGTGGTAATCCCAGCCCTTCTCTATGGCTGTGAAGCCTGGGTGACCTACAGGGGCCACCTAAAAAGGCTGGAATGCCATCACCAGTGCTACTGTCAGAAGATCCTTGGCATAAAGTGGGAGCATTGTTGCACAAATGCCAGTGTCCTCACTGACGCTAACATGACCAGCATGGAAGTATTGATTATTCAACATCAGTTGTGGTGGACAGGGTACTCACTGTGTGCACATGCTTGATGCACATTTACCAAAACAACTGCTATGCTCTCAACATAGCCAAGTACAAAGGACACATGGGGGCCAGAGAAAACCTTTCAAGGACACTCTCAAGGTGAACATTAAGTGTGGCATTGACATCACAAATTGGGAAAAACTAGCCTCAGACAGGGCTACATGGTGATGCCTTGTGAGAGGATGTACATCTTACTTTGAGGAAAACAGTCTTTCCTTAGAGGCAGAAAAATGACAGTAATGAAAGGAAAGGAAACACTGAGAAATCCATGGTCTGACCCCCACTTTAACCACAACTTGTGGCATCTGCCAGTCTGTGGCTCTAGGATCAGCCTTCTTAGCCAGCAATGGCCTCATTTACAACCCTTTACTTAACCTGTAGGAGTGATCATCCTTGACTGTGAGAGTTCGACACCGCCGATGATGAAAACAACTATAGAAGTAGGGTTGAAATGTTGTTGTAGCCACCTTGTGAGAAGCAAATGGAGGGGAGGTTTTGGTGCTATATTTTACTGGAGCATCTGTACAGCTGGGGGAGATGTTAGACAAGCTTTCAGGCACAGAGTGCCCTTCTTTAGGTCTGGGTAAAAAGTAAGTGTAGCCTAAGCTAAATACCAGATTAAATAATGTTTTTTCACTCCATATGTAAAAACATGCAAAAAATTTTTGAATCTAGTATTTAGTTTAGGCTTCACTTCCTTCCTTCTCAAACCTGAAGAAGGGCCTTCTGTGGTCAAAAGCTTGTCTAACATCTCTCCCACCTATATAACTGGTCCAATAAAAGATGTAACCCCCCTTTTATTACTATAGTGGAATTGTGGTGATATTTTCTTCTGGTCTGAGGTTCTCACCTTACTTGGGATGTATGTTTTTATTGTATGTTTGCATAGCATCATTTTAGTATTTTTAATATGCCTGGAGGCCCCAAAATGCTGGGCACTAAGTATAAGTACCAGACCCTCAAGTATTGGGAACAAGTATGAATCAATTAACCCACTTACTGTATATAGGGTTGCTGAATAAGAAAAACTAAAACTTTTGTCAGGCCTGATTCAGCAAAGCATGTAACTTGTGCTATGGTCCCACAAAATTCAAGACGAGTTAAACACTTAGCTTAAGTACTGTGCCAAATAAGCCCTACATGAGGAAAATCTCTTTAAGAAACTAGAAGACGACTGAAGTAAAATTTGTGGACATTCCTCCAAGATCTCCCATCATGTTCCAGATACTGCATCTCAAAAGACTCTGGAAAAGTATGTACTACACTATAAGAAACTCTACTGAAGTCAATGGGAACATCCTGCTTCAATTTACATCTTGTCCAAGTGTCCCAAGGTCAATGGAGATGCATGTCAGGGCCTGGCCACATAAACAAGCTACCTCAAGGCAAACAAAGGCCAGGATTTACAGCATACCAAATATTCCATGCTAACTTCCCTTATGCATGCTCTGACTCTGAAAGCTACATTATTTTATCCCATTCTGTCAGTGAAGGGGTACACAAATAGTTACTGCAGAGTAGCTCCTGCTCTGTAAATCCCTTACCTCTTTTACTTTGCAATAACTTGCCTGGCTAATCAGTCAAGGAAACTTGTGCCACTGGAGTTGCTCACAGTGGAAGTTAGGGTAGAGTCTTTTCCATTTGGGCTGAAGAAAGTATATAGGATAGCAAGATTTGGCAAAATGGGCCAGAGTTTCAGAAGCAATCTTCAACCTGGCTCACCTATTTTCATGTGTTGAGGACTTTAGTCTTTGTCAGCTAAGATTCTGTGGATGCATCTACATGAGATGTTTACTGCAGAGCTGCCTAATTAGCTCTGCAGTAAAACATCACAGTTGACATGTGTGGTAGTATTAGGATGGAGTAAACTAATTAACTCTGCTGCAGAAAAGCACCTGTTAATACAAGCAGTATCCTGCTGCAGAGTTCTTTAGTCCACAGCAATGTACGTCTGACAGGCCTGGCTGGGGCACGAGGGTACTTCAGTGCAGGGGCTGCCTGTCCATGAGCCCTTCACTGGAGCATGCTTGTGCCCCAGCCAGGCCCTTCACAGCATGTTGAGCTCAGGGGGAGCAGCCCTGGATTGGCAGGGCCCCCTGAGGCCCCCTGCCAGAGGAAGCTGCTCTGACATGGCTCAATGTGCTGTGGTCCTGGCTGCATGTGGAAACACAGTACCCAGGAGCATGATGACCTCTGGCATGATAATTTCCAGAGTTTAGTGCTTCATGTTAGTTGCATGTGTAGATGCGCCCAATGCCTACAAAGGTGCTTTGGCATCTGTATTTTGTAAGTTTGTACAGAGTTGTACCAGAGAGCACACCCTGTATTCTCAAACAAGATATCTGACATATCTGAACACCTGACATGTCAAAACCTACCATATTAACGTTGGGAAAATATAGGAATTGAAATGAAAGAAAATAAATGAACTGACCTTTTTGGTATAACCCTCATGCAACAGAAAATATCAGACTAGTTCCTGCGGCTGTAACACAAATATATTATAGATCTTTACTCACAATTAAATAATATATGGATTTATTTCCATTAATCTGGTGCGGAACCAGGAAAAGATGAGGTACAACCGCCCCCCAAAAAAACCCACAAAAAAACAAAAACCCAAAAACCCCAACAAAAAACAACCCCAGGATAAAAAAAGTAGGAAAAAAAATTATGCAAGTGAAGAAATGCATATGGAAAATCACTCTGGGAACATTCAAATAATGAAAAAGGTAAGGCAAAATGGCAATTTCAAAGAGCTTGCAGCATTGCCTTGCTGCTGTTTCAATCTGAGATGTTCACAGAGAAGATTGAAAGAACAGATGGCAGTGAGAATGAATCCAACAGCCATTCAATATACACTTACTCGTGCCTCTAGAGAGCACTGTTAATTCTTCCTTTTTCCTCTATCACTAAGAGGTTGAAGGATATGTTATTCCTCTAGCAATTTTGGCTTTTTTGTCATATAAGAAGAGCTATTAATACCAGAGACAGAACTAAGCTGCCAAATTATGAGCCTGATCTGGATTTCAAACACTCAAAATATACGGTTTGTTTTTCCATTCAATTCAACATAGAAATGTAGCAACTAAGTGTGAAATTTGAGTCTGGGTTCAGATTCTGACTGTATTTGGGGGTGAATGGGCTGTTTGTACCAGGGAGTTTAGTTCAGGTCCATATCTAATTAATACGTTTACAAATGGTAATATAATATGTAATAATATACAGCAATTCAGTAAATTATATGCCTGATTTTTTTTTAATCAGAGGCACATAGGTATGGGATGAAAATGAAAGAAGGTTGCTAAGACAATGGATTTGCCCCTGGAGAAATGTAACGTAGAATTTACAAATATTCTTTCAACTACTGCCATGGTCAGTACATGAAACAAGCCAGAGAAAAGCAATGGGGGACATCTGGTCTGAAATTGTTATGGTTAATTAGTGGATCTTATTTCAGTAAAAAGTATTTCACTTTTATTACCCATAGATTTGCTTTCATATCACATTAGCAACAAACTCTGCTGATAAGATGAAGATGCTATGCTGAAAAATATAGGAATTTTCCTACATGCTTTGGAAAATTTGATACAGATTTCTCAGAGCTGGAATCTGACTCACAGGAATGATGAAGACAACCAACATAGCAACGAAAGGTAGTGGAAGGCATCTGTTATAGATATTTCAGATATTTGTGCCTTCTGTTTCTTTACGGGTTGATCATACCCATTTGGGGGGACTTAAAAAAGATCACTTATTATTTCTTTAAAGGATTCTGCAGTTGCATTTTTTTGAAATCATATGAGTTCAAGCACTAGATTGCTCTGTCTAGCACTGTACTAGTATGCTAATCTGAAAGCCTTTCTTTCTCTCAGCATGGGAGAACAAACTAGAGATGGCGGAGAGAAAAATACTTTAAAGAATACCAATTCATTGTTTAGAAGGGGGAGCAAATGCAAGTGATTTGGCACAACTGTACAGCAGAAACTTGTATGCTGGCTTGCAGTCTCTGACTGCTGTTGCTGCTCCCTTAGTTATTTTTATGATTGTCAAAATCACTTGACTTTTGTGTCCTTTTTTTTTTCAAAAAAAGGATGTAAAGGAATTCAAGATGGGCTTTTTGACTAGGTCCCAGTGAAGAACACTAGAGGTCACTGTAGCTATCTAGATCACAATTTACAGCAGCATTTAAGAGGATTTGTTAGACAAGAGCTCGAAAAAATGCTTCATTTTCAAGCTTGAAAAAATGAATTTTTCCAAGCCAAAATAAATGGTGTCCCTCTCCCAAATGAAATGTAAAGTTTACCTGCAACTGATTAAAAAAATAAAGAAAGTTAGGTCATGGTTTTGTATGATTTAAGTGTTTTACTGATACAAAACACAAATTAATGAGTTACTGTGCAAATATGAAATATTCACAGTTGAATTTATATATATATATACACACACATATATATTCACACACACATATATACAAACACAGACATGTATACATACGCACACATGCAAATGTACAAGCATATACACAAATACATGAGCCCAAACAAGAGATGGTGCAAGGGAGCACGTCATGTTTCTGATCCTGAGAGCTGCTCTGTGCCAGCTTACGGTGGGGTTACAGCAACCAAAGGTGGATGGAGCACAGTAGACTTCTGCCCCTCCACCCCAGCACCAAGAGGGGAGGAGGGAGAGATGGCTAGTGTAAGTAGCTTTATGCCAAAGGTAGATACCCACCCCCAGTGAGATGACTCTCAGCTGATCAATTATATCCAAATTCTAATTCTTTTGGATCCCCTGATTTGTGCAAAGCGGGGAGATCTAACCAAGAACTGACTTTTAGTGCCGAATATGTGAACTTAGTACTTGTGAAAGATGCCAAACTAACATCAATGGAAGGAAAAGCCTCCTTTTATTCACAGAACCTGGTAGTGTGTTCATCAGCGTAATCACAAACTGTCTATAGAACCCAACGACTATATCCTGGTATCCCATTCATCAATTAAACTCTCTTGGAGACCAGTGGCATAAAAAGCAGAGTTTGCATTTTGGGAAAACCCTGTGGGCCAAGTGCATGTGTGTGTGTGTGTCGGGGGGGGGGGGGAGGGTCAGAAGTCATAAACTGTCCTGCTACTACTGCTGCTGCTACCACCATGTATTCTGCCCACCCCAACTCTTGCTCTTAAAGCAGCAGTAGCAGGGGTTCCCTGCACCGGCTGCTGCCATGGAAAGAGCAATGCTGTGGGCCTGTTCTTGCTGCCAGGAAGCAGACTGTGGGAGCTGGAGACAATTTTGGCACCCCTCCTAAGCTGGCACTCAAGGCTAGTGCCCCTCTTGCCCACTTCCCTGATCGAGACTCTCAAAAAACCTACCAGTTGTTTTTGCAGATCGGTGACACTGAACTAATTTGAGATTTCCATGTAGCAAGCAATTATAACTTATCCTAGAGTTTAGGACCGCTGCAGTCTTCTCATCTGACCTGCATTGTACAGAATGTCACAAAGCCTCACCCACTAATGTCTACATGCTTTTCCCTGGTCATAGCCAATCTTTTAAGAAGAAAACCAGTCCTGGTGTATGGGCAATTCACTATGTCTCTATGAAAAATGCTATAAGGGTTAATTCCTCTCTTAAAAAATTGTACCTTTTGCCCTGTTGAGTTTGGCTGGGCATGTGTGACCTAAGCAGAAGCTGTTATAACCCATTACCAACATTTGGCTGATCCTCCATGGGTTCTACTATAATCCTGTAATTTCATGTGGAAAATCTGGCTCCCTAAGTATTCTTACAATTCTCCAAGTAAAGTTTGCACAATTCAGAAAGAGAGAAAGGAAAAAAAAAGAGAGAAAGGAGAGTGGCAAAGCAAAACATTGCCTTCATGATAGAAAATGCCTCCTGGTAAAACAATGAAAAGAATGAGATGATGAATTTGATCCTTGGCACAAGATTAATATAATAATGGATACTTACTCTGATGCCTGTGAGAAACACCAGGTCAAGTGATAGCACTTGATTAAAGATTCTTCTGGGTAAGATTGCTTATATCTAATGCACTTCAAATTTTGGTGTAAGAACAGCTGGCTTCTAACTGAACCATGCAGATGGATTATCATGAATAAACAGCTCATTCAAAGATTAACTGGGCAGTTCTGCAGCCTGGGTAGTGGTGGTATATGGGGCAATAGCAGCAGCAGCAGCTGGGCCAGTAGCACCAGCTGCTACTTTTTGTGCCCTGCCTAAGATTGTGCCCAGGGCTGGTGCCCTCCTAACCTTAGTTATCCTACAGACAAAGAAAGTTTGTAGTGCCTCTAAAACAAACTGTGATTGTGACAGATAATACATGTCTGTGACATTACTGGAACTCTAAAGGCTGCCTTGCTGTTTTAAGCAAGCTGGTTTATTTTATACTGATGGTATATTTACACTGAATCAATTAATCTGTGTAGCACGCTACTACACACTCTCGTACTAGGAAGTGCTTTTAAGCAATATTTTTGTAAATCATTTGTTCTGTGAAACTTCATCTACTGCTTGAGCAATATTGGGCACATCTACACATGCATTAATGCACCGTGGTTACTGTGCATTAAGTTTAGTATCTGTAATTACAGATACTAACTAAATACTCAGTAACTGGCACTACTGTGCAGTAGCACCAGCACTTGCCTTTTACGTGACACTAATGCACAGTAGACTAATTATACTGCTTATTAGTGCAATAGCATGAGTTTTGCCATGATGTGCCAATGTGCAGTGTAATTAGTCTACTGTGCATTTAGCATCTCATGTAGACACACCCATTGAGTACCAAAAAGTGAAACGAATGGACCCAAGTGTATTGAGGATGGGAGGCTCCTTGGATATATACAGGTTTTCATTTTTGGCTGTGGAAATTTTTGAGAAATTTATTTTCTCAGAAATTGACACTGCTAGAAATGTTTTTGGGAGAGGGAGCAGTCTACAGGTTGAAGGCCCAGATGAGGAGATCCTGGTCTGGGGAAGGTGTGGTGAGCAGCATCTGCTCTATTCTTCCTGTTCCTGGATGGAAGGGGAGCAGCAGGGAAAGAGTCACTTGTGATTCCCCAGACCAGACATCTTGATTTGGGAGTACGCATCTAATGAAGTAAGTTTCAGCTTATGCTTCTCTGATTTAGTTTGTATATAAAATACAAATCTACCTTGTCTTCTGCCTGACACAGCTAACTACCCTTTTCAGCTCAATGGTACAGAAAGTAAGTTAAAATCTTGCCTCTTATGTCTTCAAAGCCTTTTCCAAACATTCGCTAATTAAAGTCATTGTTCACTTCACTGGGTCTCAGCATGGGGACAGAGGTCCCTCCATACGTTCCCAGTTGCTGAATGCAGACCCCCAAAACTACTTTAACTGTGTAGATATCATATGCAAAGACATGACTTACTTTTAGTGTCTTTTAAAAAATAACCTTGGCCCTAGTTCATTCAGTGAGTTCAGTGGACACTTTGCTTTTGAGAAGAGCAAAGATTTGGTTTCTTTACACAATTAGATCTATCCTTTCTGTGTATGCTCTTGAAAGGCAATGGTTAGCATTACTCTATTTTTATTGCTGAAGACTACACAAGTAGCACGGGAAAAGCTTGTGCTAATTTTGCTGTTTCCTTAGAAGGTCAAGTTCAGGCATCTAAGCTTTGCAGCACAGCTTTTAACCAAGAGCTAAAATTCAAACTTCTCAAGCCTTGCACAGCTGTAATTCAGCCTCAGGTTTCTTTGGGTTGAAGGTCAACACATTCATCTATTTGGTATAATTCATAGAATCCCTTTGGAGGAAAGAAAAAAATTAACGTGAAAACAAGCCATGCTTTCTGAAAATGAATGAAAACGTATTATGATATAAAACAGGATCCTGATGGGCCCCATACCGATAATTATATCTCTGTTCCTGTCTTACAGCTAAGTTAACCAAATTCATACTAAGCATTGCTATTCTTTTGTTTTCCCTGCCCCTCTATTTTCAGAATATTTAGTTTGCACGGCTCTAGTATAAGATAATCAAGTCATACTGCATTTAAACATCAGCAACAACAGCAAATACCTGAACAAAAGGGGTGTAAACAGGAATATATGGTTTGCTATTATCCCTGAGAAAATCACTAGAGTTAATTGTAGGGGAATGATCATTACAATGTTGAGTGTTTATGAGAGTGTCATTAATGATCATGCACATCATGAAGTGGGTGCTAGTAAAAAACTATATAACTTTGCAGAACACTGCCATGCCCATCTGGGAGTTGGCTCTGCCAGAATTTACACCAAGAATTGATTGTTTTTAGATATTAGCTTCATCTGGAGCTTCATAATTAACTGCTCCTTCAATGAGACTTCATTTTTTCCTCTTTTGCTTTAAGTACTGTTGACAGCTATTCAGAGCACAGCCATAGATGAATGCTACTGCTGTAGTGTAAGATGAGCAGATTCCCAATTTACAAACCTAGAACAACTCAGCAAAGGTTGGAAGAATGAGGCGGAATCTAATGGGTGGTAGCTTTTTAATTTTCTAATACAGGTTTTTATTGCTCTCAGCTAGTGACCATGCATTTTATATGCACAGAACACAGACAAGGAAGCGATTTAGATGCTGAATTCATTGTTATGTCTGGACTTATTGTAAAGTAAGTTAGTTTATTTCTTATAATGTTAACACCTTTATGTAAAAAGCAGTGAGAGAGTGACAGCTAGAGAGTCCAGGAAACCCCTGCTCAAGAAAAACTGTGCAGGAAGTCAAATAAACAGAGAAGGACTGTGCTATCTGGTTCACAACACACATGACACCTGGTGTCCATAACACTCGAAGAAAGAGGACAACAACCTATGCAACATGTGCTTTTCCTGCTCCAGACCTTGTGAGGCTTCTGCGGGCCAAGGGTTGTGTGAACTTTTGGTGGTCGTTTCATTTAATTTTGTTTCGGATTTGGATGTTTCAATGGTTGAAACACCGAATCTGAAATGAAATGCAGGGCTCCAAAATGAAATGGGCCTTCCGAAACATTTTGGGGAGGGAGACTGCTCTGATATTGACATCTGTAGCTGGCCAGTGACAAAAATCTTTCCCTGTGGTCCCTTCCAACCCCAGGGCTGGGGAATCGAACAGGGAGCTGGGAAATCAAGCCGGGGCTGGTGAATGTTCAGGTCTCCTCCAAGGGGGCATGGGCCCCCCGGATGATACAGAATGACAGCAGGCTGCTGCTGCTGCCAGCTGGTGATGATGGCAGCTCTAGGCTATTTCCCCAGCTGGCAGCAGCAGCCTGCTGAAACCCCATGCAGATCCAGGGGCCCGCACCTCCCAGGTAGAGGTGGGGGAGTGATCAGAGAGCTGAGGAATCGAACTGGGAGCTCCGGCTGACTGCTGACATCACTAGGGCTAGTATCAAGGATCAAGGACAACAAAAAGTCCTTTTTTAAATACATAGGGAGTATGAAGAAGCCACCGGGTAATGTGGGGCCCCTGCAGGATACGCTGGGCAATCTGGTGGTTGCACCAGAGGAAAAAGCAGACCTTTTTAACAAATTCTTTGCCTCCATTTTTTTGTGCAGGGACTGGGACTCCCCTTCTGAGATTCAGGATGGACTCAGGAGAGACTCCGCTAGGCCTAGGGTCAGAAAGGACTGACTTAGAGAAGTTCTGGAGGGGCTGGACATGTTCAAATCAGCGGGTCCAGATGCTCTCCACCCCAGAGTGATGAGGGAATTGGCAGGGGTTATTGTGGGGCCCCTGGCATGGCTTTACAAGCACTTGTGAAACTCTGGCCCGGTGCTGGACAAATGGACGAGGGCCAATGTGGTCCCCATTTTCAAAAAAGGGAAGAGGGAGGACCCAGGGAACTATAGTCCTGTTAGTCTTACTCCGATCCTGGGGAAGCTCTTTGAGAAGATTATCAAGGAGCACATCTGTGAAAGGCCAGCTGCGGGGATGATGCTCAGGGGCAACAAGCATGGTTTCATTCAGGGCAGGTCCTGTCAGACCAACCTGGTTGCCTTCTATGATCAGGTCACCAAATCATTGGAGGCAGGTGTCACAGTGGATGTAGTCTTTCTGGACTTCAGGAAGGCTTTTGACACTGTCTCCCACCCCATCCTCATTAAAAAGCTAGGCAACTGTGGCATTGATACCTACAGTCAGATGGGTCGCAAATTGGCTGAGGGGCTGCACCCAGAGAGTGGTGGTGGTTGGGTCATATTCAACCTGGAGGGAAACAGGCAGTGGGGTCACCCAGGGCTCGGTCCTCGGGCCCGCACCGTTCAATTTCTTTATTAGCGACTTGGATGAGGGGGGTGAAAAACACCATGTTTAAATTCACAGATGACACCAAGATTTGGGGTGAGGTGGGCACGCCAGAAGGGAGGGACAGGATACAGCTGGATCTGGACAGGTTAACAGGGGTGGGCAAATGGGAATAGGATGGGATTCAATACTGACAAGTGCAGGATGCTGCACTTGGGCAGTAAGAACCAGCAGCATGCCTATAGGCTGGGGAACTCCCTTCTCGAAAGCACAGTGGCGGAAAGAGATCTTGGAGTCATTATCGATTCCAAGATGAACATGTGCCACCAATGCGAGAACATGGTCAGTAGGGCTAACCATACCTTGTCCTGCATCCACAGATGCATCAAAAGCAGGGCCAAGGAGGTGATCCTCCCCCTCTATGCAACACTGGTCAGGCCGCAGTTGGAGTGCTGCATCCAGTCCTGGGCACCGCAGTTCAGGAGGGATGTGGACAACATGGAGAGGGTCCAGAGGAGGGCCACTCGCATGATCTGGGCACAGCAGGGCAGACCCTATGAAGAGAGGCTACGGGAACTTAACCTGTTCAGACTTCACAAGAGAAGGCTGAGAGGGGACCTGGTGGCTGTCTATAAACTCACTAGTGGGGACCAGTGGGGAATGAGAGAGAACTTGTTCCCCTGAGTGCCTCCCAGAGTAACAAGGAATAACAGCCATAAGTTGTTAGAGAGTAGGTTCAGACTAGACATTAGAAGGCCCTACTTCACAGTCAGGGTGGCTAGGATCTGGAACTAACTTCCAAGGGAAGTAGTGCTGGTTCCTACCTTGGGGGTCCTTAAGAGGAGGCTTGATGATTACCTAGCTGGGGTCATTTGAGCCCAGTTTTCTCTCCTGCCCAGGCAGGGGGTCAGGCTAGAAGTTCTACAAGGTCCCTTCTGACCCTATATCTATGAAACTATGAGCCACCCCAGCTCCCAGACAGCATGAGGCTCCCTGCTGAGCCACGCTGCACCCGTGCCATGGGGCAACTGCCACATGGGTGCCAGGCAGGATGGGAAGCAATACCTGCTGCTCCCCACTGCCCCACACTATGTAGGGGGGCTCTGCCATGATCCCTCAGAGGCCCTAGTTGCTGCTGCTAGAACCAGCAAGTATGGGGCTTTTTTGCCTTTTTTTTTTTTTTTTTAAACTCTGCACTCACCAGTTGCAGAGCATGTGGATGACAGCAGGCTGCCACTGCTGGCTGGCACCAGCACCAGCACAAGCACCAGCACCCGAGTTGGCTCGGCACCGCCTGTGCCAAGCACCAGGAAGAACCCAGTGCTGGTGCTGGCCCCAGCCAGCAGTGGCAGCCTGCAGCCATCCTGCATGCAGATCTGGGGGCCTGTGTCCCCCCGAAGGGCTGCAGGGCTGTGCCAGACTCCTCCTAGGGGGCAGGGGCCCCCAGATCTGGATGTGGGATGACAGCATGCTGCTGCTGCTGGCAGGTGATATGCTTTTCCTTTGAACAGTTTGAGGTGTAGTTTCCCAGAAAATGATGCACCTATCTCCTTGAAACATGGCAGGCTTCATGGCTTCAGAATGGGCTAGCATCCCTGCAAGTTTCATCTAAATCAGGCAAGAAATGACAAAGTTATAGACAGTTTTGTGATTTCCCATTATAGCCTATGGCCAAAACACCAAAACACTGTCAAAATTCCACAACAGCTCCGAAACAATTTTGGCTGAAATGAAATGGGACAGCGATCCAAAACACCAAAATGAATCACTGTTCTTCTGAAACGCTGAATCTGAAACCAAAATGGAATGCAGACGTTTCACAAACCCCTATGTGGGCCTAAAGTCCAAACAGGGGAAGGTCATAGAGCCTGCATGGGCTCTGAAAAGTTTTTGGCAAGAGGCATATCATCTCTGTAGGGATTTCTCTGGATTGAGTGGTGGGGGGGGGAGGCATTCAGTCTCTAGTAGACTCATGAATAAATAAATAATAATGATTTTGTGAATCCTGAGTCTTGAATTCTGGGCTGAACTGATGTTGTGTTTATAGCACTTATACTATCCATTTCATTAAAAGGTTTATCACAAAACTAAAATAAAAGTTGCCCACCCCCCACAAGGAAATGTGCACATCCTGAGGGACACCGTGTCCTGAGGGTAGCCAGGCATTTGTAGGCTAATGCTGTTTGTATTCATTCCAAATTGGTGGACACATGCAACAACTATGAGCAAACTTCCATACATAGCCATGAAGTTCATTAACCTATGTCTACCATTTCCACCATGGCAATGGATGGTGCTATGCTGTCTTTTTGTTACCATATACATTCACAACTGCAGAATACACCTTGTCATGGGATAGATTCCTCTCACTGTGAAGTAGCAACCAGTTAGATCTCATAAAGCCAGTAGGAGCTGAAAGGGCACAGTACCTTTAGAAATAAGACCACTCACTCAGATACGTAATTGTGGAATGGGTATCATTCTCAAAATAAAGAGAACAGAGTGATCTTTGCTGAATCCCTGTCATGTAACATAGGTAAGTAATGAGACATAAGTTCTCAGTGAACACTAACTTTGGCCAACAAGAACTTAAATACAGTGGCAAAATGATATTTTAGAGTAAAGCATTCAGGCCCCTCTACACATTTCAAGTATCACGCAATGGTTAACTGCAGAATTACCTGGAGACCAGCTACATGTGCAAAGTACTTATCACACCATAAAAAGTTCCAACCAGCTATAAAGTTAGACCTCAAAAATGTGTACTAACTTTATAGATGGTTGCTGCCAAACTTTAATTTGCTTGTGTAGCAGGGTATCCCCATCAACTGACATGGATCCCAGCTGCAGAGGTGCCCCATGCCCAGCCAGCCTGGGGAGTCCCACAACTGAGAGGACTCTCATCTCTAGCAGCTCCCAACTTTGCATCCTGGTGGCACCCCAAAACTGCTGAGACCCAGAGTCCTGTAGCGTGTCTCCTGGTGCTGGGATCTAGCTGGGTCCTAGCAGCTGCATGGTAAGGCTGCAATCTCTCAGCCCAGGGGAGTGTGAAGCCCTCAGGACTATGATATCACAGTCGCAGTTGTCTTCCAGCCTTGGGGGTATGTGGGGCTCCCAGCTGTGGGAGCTTTCTTTTTGCCGCTACAGGAGGAGCCCAGGGCCGCTTGCCATGCACATGTAGCATGGCAAGAAGGCATGACTGTATGGATCATGCATTAGATCCCATTGCACCTTTACTTGCATGTGTAGAGGGGGCCTGGGTCAATTAGAAGGAAAGCCCGTTTTCCCATAAATATCAATTTAAAAACATAATGCCATTAAAGAAGACTAATTATTCTTGGAGCTGGTATATGAATGAGATGTATTTAATATTAGATCCATAAATGCAGAAGAGATAGATGACTGGTTGTGATAAAGAACTAGGAAGGAAAGAAGTCCACTGCTTGAGGCTCAGGTGTTAGCCACAGTTAATCCACAGACTTCCTGTTGAAGAGCTGAGATACATATGAAGCCCAGATCTGGGCTTTGACAATACTACAGAAACCTCTTGGTCTTTTCTTCTTGGTAGGGTCCAATATGTTGTAAGGTAACAGAAGAGGAATTCCAGAAAGACTGCATAAAAAATGGCTTTAACCAATAATCTGTTTGATCAATACACTTATATTAGCATGATCTCCTTCAACTGCCAGATGCCCTAAGGCCACAAAGGGCAAGACGATATATAAAACCAAAATTGACTTGTGCTAATTCCATGTTAATTAAGCTTCTCTTGACCTGTCTTGCTTGTTCTTAAGGGAGACAATGCTGGATCTTTGCACAAAGAGCAATGAACATGTTCTTCTGGGTTAATTTCAACAATCATACTATATCAGTACCCTGAATTCACACCCTTAATCAAGCTGGATCATGTTAGGGCAATCCCTAGAGTACTATGTAAAGCTGTTATTCGTTTTTGTATGACAGCCAACACTGCTGCTTTGTAAAAGGCAAAAGTACACATTTAGGCTTACCAGGCTAAAACCTTCTGTCCTCTTGTCTCCCTGCCTCATACACTTGCCCTCTCTTTAAATTATATCATAATCACTCAGGGCTGAAGCATTTTTTTCAGTGATTCTCTGAAATGAATGGCTCATATGTTGTACTAATAAACATAAACTGATAATGCAGCCATCAACTAGGTAATTTGTTAAAGGTTTGTTTATGGGTGAAGTAAACATATCAGCAAATATAAGGCTGTCAGCTTGTATGTTGCCAAAACACCATCAACTTATGCCCCTACCTGAGGTAATGCAGTGGCCCCCTGTAGTGATTGATTTGGGCCATTAGCTCCAAATCAAAGTTGGTTTCAGTTCATCCATCTTCCTTGAGCCTTAGCAAAAATGTTATTTGAAAATAAACACTGGGTCCGTGTCTCTCTTGTAAAAAGAGCACCAGGGAGTTGACAGACATATCACTAAATACATCTCCATCTCTGCAGCAACAGCTACAGCGTCCAGAGGTTGAGCTGCTGGGGCCAATGTATTTTGCAAACTCGATGCACTGTAATAGAATATGCTAAAAATGTTTCCCAGTATCATTACCCTAGTGGTACTGAATTTAAAAGGAACAGTTCTTAAAACTGAGGGCCATATCCTGCTAGTGGTTGATTTATGTTTGATAAAAGATGAGAGGGAGGAAGGATGGCTTTAAATCACTGACTACTGAAACCGCTCAGTGCTCGGCCAATCCCTGGCTGAACACAGAGTGACCTATAGCAGTTCCTGCCTATTAAGAACATTCTGGCAACCAGGATTTTCAGGGCATCATGGCCATGCTGATTTATTCCCCAGACTTGACTCCAATGCTTGTATTGAGAGGACCCGTGTAGAATTTACTATGGTGATTCTGTATCCCTGGAAATCGACTGGACAGGCACCTGGTTGGGGTCTTATGACCCCTGCCACCCCCAGTGCTTCTTCCTGCCCATGGCAGGGGGTCGGACTCGAATCTGTTTAGGTTCCTTCCGACTCATTGATTCTATGATTCTATGAAGATTCCTCCATGTAGGGGGGCTAATTAAGAGACTATAGCCACTGGAAAGGGGCTGAGGTTATGGTCCTTCAAATGTTTCAGTTCACATAATTCAAAAAACAGAATATTGTTTGTTTCTGCCAATATAGCTCATTTTGTACAGGTGAGCCAGAAGTATGAAGTTTAGAGATGGGGTTTAGAGCTGTAGACTTTTTTTTGGATCCAAGGTTTAGTTTGGAACAATCCTTAACAGTTGTTAATCACTAATGTTGGGTGCCTGCAGCTACCTTGTGCATTATGAAATGCAAATAGACTCAAGCCACAGGGGAACTGGCTTTTGAAATTCACAGCATTCAGGTACAACTGTATCAGGCATTTGATTTAGTCCTACCTCTAAATCAATCTTGATATGGATTGTAGTATTTCAGGCACTCTTACTTTGCTTGCCCAATATATTTTTAACGTGTTTAAACTCAGAAAAAACAACTTTGCAGAAATGACACTTTCTTATTGTAAAAAGCCCTGAATGAACCTTGATTTTCATATTTTGGATTCATATCCATTAAGTTATCTACCAAAATGACAGGGCTCTTAGTGTACGTGCACATGTCTGTGGTACTCAATCTACAATCATGCAGCTTACTTTAAGCTGCGTAATTGTAGATCAAGTTTAGCTTGTACACACATTTGTCAGTACAGGCTACCTCATTTTATTGCACTTTGCTTTATTGCACTTTGCAGATATTGCGTTTTTTACAAAGTGAAGGTTTGTGGCAAACCTGCGTCGAGCAAGTCTATCAGCGCCATTTTTCCAACAGCATTTGCTCACTTCGCATTTTTTAGCAATAAAGTATTTTTTAATTAAGGTATGTACATTTTTTTTAGACATAATCCTATTGCACACTTAATAGACTATAGTATAGTGTAAACATAACTTTTATATGCACTGGGAAACCAAAAAATTCGTGTGACTCGCTTTATTGTGATATTCGCTTTATTGCGGTGGTCTGGAACCGAACCTGCAATATCTCCGAGGTATGCCTGTACTGGGAGTCACACAGGGAACTTGATTTAAGTACGTTTGGATGGGGGAAGGGGTGGGAGGTATAGGGGTACCTAGTAGGGCTACAGGGAGTTTGGTGGGTCTGCAGAGTCACTGTTGGTGACTCCCTAGCGGCGGTGTCTATATAGGGGATGGAAGGGTTGGGGCTAAAAATACCCCAGTCAGGGTGGGGTGCTAGCAAGAGTGCAGCCCCAAGTTTGGAAAAAGCAGATGGGATTTCCCAGCCTTGGGACTGTGCTCTGAACATAATTCATTGGATTGGGCTAATCCATTTCAAGTATAACTTAATTCACTTTCACAGATGAACTAAGTTAGAACAGGCCCACAATTTTTTGTCCAACCCGAGCTAGATTGATAAGTGTAATGTCTGGAACATCCCTTGGCTGGGATGATCTAGTTGTGGATAGGATGATCTAGTTTTGGCTGGGATGATTTAGTTCAGGGAAGGGCAATTATTTTGGGTTTACTGAGTTTTGGCAAGCCATCAAGGGCCATCGAGGGCCATGACAGGCAGCCGGGGGCAGATAAATATTAATTTTCTAAATTTTTTAGGGGCCTCACAGGCCAGATAGAATGGCTTGGCGAGCTACATCCAGCTTGCAGGCCGCATTTTGCCCACCCCTGATCTAGTTGATTGGCTGAAATGCTCTAGCTGGGGATGATCATGCTTTGAGCAGGGGGTTGGACTAGACAACCTCCTAAAGTCTGTTCCAACCCTAATTTTCTGTCATTCTGCAGGGCCAATACTGCTACAGAAGGGGACTCTAGATTCTTTTTCTGCTTTAAACATCTTCAGCAACAATGCTGGTGAAGTCCTCATCTCCTGTTCTTCATGATGTGTGATAAGAGATGGGCCAAGGTCCCTCAGGGATCCAAACACTCCAGAACTTGGAAGAGAATGGATCAGAATCCTGTTTTCTGGGTGGTGAAAATGTCTGAGCCAGAGAGAACACTGCTTGATTTTCAGGGAGAAGGCTGAACTGGAAGCATGGATAAAAAAACCTTTTGACACGTGAAGGGTCTGTAAATGTCACACACTGAAGAAGTTACGATGTTATATAGTTAAAATTCAAACCAGAAGCTCTTTCACTGGGCCTCTGAAAATAAAGAGTTTTGAGAAAAGGAGGTTTCTCTGTACAGTATTTCTCATAACGTTAATAAGAAATGTTGTAAACTGGACCCTGTGTTTGGTAGCATTTCAAGTGATGATAAAAGTTACCAGGGGGCCTTATCAAATGCTTTGATTTGTCTTTCTGGGCTACTGATTGGTTTTCCTCAGGGAGAGGATATGAAGACCTCACATTAGCACCTAGCCCTGTCTGCCTTCTGTTGAGGAAAAAGAGGATTTAGTACAAATTGAGAAGTCACCCCATACAGTGTGGCAAGAGTGACCTCATTGTAACTGCTGCAGCAGGCATTGAAGTCTGCTGGAGCCTGCCATGCTTTTGCTAGGTCAGATTCCTTGCCTTTTGTTATTTGAGCTTCCTTGTGAGAGTCCTGGCTGCCTAAAGGAGTAACTTGACATTCCCTTTCTTTGCCCTATAATCCAATCAGAGGGGCTTTGCTTTCTCACAGGGACATGCTCTAAGTTTAGCTCAGCAGCTGTGAAGTGAGCTTCATTGGTGAAGATTAAGACTTTGACTCTGATCACAGATTTCAATATGAATGAAGTCAATAAAGGGGAGATTATCTTTGTGGTTGCTTTTCAAAAGTCCTATCTTCAGGAATCACTGTTTATATGGAAGTTTGACACAGCTGACATTTCTTTGCCTCATCTAACAGCAAAAAAATTGATAGGATATTCATCTTAAAGATATAGAAAGCAAAGAGAGACTGACAGTCAGTTTTGGATGGTAGCAGATGCAATTAGATCAAGAAAGACAGAAGGGCTCTTCTGGTTACAGTCTGGCACTTCAAAGCAAACTGAAGAGGCTTTTCAAAGAGGATGCACATTACTGTTTGATTAAGATGCAGCTTTATGAATGAAATATGTATGCAATTATTAGCATGAGCGAGGGTTTTTTAAGAAAAATAATATTTTATCTCATTAGTTCATATTATTGCTGGGCCCAACCTGTTTCCCTAGAAGTGAGCTTCCACTGTTGTAGTGTGATTTTTATTTCTGTGTGGAGGGCTGCTAAGAGATGCCCAAATCTAGCCTTCTCTTATCAGTTTTGGGTGCAAGTCAGAATCATGTAAAGGCCTATTTCCCACAATTGCAATGCAAGAAGTATGAACACAGGAGAGGTTACACAGTGTATCCTTCTCACCTCTGGCTGTCAGCCCAGTGCCGTCTTGTTCCTTTTTGGATCAATTTGTCCCTGCAGCAGGATCAGCAACTTTTGAGCAACGACAGGCCATGTTAATAAAGCTTGTTCTAAGGTACATTGCGGCCTGTGACCCAGCTGCCACCTATTCACCCTGCTGCCACATGGCACCCCTGGCTAGGGAGTTCCTCACTACTGAATGCCATTGAATTGGCCCTCTGTTGAATGTTGCTGTAATCCCAGGTCTACAGAGTGAATTGCAGACTGTAGGTAACTGACTCTTGACCCAGAGAATCAGGATCACTTTTCTCTTGTGCACTGCCTTGCTTCTAACAACTTTAACAATGCAATTTAAAAAAAAAAGTATTTCTTTGTATTACTTCTAAAGTTGCTTCTTTTCTATCTACACGCGCTTTACTGAGGAGTTGACTAATTAGCTCCACAGTAAATTGTCAGTGTCTCCACATACACTGATATTAGGATGCGATAAGCTAATTAACTCCACCATAGGATAGTACTGTTGGGAACTGTACAATCTTAGGGTGGACTACTTTACTGCACTGAAACAGATGTGCGGACAATGGCTGGCAGGGGCCAGACTCCTGGCTGCCACCTAGTCACATGACTCCTCTGGTTCTATATTCTCGTACTCCAGCCAGCCCTCCACTGCCTGACACCACCATCTGGAGTCTGAGGTGGACCCCCCGTACCTCCTGCAAGCCTGGGCCTGTTTCCCTTGTTCAAATTGCTGCTGCCCAGGTGCTCCCACCTGGGAGTAGTTTACTCTGGCTCAAAGTACTCCAGAGTTTATCGCTTTGCATTAATTGCTCATGCAGATGTACCCAGAATGTCCCATTGTTCTACCAGTACAAGAGAACAATAGCTTCACCTACCTCAGGGCTGTCCACCTTCTAAGGCCCTTGGGCCTCACCAGTGTGGGATGTATACTGTGTGAGTTACACTAGGTGCACTGTGAGGATGTTCCTCACCACCACTGCACCAGGTACCTGCCCTCCTCCCCTTTTGCACCACTACATTATGAAGGTGCATGAGTGCAATCCCCCTCTACTGCAACATGCACCTGTGCAGGTGCAATCCTGTCTACATGCTGCCCTGATGTGCCCCCTCCCCAGGTGTGACCCCATACTCACTCTTGGCTCCCTGAACTGCCACTCTGCCCTGACCCCTTCGACAAAGACGGGAAGAGACAGTTGGAGAAGAGAGGCTCTGGCTGCTATTGCAGCTAGACTGATTGGGACTGGGTCACTACATATTAAACATTCATGGGCTGCCAGCTGGACAGCCTGGAGCTACCTCATTTATGTTGTCAACTGTTTTCCATATTCTTATCTTATTCTTCCATATTAATTTCTTCTCAATAGTAAACAGTCCAAATATTTTCAGTCACTTTGTAAAAATCTCTAAAACTTCATGAAAAGTGAGTTGTTAACATTTTCTGTAATTGAAGAATAATGAGACACTGTTGCAGAATTTAAAACACAGCTAATTTTGGATTAATGCCATATTTAAGATTATTATCTCATAGTTATTTCTCAGGAATAAAAGTCTTCTCCTAACTTGTTTCAGGCATAAACCTTTCCAGACAAATAACTTCCTCTAGCCACAGTGTGGAACAGTAAAGAAAAATCGAGTTTATAAGGAAAGTCTAGATGTGATTCTATCCAGGGAGTCTTTGTAATGTTTCCATAAATGTAACAAGCTATTAAGATTAGTGTTTATATAAAATTTATGTAAATAATAAATACTGACAGAAGGATTTTACTTAGGATTACACTTTACAAAGAAATACAAACATTTGTTAAGTATGATAAAATGTTCTTACTACAGTTTCTTCTCATTCCCCTCACAGTGGCTAGCATTATCAAATGTTCATCATAGACCTAGCTATATAACTCAACTCCTATATTAGCCCACATTTACCAGGAATTTATCGATTCAGGCTTTATATATATATTTCCATTATATGAAAACTTCTCAGTGTCTATGTACTAACAGTGGGAACATTTCTAATTTAAAATGATGAAGAACAGGTAGCCACATCAATAAAAACACGACTACTATATGAGATTTTGTCTGGAGCTCTGATTAAAAACTGAAGAGACCACAGAGACCAAACCATCCTGTCACACTTAGGGTTGTCCCACCAGTCAATACTGAGCCACACTGATGAAACTTTGTGGGGAAGCTTGCAGAGTTGCTTCCTGTGCTTTTCTGTAGCTAACATCTGTCCATCAGTGTGGAATGTTACCAAAGTACTAAATTTATATATCTGATTTCCCCATTATATTAAGGCCCCTTCACCCCATTCTTAAAATGTCAAAGGACATTAAAATGAGAGTAAACTGGATTTATGATCACTTTAGGGTCCAACTGTGTAAAGGAGTCTTAATGGAAATAACAACTAGAAAAGGTATAGAGAAGGGCAAAGATCATCAGAACTATGGAATGGCTCCATATAAGAAAAAATAGGACTCTTCAGCTTAGGAAAGGAACAACTGAGACAGGGGGATGGGGTATGCCAGAAATCTATAAGATGATGCATAGTGTGAGAAAATTGAATAGAGAAGTATTTTCACTGTGTCTCATAATATAAAAGCTAGGGGTACCAAATAATATGTATAATAACAGGTTTAAAACAAATGAAAATGAGTACTTTTTTTTTTTTAATACACATAATTTAGAGCCTGGTCAGACCTTACATGGGATGCCAAACAACTGTTGACTGGTTCAGTGTTGTTCAGCAGCCACAAGTTAAGGCAAAAACCGGCTCTGACTGCTCCTTACCTGTACAGCTGTAACTTGCCACTAGAGGCTTCATGAGCAGGGACAGGACTAAGATCTGGGGAAGGGGTGGACAATTATTTGGGCCCATGGGCCACACATGGAGTTTTGGTGAGCTGTTGTAGGCTGGGTCAGCAGCCTTCTTCTGAGCCCCCCACCCTGCCCTGCACAACAGCTCACCAAATCTAAGTGGCTCTGCTCTGTGCTTGGCTGCGCAGCTGGAATGGGAACATGAGCAGGCAGGAGTGGCATCCAGTAGTGGGATGGACAGGCAGGGCCAGCACTGGGATCGTGGGGCCGTGACCGTGTAGGGCTGGGGGCAGAGCCATGATTCACTGCCCGCATGCCCCTGTGGTGGGTGCTGGTTCTGCAGGTAGGGACATGCCCCTGTTTATGAAACCCATACCCATTGCAGGAACATCTGGGCAGCAGACTGTGGCTCTGTCCTAGCTCCAGCCCTGTGCTGTCACTCCCCACCCTCCCTGGCCTCGCCCATCTGTCCCGCTCCCAAACACCACTCTTTGCCTACCCGTGGCCCCATCCCATCCACCCAGCCGTGCAGTCTGCCTGTGTGGGTCCCGTCCCTGGTGGTGGATGCAGGGTGGACTCGCTGGGATGCCTGGGTAGTGGGTCTGGGTCAGACAGCAGCAGCAGCCAGAAGGAGCTGCCACCACTGGGCTGCTGGGAAGCAAATCCAGCTGCCACACCATCTCAGCCCCACTACATGACTGGGGGCAGCAGGACTGGCTGCACATATCATGGTCCAAGCTGCCCCCTGCATCTGGGCTGGGCAGGACTAAAGGAATGGGCCAGACGAAATCTCTTGGTGGGCCAGATCCAGCCCGTGGGCCATATTTTGCCCACCCATGGGGAAGGACAGGTTTGCTGCTCCCGCCAGGCAGAGCAAGTACTGCAGCCCCAGAGTGCCTGGCAGCTGCGTCACCCCCTGCTGGTACTCAGACCAGCCTGGTTCAGAACTTGTAGCCGTGTGTGTGTGTGCGTGTATGTGTGTGAAATTGGGAGGCACTGCAGTCACCAGGCACTCTGGGGCTGTTGTGCTCTCCCTGCCAGATGTGCCCAGGGGGGGTGAAGTGCTGGACCTGACTCCAGTGTACCCCATTGTCCCTACTTGCCCTGATCCAGGAGGGGCCACTTCCTCTTGGGACGCTAGAGAACTTGAACTTGGGTGGAAAAGCTGTGGCCACAAATCAGTGGACCAGGAGCAAATTAGGTGGATTAGAGATAATTCTGCCCTGGAGTAGTGTCTCATTAAGCTGAATAATGTGCAGCCAGTGCAGGGATTAAGAGCTCCAGAAGCTGCCTAAAGTTATCATGTAACAAGACCCTAACATTAAGAGCATATTGCCACATGGTGTTGTGGAGGAACTTCTGTGGAGAGGTTCAGAAAGAGATTAGATACATTTATTGTAGATAGGTCCATAAAAGAGCTCCTTCAGGGCATCTGTAAATATATTTAATTGGTATATATAATAACTTTATAGTTATTTATTAGTAAGTGAGCTTATTATAATGCAGCACTCCAATACGGATGTTGGAATGTTGGCAATTTGTGGGTCATTCTGGCCTTCAATTTTTAGCTTTGGGCCATAATATTAGGTACATAAGTGACATATCCTTTGTGATTTACTGCCCAATAACTTAAGAGCTGTTTTTTCCTAAACTGTCTTTACTCTTCTTTTTGTTTTACCTTTACAGTAAATGATGAAAGTGTCATGATAACTGGATCTTCTCCAGCTGGAGGGAAATAACCTACTGAAGATATGATCAGTCCTGAATGTATACTGCCCCTGACTGGGTATGGACTCAGTGGGCTATCGGTGCATTGCTTTTTAACTGACAAGAAACAGAACTCTTGTACATGACTATTAAGTGATCATGGAGGCTAGGTACAGACATTCAAAAAGCCCAAGTTGGAATTGATCTAAGTTGCACAGTTTTCTGTAAGCGGTGTAGTTTAGGTTGGTAGTGAACTGGTTCCACCATTTTTAAACCAGTCTGTGTGTGATGAACTTCTGTTCTGTTATGGGTATAGATTAATTTCCAATCACTTATACTGGTAAAAATGTAATGTCTGTACCTGGCTTAATGTACTTAGTTTCAGAGAAAAACTAATCAATAAAAAAAGTGATTGAATGTGAGATGTCCATCTCTGTAGTGGGCATAGGCCCAAAGACATTGCTGTCTGTCTTTTAAAATCTGATTTTTAAAAAGTTGGTCATCCTGAGTTAAAAGGAAAATAGTTGGACAAAGAAGTAAAGGAAGACAGAATTAATTTGCTGAGTGTAGCATGGATGCCAATTCAGGGGAAAAGAAAAGCACTCTTACGCTCACTTCAGAATGGCCGGGTATGACTCCACTAGTGCCTTTCAGTGCTAGGGCCCACTGACAGATTTACTGCTTGCTGTAGAGTTGCTCCTGCTGCATGATGGAAATGGCAGGTGTACTGTACTGCTAAGAGGATTTCTGTCTGAAATGTCTATTCTATGCAGATGTGTAACAGAGCAGCTAGAGGTCATGGGGGGACAGTTTAGTCTTTGCAGGGACTTACGTAGAAATGAAATTAAAAAAAAAATCTTCTTTATGACAAGGGACTCTTGTCACTAAACCATAGTTTTGTTACAATATAGGAACATAGCTGATATTGAATTGGTCAGTTGCTAACAGGTAAAACATTATGTATTTTAATTATTACATATAATAACAATATATATGGCTTCCCAAAATGCTATTGCTAACATCAAATTAAAAATCTAACTATGGCCAAATTTAAATAGGCTACAGGCAAACTAAAGGGGAAATATGCTACTTGACAGTAAGAAATTTTTTAGAGACAAGTCCAAAGCAAAACCTCAGATCCAAATGAACCTAAGACCATAGGTATTGGAAACTGAATCTGAATTTTGATCTTATTTTTTTTTGCTGGAGTCCATCACTACATAGTTTATTTGAAGCTGGTTATTGTATTTCATCAGTAAAACTACTTGAACTCAAAATTCAAACACAATGATAGCATTATTCTGAAATTTTTTTTGGTTTTGTATTTTGTGATTGAGCTTCACTAAACTAAAAAGCTCATAACCTGATCCTCTAAAAACTTGGACATATGCTTGATTTTACATGCAGACTGTAATCCCGAAGAAGTCAATAGGGTTACTCACAATGTCTAAATTTATGAATCTGTAAACATTTTCATAGGACTGGGGCTTCAGCTAAAGCTTTTGGGTTTCAGTCTCTTTTGTTAAAAACTCCAAATTCTGCCTGAGTTTGGTACAAAATCATGAAATTTAGCAAGCCATAACATTTACACTTAGGTCTAAGTAAGTTTGAAGATTTACAGACCTTAATTGGTCTCTACCCTGTTCATATCTGGTCTCAAGTTCCTTTGAAAGGTGGTGAACGCATGCATTTCAAATTTGTAATAAACTGTGAAACAAAGGGTGCTGTGTGGTTTTGCAAGTTTATTGAGAACACTTGCATTGTTCTTCTCATTAATTATTGGAACATATTTGTGGATACAAGTAGCTCATTACAATTTAGCAGATGAATAGCTTTAGCAGGAGAAGCTAATGTTACTGCATGCAGATACAGCACTTAAATGGACAAATGCACAATGTGATCATTCTTATCCAGGGGTCAACAATACTTTGTAGCAGGGAGCTGCTTAATGGAGCTTAGCTCCAAGCATGGGTTGCTTCCAACATGGCTGTCACTGAAGCCAGAGCCACAGCTAGAGCTGAAGCCAGGCCTGGAGCCAGAACCACAGTCACTGCCTCATCTCACAGTGCTGCAGCTGCCACTGTTTCACCTCACTGCCCAGGCAAAGACAATAGGCCAGGCTTGTTCAACATGCGGCCCGCCAAGCCATTTTCTGAGGCCCACGGTGCTGCGACGGGAAATGAAAGTAAACACTGTTTATTTTCGTTCCCACCCCCTGTCCCTCCCCCAACCCCTCAGCAGCTTCGTAATGGCTGCTGAAGGGCTGTAGAAGGGACAAAGTTTCCACACGCACCGTGTCAGTTTGATGTTGCCGATGTGGTGCATGTGGGACGAGGAGTAGCCATACGCTGCTTGGGACAGGATGAGCCCAGCCAGAGCAGCAGGGGCCGAACTGCACTTTCCCCCTACCTGTGCCAGTCAGTCCTGAGCAGCACATGGCTCCGCTGCCACTTCTGCTGGTGGTGCTGACCCACGTGGGTCTGTCCCACCTGGAGCAGCACGCAGCTGAAGCTGGCTTCCCACTTGGTGCTGGGGATGGGAGGAGGCTGGCCAGGTTGGCACCAGCCAGCAGAAGCGTCGGTGGAGCTATGTGCCGCTCAGGACGGGATGAGCCCAGCCGGAGCAGAAGGGGCTGAGCTGTACTTTCCCCCTGCCTGCACTGGTCAGTCCCGAGCGGCACATGGCTCCGCTGCCACTTCTGCTGGCTGGTGATGACCTGACCGGGCTTCTCCCATCCACAGTAGCACATGGGAAGCCAGCTTCAGCTGCATGCTGCTCCAGATGGGACAGACCCACCCCGGTCAGCACCACCAGCAGAAGTGGCGGCGGAGCCATGTGCCGCTTGGGACTGACCGGCACAGGTAGGGGGAAAGTGCAGCTGAGCCCCTGCTTCTTTGGCTGGGCTTATCCTGAGGTTCTTTTAATGTTTGTAAAATGCTTAGAGAGCCCCACATAGATGCAATGCATAGAAACGCAAAATATATTTTGACTTATTTGGTTGGCACCTTGGGCTGAGATTTTCAAAGCTGAGTCAAAAGGGCAACTTCCATTAAAATGAATGGGATTTAGAGGACTCCAAATCTTTTATGACAACTTTGTAACATGCCTATCTACCCCTTTTTGCAAATCTCAGCCATAGTTTGGAAGCTCAGCCAAAGAACGTAAGAGCTTCTGAACATAAGAGCATAAAAAGTGCCATGCTTGGTCAGCCCCATGGTCCATCTAGCTCAGTATCCTGTCCTGAACAATGGCAGAGGTGGATGCTATAGAGGGAGAGTTTTGAACTGATTAGACCCATTTCATTGTCACTTCCTGTAACTTCATTGTCAAAGGTCACATGACATCACTTCCTGATGTGATACCACTTCCTGTAAGGTCTTTAAATACAGCTCGCTGGCCCACTGGGTGATAAAAAGTTCATGATCCGGCCCCACGTTCAAAACGGTTGGACACCCCTGCAATAGGCAGACAAGGTTCTTTGGGTGAATCCAATATCTTTTATTAGACCAACTTAAATGGTTGGGAAAAAAAAAAGTTTTAGCAAGCTTTCGGGTTTAAAAACCCTTTGTCAGGCTGAGAAGCTTCTGCAGCTGGTGTGTGCTCTTCCTGGATTGAATGAATAGTAAAGAAGCCAGAGGCTGGGCTGAGAAAAGAAGCCACCTGGCCCTGCAGGCCAGATAAAATTGCTCCTTAGGCTGGATCCAGCCTGTGAGTTATAGGTTGCCAACTGCTAGACTCCTATCATATGAATAAGCTATTCCATGATATTGAAATAAATGATGCAATCCTATTATGTACTCTAATTAGTTCCTGCGCGAGGTGAGTTAAGGAAAAATTAGTTCTGTGGATTTCTTTTTACAAAAATGCACAAAAAAATAGCTAAGCCCCGATTCTTCTGTGACACAGGTTTACAATAATATTATTTCACTGATATTACTGGAGATTTTTTTCTGTCCACAGGGTCAGAATCATATCTCTGGATTGTTATTTCACATTTAAATAGAAAGCTATGATCACCCACTAATTTAATACACAAGATACAGTTCTGGTATCTGGTAGTGTTCTGTTATCCAAAGGACAAGGACATTCATGTTTGTTTTAAGCTGATGGATTGCTTCCCTTTTTTGTTTGTCTGCTCGCGGCTCTCTCCAAGCACCTGCTGGTGCAGCTGCAGAAAAAAGGCTGCCTGCACTGTGCAGGTTTTAAGCAGGTACCTGATATTTTGCTTTGAGGTGGCTGGCAAGTATAATTGGCTTGCTATAGAGCCACAACATTATCTTAGTCTTGCATAGTCTTTTGCAATAGGCTCTAATTTTATTTCATGAAACTTTCCCCTCCAACTATTTTTACATAGTAACTCATCTGACAGCAAAGTCCAAAATGGCATCTGCAGTGGAAGGTAGATATCCACTGTCTAAGTCTTATGGCACAATTTTGTGATGATAAGCATGAGCCAACTACTTAAGCGGCTTACATGTACAAGGTGACTTCTTGATCCTTCTTCAGTGAGTAATTACTCTGAAGAATATCTGCCCACCCCACTTTCCCCTTGCTTCCTTCTGAAATGAATCAAAACATGAAGCTCCACATGGTCGTGATTCTTGACATGACTGGAAGTGTAGGGGAATAAAGCCACAGTCTTACAGACACCAAGCTGTAAACATGATTAGCAGTCTCGAAAGCTTAGCCACTGTACTGGGTATCCTTGTAATATCTTATTAGATGTTTTCACCCCTTGTATTGGCTAGGAAAATAAAAGTATGTGGCTTTCATTTGCATATACAACTCCTTAGCAGTTACCAACAAAAGGTGCAAGCTTGTATTGTCAGAGCAAATCTGTTCTGCAAACTAAGAACACGTGAAAGTCCAGTGCCTTGTTTTGTCCTTTAAACCAACTAACAGTAGAGAAGTGGTCTAAAGAATACTTTGATTGTGCATAAAGAAAGTGGTGCTTGCTGTTAAGCTATAACCATCAAGATGTTACCTGGACATTCTCCAATTCTGTTCTCCTCTTGCCAAAAGAAAAAAAAACCTTTCAAGGCAAAACAAAGTAAAATTCTAGCAAGAACAAATATAGTTCACTTTTTCTTCAAACGAGTCTGATATTAAAGAGAAGAAAACATTCATTATGCTTGCTCCCCCCCCACCCCCATTTTTTTATAGTAAATGTCTTTGACCATATACTAAGCCTTTGCTTTTAAACATTACCTGCTGAAAGGGGATGCCATAGAACATATGGTATGAACATTACAAGATCACGTTCAGGTATTTTTTCTGTTACAAGCATGCATAGCAATTTCTAGGAATCCTGCATTGTACACAGAGCATGTTTGGTCTTGCATCCAAATCTTCATGAAAAGTGACAGTAAATGCAGGATAAAATGGCATTTGTAGCTACTGTTCTGCTAGGTTAGACTATTTCACAATGCAGTGCATCAGCTGATGCTAAAATAAGTAGTAAAGTTTGCATGCCAGTAAACAGAAGGTGTATTCACACCTGTTGTCTGGGTATTCATAGCCAGGACCCAAAAGATTTCTATCTAGGTGTCATAAAGATAAGTTCTTCAATTAAATCTAATCCTAAAGAACTGTATCATTGAAAACTTTCTAGTTTGTCAGTGAGAGATTTATGGATAGGTTATGAATTTGGAGTTTAAAAAGTTATTGTATAACTGAAATCAAAAGAGAATGGCCATAGCAGAATGGTTTCTTTGGGGAAAAATTTTCATTTCTTTTGCTTATCCCAAAAATATTAGAGCTCATAGTTTTCACTATTGTAATAAAGGAGAAACGTGCATGAGTATTTGTAAAAAGACTTATCTTTATCCTTTGGCTCCAGACATGTGGCAGAAATCAGAATAAAAAAGGTTGGCACTGGAACTGATAAATATCTTTTAAGTTATGAATTTTCAGGAAAAAAAAACTGGACAAATGGAAAAATGTTTTACAAAATTTTTTTGACGGCCTTCAACAGCTTTGCTTCCAGTTCTGTCACATTTGAAAAATTTTTGTCCATTGATTCCAGTGGTTGTTGTTATAGCTATGACTCAGCTATGGAAAGTGGCCCAAATTGAGACATTTAAATTAGTAACATCTTCCATAGAGAACTAGCTAACTATACCTATATCCTGGGATACCTGACTTCCTGAACATGGAGGATGATCCCTTTAAGTCCCTGAAGCATAAAGACTTATAAATTAGGTTTAAAGAAACTGTGCTTCCAGGGCTGAGATCAGAATAACCTTTATAGTCCTGGAAGCAAACAAGAGTGATAGGGTGAAACAGTGCACACAAAGTGAACTGACACACCATAAACTGGGGGTTGTCAACTGTGGGGGTATGTGTACCCCCGGAGTACTTGTGAAGGCCCTAAGGGGTACACGCAGACAGGTAGGCATGGAGCACTGCCACCCAGCACCCTGTGCTGCTGCTTCCCAGGAGCAGAGCTAGGGGAGCGAGGGCAGCAGCGCCCCTCTGTGGGCCACACAGGCACCGCCCAGCTGGCTGGACACGGCAGGGGCAGGAGCTCAAATGCAATGGCTGATGCCACCACCCATCACCATGTGCTACTGCCACTCTCCCACCTCCCCTTCTGCTCCATGTCTGGCTGCAAGCCACCCCACTTCCCTACTCTGCGTTTGGCTGCTGGGGGGTCCACTTATTAAAAAAGTTTGAAAACCACTGCCATAAACCATTAGGCATGAAGTAGTGCCATGAAAAGATAACAGATGAGTGATGCTGCTCAAGTAAAGGAATATGTACAGTGCCTAAAGTGAACTAGGAGCCAGGTATATTATGCTCAGTGTACCACTCTACTAATGGGCTTCTACATCTTGCAAGACCCAAACTAGCTTATTCAGAGTTAACTTGGGGATCTCTCCTTGGCACAGCATTGTCCTCATTGCTTATATTGGACCTAACTCCACAAAGCACTTTACTATGTGCCTTAATACTTACATCCTTTGCTGAATCATAGCCTTATTCTTTAGGACTTTCACTGATGCCCCCCCCCCCAAAGTCATTGACTACATTTAATCAAGATTTGCTATTTGGGGGATAGTTTTCTAGCCCAGGTTAGGAAGATCTGGCAGTAACAAGTTAAGGAATAAGGAATCCTGAAGTGTTAAGGAAGATTTGAGGGCCCAATGAAGCTTTTCAACAGGTTATTGTTTGACTTTATTATCAGAATCAGCATGTACAGAACTGACTGCTGACGAGATACATTATTGTTAAGGACAGCAACACATTATAATTCTGACAAAATTATTCACTTCACTGTGGTGCAGCAGGTGTTGCCACATATGATGCTGCACAAACACAAATGAATAATGAAAGGGATTATAAATTAAGGCTCTGAGGTCAATGGGACTATTCACAGCAGTAAAGCTAAGCATATTTAGGTATCTGCATGACTAGAGTCTAAGGCCAAACAGTCTTCTAATATAATTTTCAAATACACGCATTTTATTTCCTAAGTCCTCCATTTGACTGCTGTTATAAGAAAACCTTCTTATCTAATATCTAATTTGAAATCCCAGTACTAAATGCCCAAGACACACTTTTCAGTAGAAAGAAAACCATTAGCATTACACAAAAATTATCTCAGTTGATGAAAAATATAGTTTCCTCAGAGAGCTTTGGCATGTTATGGAAAGTTGTATGATGCTAGTAAACAGGAAATTAAAGAGGGAAGGGGATAGCCAAAATAAAATCAAGCCCCACAGGACCAATATATAATTGCAATGAAGTGTTGGCGGCAATTTGGCATTTCTTGAGCTTCTGGGAATAGAAGGTCACAGGGTCTAATTGTGCTGCGGAGAGGAAAAGAAAAATGTTTGCAACGTGTGGATGTTTTGGAACCATCTTCGCCTTGGAGCGAGGGAATTAATAATAATAAAAAAACAAATCAAATGGCTCAGCAACAGAGAAATGAAGCAGAGTATTGTTTGTGAAGGTCCAAGGGAAAGAGCCAACCTTTCCAAACTGGCTATAACTGTGTGTTTAAAAAAGGCAGACTATAATAATAATATAATGCTGGTAAGAAATGTTGGATAGGTACTTCTTCACAGTGAAGTAAGACCTGTGGCACCTGGTGTGGGGAGACACCGATGCTCATGTCTGAAACCAAGGTGGGGGTCACAATCTGTGTTTTTAGGGCTCGTGATAGCTGCAGTCAGCTCTGAGGAACTCTTTTAATAACTTCTGTGATAGGGAGGTCTCTTTCTGGATGTCTAAAGGTCTCTGGGGATCACAAGAAGGATAACTGGCACCTCTTAGTTCTCAGCAGAACTTGTGAGCAGGAAACAGACAGCTAGCCACATGCTCAGAGCATCAGGCTGCAAAAGATCACTGCATATGCTCAGGGGCTAATTGGAGTTGTGTAAGACAATATAGTCTGAACACCAAATCTTGAATCATACAGTGGCAGCGTCAGCACTAATTACGCCTGCAATATGTCAGGAAAGACCTCATGACATCTGAAAACACAACACACAAAAAGCTTATGAGGCTTCTTCCTCAATCGTAAGAGTAAAGAACGCTAATTCTCCACATTATGCTTAAAGTGTTGTAGCAGACAAAGAGAAAAAAACAATATTTTCTATCTAAAAGTGCTTATTAATAACGCCACCATTGTTATTATAGACAAGCTGCCCGTGCTACAGTTATTAGCACTACCTTTCTAATTATCCGTTTTCCGTAAAGATGGACCTGAGCCTTGGATTTTGTGTCTAGAGCTACTTTTTCCTCAAAGCATAGAAACTCCTCAAAAGAATACTTCAAAACACCCTGCTATTCATTTCCCTGGCTTAGCTGAAAGTGTATGTAAATACTAAGTGTTACACACGGAGTAGAAGGGAGCAAAGGAATCCCATGCACAATCTGTGTTATGACCATGAAAATGCAGACCTTGTGTGGTGGCTACTACTATTAATTTTTATTTACAGAAGCTAGGTGCTTTCCAAACATGTAAAAAGGATGGACCCTGCTCAAGCCTTCACAGTCTAAGGGCAATGCTTAATTGACTTAAATTGATTGAAAATGGCTAGCCTCGTGCTAATTGATCCTTATTCAAAAGTTGTTAGTGATACAGATTCTAATATGCAGCTAGTAGTTTTGCATACTAGTAAATAAATATATCTTTCTAGGCATGTCAGAGACAGGATAACTATTTTTAATATTTACTATCAAAGTGGAAAAGCTGAATTGTTTTTATAATTTGAACACCTTCGTCTAGCTAGTTCTGACAATAATCTCTCTTCATTGGAGATATCTCATTAAGTTCTCATAGACTAGGAACAACATTTAAAAAGACAATGAACCAGCATGGCTGTCATAAATGACAGAGCAGCTTCCTACCATATTTACAGTGCATCAAACCTGATATATAGGGGATATAAATAAAATCAGAATATAATATTAAAATATGTACCTAGAGTTCATGCTTTATGTGTCTTGACCCTGTTCCCACCAAAATCAGTGGGATTTTTGCCACTGACTTCAGTGAAGGAAGGATACGGCTTCTAAATTGTAGATCAAAATGTGCTGTATTCCTTTCTGTTTTAATGTCTATATAGATGTAGCCTGAAGTAGGAGGAAAGTGTCAGTTTTTACATTTAAGGATTTGTGCTTTATGAGGCTTGATATGTTAATGCTTCCTCTGGGGCTATTCTGGATAAGTGCTTTGCACAGGTGGCCTACTGCAATTTATAGACACAATAATTGAACAGGGGAAATAAGAGACAAGAGCATTTACAGCACATGGGATGCAGCTGGTTCAACCACTTTAACAGGAGGCATAACTTTTATATGACAGAGTCGCTTTCTAAGACACGGGAAAAGGACCTTTTCTTTTTCTGGGAGACCCATGCACTACCTTCTTGTACTTGCTTTCCCTGCTGCACATACCAGGGCATGCTCTGAGAGTCACGTTGTCAAACCCTTAAATGAGCAATTTAATCTACTATAATTTATACGGGTAAGGAACTCTTTTAAAATGAACATCTGTTAAACGAAGAGTCAGCTTGAGAAATGCATAAAACTCCCATGAACTAAACAGTCACATACCAAGAAACATTAAACTTAGAGAATTAATGGCAATGTAAAGCAAAACAACTGGCTCTTGCAGTTGATATTTAAAAAAAAAATTAGATAAATATAATGTTTTGTTGCTGTCTGAACAGCTGCTTACATAGTTAACCTGGATTTCTTTTGTTGCAGAACGTTGGGTATGATTTCTGCTGAGTGGTGTGAACTATGAGTAGCTTGTTGAGGGAGCTGTTGGTCTGGAGCCATGGTTATTTGCCTTTATAAAAAATTAAAATTTTAATAAGTGGATAGCAACTGAATAACAAAAACAGAATCTGGTAGGAAAACTTTTAAACTTAGAGAGGATAATAAAAGAGAACAAAAGGACCCAATTATATTTTTAAAGGAAAACCGAAAGCACGCCAAGTCACTACACAGAATTAAAGACAAGGAAAAATATAATGAATGTAATGGTAGAATATAATGAATATAATGGTAGGGTAAAGAGAATATAATGGTTGAATATAATGGTAGAGCTGAGATGATGTTGCAGCCATGCTGGTCCAAGAAAAATGTGTGAGTAAGGATTACACACACACACACACACACACACACACAATCACACATATGTGTGTGTATATTTATATAGATATATAGCTATATCTATATCTATCTATCTATATATAAAGAAAAATAGTTTCAAATTTGCTCTGTGTGTGTGTGTGTGTGTGTGTGTATGCTGTGGGTGTGTATATACACATATACATATACACACACACACAGAGCAACTCTGAAACTGTTTTTCCTCTATTATATCTATATCTATAGATATAATACATATATATACAATATTATATTTAATATAACTTATTATATTTAAAATAATAATTTACTTTACTTTAAAATCCAAGTGGCACTTCCTTTATATTGAACCGTACTATCAGATGCAACTGCCTGCTGGGGACATTTAGGATAAGGACATTTTTAATCAGAGTAATTCAGAGCTTGCTTTGAAAACATGAAAGACTTTGACAGACGATTTCTAAAAACCATTTAGATTAAAACAAATTTAATTAAATGTTGTTCAACTGCAGTTCTACACCCAACCTGCTACTTCCCAAAGTGTTCATTTTTTCATATATGTAAATAACATCTGTATACAGATGCTAAGGAATATAAATAATCAGTGCTATATTATTTTAATTTTAGCAACATTCTGGATGTAGACATGATGAAGTTCCATGTCAAGAAATGTAAAGTGCTCCACTTTGTGACCCCCAACACACATGCAGGCTTGGTGGGACCAAACTGGTTAGCACCACGAATGAAAGGGACCACAGGGTAATAATAGACCACAGTATGAATATGAGCCGGCAGTGCAATGCTGTAGCCACTAGGTCAGATAATACTCTGGCATACATCAATTGATGCATCTCCAGCAAAACCAAAGAGGTGATTCTTCCACTCTATTTAGCACTGGTGAGACTGCAGCTGGAGTACTGCACGCAGTTCTGGGCACCACACTTTACCAAGGACATGGGCAAGCTTGAGAGAGCCTAAAGAAGAGCTACCTGTATGATCAGAGTCATACAAGGAAAGGCTGAGGGATCTGGGACTCTTCAGCTTGAAGAAAAGAAGACTGAGAGGAGACCTGATAGCAGCTTACCACTACATTAGGGGAGTACATCAAGGGCTCGGTGAACATCAAGGGAGTACATCAAGGTTCAGCAGGCCACCCAAGGGGAAAACTAGGAGTAATGGCCACAAACTCCTTCAAGAGGAGACTGGATGGTCACCTTGCTGGGGTCATCTGACCCCCAGTTATCTTTCCTGCTTGGTGCCAGGGGCTGGATCCGACGATATTCTGAGGTCCCTTCTGTCCTTCCAATCTATGACTCTGTGGTGGACATTTTATTTTATGGATCAAATTATTTTTGCGGGGGAGAGAGGGCAATTTCTCCTTTCATTTACACAAATGGCACTCTGGAGTAAGGCACTCTGATCCTGATCTAACACTGCACTTAAAATAGGTACTTAACTTTAAGCACATGTATATTGTTACTGACATTAGTGGAAATTCTCTGCTGCATTGGGAACAGACCATTTAGTATTGATAAGACTGAGCCCTAAGTCACCTATAGTTTGATTTACTTCAGATTTATATTTGTGAAAATGAGAGCCAATTTTGACCTTTTGTCTGTAAGTTTTAGTTGCGAGCTCTTAGCTGAGTTTAATTGTCCAGTAGTCATAATAAATAAAATGCCAGCTATGCTTTCCTGACCTTGACCAGGTTCTTAGTGGCTATATTTACATGGGATACTGATGGTGCAGTAGCCCATGAGTGCTGTGTAGTAGCACTGTGTGGTAGAAAGTGTGATGCAAAGATACTGTGCAGTAGTCTAGGGCAACTGGGCAGTCAGTGTCACGAAAAAGCCATTTGGCAACACCACTGCACAGTAACTCTGGTTACTGCACAGTCATTTAGTACTAGTTTATACAGGTACAACTGTGCAGTCACTGTCTCATGTGGACACGGCCAGTTTCTATAAGGACTTAAGGATTGGGACCACACAGACTTAATATTAACTGACTTATTTTTCATCTTTAGCCCTGATTCAGCAAGGTATTTAAGCATATTTGCAGCTTTCAAAATGTAAGTGGCCCTATCAATGTTAATGGGGCTATCCACAGATGTGAGATTAGATAGAGGCTTAAAAAAAAAGGTTTGGTCTGTAAAAAGACTGATCTCCAGGCAACCAGGGACATGTCTGCTATGAACTATAAAGGATCAAAGGTGACAAATCATGAATTAATTGAATGGGTTTCTCTAGATTCCCACTCTTCCCTCTGTCATCATTCCTCACTCACTACACTTTCCATCATACCAGAAAGGGACACAGTACCTTGAGAATACATGCATGCATTTGCCACAGATAGTCAGTCTAGTTCCACTTTTTAAATTGAATAGTAAAAAATCAGATTAGAGATGACATTTTAAAGACACTCATGCCCTCTGCTAGGTAAAATCCAAATGTTCAGCTATATGCTAGCAACTCTATATTGTTAATATGACTGAGGTTCTCCTCTGGCAGCAAGTTGGGCTTTTAGAGATGCAAGCTTCAGCTTCTATTACCCTTACTGTTGTAAGGTCTGCGTGGTCATGATGTGCAACCTAGAGACAAATATGGAGCTGGGTGTAGTCAGTAGTTTGATTATAATTTATTAAAATGCTTTGTTTCCCTGACATGGGAACCACAAGGTTATAGCTTTGTTTCAGATTGTCTATATGTTGGCTATTTTGGTTTTATAGCTAAAATGCATGGCAAAGTACAGTAGAGGCTGGAAACATTATCGCTTTAAAGGAAACACAGTAATTCCTTTTAATACCATGCTGTAGTGAGGCTCCCATTGCCTTTGGCGGGGTCAGAATTTTATCCTTGTGGCTCTATCGTTAGTAAAGAACACAAAATACGTTATGGTCAGATTAAATTTTCAGAACATATTTTGCAAACTCCCTTTGTATTGTGAGTAGTGCTCATACTTCTTAGAGAGTTCTGCTATTTTGCTGAGCCTTTCTAGCAAGACATCAATTACACTGCTACATGTTGGTAACAGGAAATGCAATTTGACAGAATGATTAAGAAAACCAGGCAGGCAAAGTTCTTTGGGTAGATGTGATATATTTTATTAGACAAACTAAATAGTTGGGAAAAAGTTCTTTGCAAGCTTTTGGGCACAAACGCCCTTCTTCAGGCACTGGGAGACTGCTGTTTTGAGTTTTCTGTGGTAGAAAAGAAGCTAAAAGTGTTACAAGAAGTCTGTGAAATGTAAATAGGTGGAAGAAAAACAGGAGAACCTCAAAACTGCTGCAGGGTGATGTGTGAAGTTTGCTTTGGGCCATGATTCCTTAGGGGACTTAAGAAGATGCCTAACATTAAGCTCATTACTTCAGTGAGGCTAGCTTTCTCTTCAGCAGTGGCATTTGCTTAAATGCCTTGTCAAGTGAGAGCCTTACTATGCTTATGAATGATGGAGAAATATATGAACAACAATAAAACCTGCAGCTTCAAGTTTCTTGACTTTCCCCTGATTTTGTATGCTGAGCTGCAATTGCTTCAGAGGAACAGCCCTAGGCTTTTTGTTGCCCTAGGCAACTTTGAAAGTATATACCCCATACATGGTTTCCAATTGTCTCCACAGCAAACAGTTGCTAAGCTTGAATTTTCAGTTGCTTGAGGCAACTCCTTTTTCTGACAATATGTAGGAGCCAGATCTACTTCTGCATTTCAGGCTGCCTTATAGAAACAAGATGGCTGCCACCTGATTTTTGATCAATCACTTGTTTTGATTATGTGCAAGATGTTTTGAATAAAGGAGAACTTATTTGTACTAAACGAGATATTTTATATTATATTGTAGCTTTCCTTTAGGTTGATATATGAGTTCTACTCTCAACTATGGAAATGTTCACTTTTGATTCCTATTTAATGTAGTCAGCACTACAAACACCTTGGTCAGAAAGCTTTGTGCCACAAATACCCGGTCAAATACCCATGGTTCTGAATTTCACAGAGCCCTTATACAAGACTGAGCTAAGGCCATTTTCCCCTCTGTCTTTAGGTATTCTTTTAATTCCCCTGCATGCCAGCAAATTTGTGATTCTATTAAATGTTGCTTTGAAAACAGAGAGAGAAAAAATAAGTTGCTGCATTTCCATATGCTCTGTCACCCTACAGGAAAGTAAACAATTCTGCTTTGTTTCTTGATTACCAAAATAGTTTCTTGATGACTTGTTAATTTGATAGGCCAAGCAATTTATTAGGTGTTTCCTGTGTTTTTAACTACAGTCTGCATTGCAAGGAAACAAGTAGTGTCTGTGGCATGGAAGATGAGTCTGTGTCTGATGAGAGCCATGTGTACCAAACTCCCATTTTTCATAAGTGCTGTCATTTTACAGATGTATGACCCTCTTCTCCTGGTTACAGAGGAGAGGGGGCCAGGGGGAAGATAATGTACAGGGTTCAGTAGAGAAAACCTTGTAGGCAGATACACAAATCATGTCATGCAAACCAGAACAGGCTAAAGGAACATCACATCTCTTCTCAGAAGACAATAACAGATAGGACAGAGAAAGATGGAGTTTAAGATGATTAGGAAAACAGGAATGGTTAATGGATAACAGCAACGTGGCGCCAAGCAGTTCATTCCATGTCATAAAGATATGAGGCAACACAAACAGAGAGCAGGTAAAAGGTCTTTGAAATTCATCCAATCAATGCCGATCCAGATTTGTGCTCCAAGCATATTTGACAGAGAATAATATAGACTGTGGAGAACTTAATTTATTTCAAATTAAGACCTTTGTTTTTTTAGCATCTCTCATTCTCCATGTGCATTTCCAACATGGAATCATTATTATTATTCTCATTGTTATTATTAATAGTAATGTACTTCTTTTGTGATTCTTAGCATGTGCCTTTTTTTTGGAGGACTTGAGTTCACATGTGTCTCATGATAATCATTCCTCTCTTCTATTAAGCCAAGACGTTTGGAAAGGAACTCAGACAGTTAGAAGCAATTCTACCCCTCTCAACCCACACAATTTTCATACAGCATTCCTGCTCCCAGGCTCAACTGGGTCACATTAAAAGGTAATTCTACCAAGGACCCTGGTTCTGATAAGCCAATCTCACTTAGGATAAAGGGTTCAGTGGGAAGGGAATTAACCCTAAGATTCCAGTCTGAATGGGGAGTCAATCATTTCTTAGAGTACTTCTGTTTACCTTATATATGACATTATAGGTAGATAGATAGATAAAGGGAGATCTATCTATCTCTATATAATCTCCCTTTATATTTGGACTATGTATATAGCTATATATCTATATATATCATAGCATCATAGTATCATAGTGCTTAGGGTCGGAAGAGACCTAAACAGATCATCAGGTCTGACTCCCTTCTCCGGGCAGGAACAGGTGCTGGGGTCATATCACCCCAGCCAATTATCTGTCCAGCCTCCTCTTGAAGACCCCCGGGGCAGGAGAGAGCACCACCTCACTTGGGAGCCTGTTCTAGAGCCTGGCAGCCCTAGTTGTAAAGTAATGTCTCCTGATGTCCAGGCTGAACCTTCTCTCTAACAACTTGTGGCCATTATTCCTAGTAACCCCAGGTGGTCCCTGGGGGAACAGGGCCTCCCCCAATTCCCACTTGTCCCCCCTGGTGAGTTTGTAAACAGCCACCAGATCCCCTCTCAGCCTTCTCTTGTGGAGGCTGAATAGGTTCAGGCCCTTTAGCCTCGCTTCGTAGGACTTGCCCCTTGACCATGCAAGTGGCCTTCCTCTGGACCCTCTCAATGCTAGCCACATCCTTCTTGAAGTGTGACGCCCAGAACTGGATGCAGTACTCCAACTGCGGCCTGACCAATGCCACATAGATGGGAAGGATCACCTCCCTGGACCTGCTCATGATGCATCTGTGGATGCATGACAAGGTGCAGTTAGCCTTACTGACCACTTCCTGTCATTGGCGGCTCATGTCCATCCTGGAGTCAACAATGATGCCAAGATCCCTTTCTGCTTCTGTGTTGACAAGAAGGGTGCTCCCCAGCCTATTGGTGTGTTGCCAATTCCTTCTCCCTAGATGCAGTGCTTTGCACTTCTCTGCATTGAATTCCATCCTATTCTCATATCATACTATATATAATATATCATATCATATATGTATATATATGATAAACACTGTTGCATTTATCCAGTCACTCTGTCTACAAAGGCCAAATATATATATAGATATATAGATATTGTATATAGAGTGAATGGATAAACACAACAGTGCCATGACTTTCTAATCTAGGCCATTGCTTTAGTGTTATAGTGCCTTTAGTTTGTAAATGCCTCTAGAGAGTTGTCAGATGAAAACAACTTTTAGGATCCTCATCTGTGTTTATGAAAAGTTGATTATACCTGGCCCATCACAAGTGTTCAAGAGGAGAGGGAAAAGTGTTTTCCCCATGTAACCTTGTTCAAAATACCTCACTCACTATATGCCAAGGAGATTTACAGGTACTCAAAGGTCTTCTAAAACTGCTAAAAAGGAGCAATGAAGAATGAAGTGAGGTGGGGCTGTCCAGTTCTGAATCAAGGCTGAATTTCTCAGAGAATCCTTCCCCATAACGCTAGACAGTCACAGGAAAGCCACAGCAAAGCAAACCTCACCAGATAGAACATTACTCACCAAAATATACTAAAAGCTCTCTTCCTAAAGATATTAAAATACAGAAACAAGTTCAATTTGTTAGTAAACTTGCTTTTCTCAGAACAATTCTCTATGAAGTATATATTGTAAGTGGTTTTTCTTAGGCAAAGATTCCATTGACTTGAATAGAAATGTTGACTGAATAAGGAATGCAGACTTTCTTTGCCTGTAAACAGAATTGTAGTCTGCACATAATAAATCTCGAAAACAATTCAGACCTTTCATTCTAATTCATTATGAACAGAGCCAGAGTATATCTAAATTAATGATGAACACCATTTCCACTCAGTCCTACTCCTGCTGAAATCAGTGGCAAAACTCCCACTTACTTCGATAAAAACAGGAGCAGAACTTACATTTTTCAAAGTCTGTATTTGGGATAGGTGGGATAGTTCAACATTCCAGCTGCTAAAAATTTGGACCTCTGGCTTGGGGAATGGAGAGGGAAAAATGAACACATTTTCTGGTTGGTTGTCAGAAAAAAACGTAGTCTAACGTAAAGGGACGATTAGCATTACCAATGCAAAATAGATAGGATGGATTTCATATCAATAACATCAATTTTATATACTCATCCCATAATAAAATTTAGTCAATGTAATGCTTTCCAGCAGAATGCCCTATGATTAAATGACAGTTAAGTAGTTTCATTTGTCTCGATCAATTCCATTCAAAAGCTAAACACATCAAAATAAGTAACATCTAACCTATTATATAATAAAGAATGTTAATTATTGCAGAGTTAAGACTACAATTAGATAGAAAATGATGTGGCTTGCCAGATAACAAAGGTAGGAAAACACAGAACTAAATCTCTGTATGCAGTGATTACATCACACATGATAACACTATCCAAGATGCTATTGTTTATCCTTTAGATAATGTCCTAATCAATAGATACATAAAGGCAAAACAAGAGTAATTGAGAAAAGTGTATTTGCTTCCATATTGGTACATATCTACTGAAAGCAAATGGGATTCTCATCAGCAAAAAGTATTTGAGTCTAACTTGCAGTTCTTTTTGATTAATAGGCTTTGAAAACATCATGTTTAGGATATGGTAAATATGCGAGCATTTGCTTAGCTGAAAGATAAGGGGCTATAAAGTCAGCTGAGATATGACACAGCAAACAAAGACTAGAATAGCACAGTCAAAGTTGCAAGTCACCTTTCTTTAAGACCATAAAGAAGAAATGTGTTCCTCATTGTAGAAAGGTTTAGAGAGAGGGAGGCTCTTTCACACACATTTTATCAGATGACATTTTGTCAATGATACCTGGCTGCAGCAAATTCTGGCAGTGTACATCTTTCTGCAACTGTTTCATTCCCATGTCTATGTATAAAAGGGGTCCTCACTGTACAAGGTCTTGTACAGGCAGACAGGTGACCACAATGGTGTAATGCTGACAGCAGCTAAATCCTGCATTTGATTTACTACATTCTTAGTGGAGTTGATTCTCAGTCCTCTGTTTAAAAAAAAAGGCATTCTATATTACCGTACTAATACTGGGCATAAATAAACACCTTGGCCACTCTTAAGTTGATGAGAGTTTTGCTATTGACTTCAGTGGGGCCAGGATTTCACCCCTTCCATCCATGCTTGTAGCTGAGCTTATTTGTGTGTAAATCCTCTCTCTCAAATGTACATGCAGGGCTTTGCAGATGTAAAATTGTATGCACAAGGAAAACAGCATTGGGAGATAAGGTCCAGACTGCTCATCTTGTGTTCTGCTGTAAACCTTTGTTACTTCAGGGATCAAGCAATCTTCCCATTCTCAACATTGACTAGTGGTAAGAACAGGGGAGTGGGAGTCAGGAAGCCTGGGTTATATTCTATTAACTCACTTCCCAGAGTTTGACTCCCTAACTGTTTGTGCCACGCAGCGACCCATATGCAGATCAGGTGTTAAAATCTCTCTCACATGCATTACTATGAGGTTTAATTAATATTTGTGCTGAGCTTTGAGAGTGAGTGGAAGTTGCTACTGTGTAAATGCACAGTATTATTATTAATGTTCCAGGATGATCTTAAGAAAGTGAATATGATACATTAGGGATCCTTTGGATGAGGAAGCCCTGAAACTAATTAATGGATCTATAGGGTCACATCAAAAGGGTCCTTCTCTTCTCCCAACTCCCTTATTTATTTTTTGGCATCATCCTTTTCCTTCCTATCCTTCCAAAGCCCAAGGCATCACAATTCACATTTTCTTTGCATTAAATTCTCAGACGAAGGGAGGGGGGTGGGGGAAGTAAAGAGATAAAAGGGACAAACAGCTCCAGATACCAGGCAGTGTAACCAATTCCTTAGAGTTAGCCTGTGCTTTTGAATATTTTATCATTTATAAACTGAAAACACATTATGCTTTGATTTTCAAATAGCAGCTGAAGGAACATGCCTGTCTTAAACCTTCTAAAGGACAAGCATCCTGATTGGGATGAAAAAATATGCATTCGGTGTTTCCAAACAGTTCTTGCTATGTCCCACAATTTTGTGGAGAAAGGGGAGGGGTGAATGGGAGGGTAGAAACCATTTGAAAGGGTGCTTGTAGTAGTACACAATGGGCATGATTCTTTTCTGGTAGTAGTCCACTAAAGTCACTGGGATCGCACCAGCGGTGATGGGTTCCTCTAATTATTTTTAAAAAATTAATATAGTTCAGTGGAAATATGACGAATAATAACCAAAGGGGATTCTGAAATATAAACTGATGGAGGAATTCTTAAACTGCTCTCTCTTTTCTGAGCACCGCCAGTTTCCTGAAACCCTACTATGCCTAAAGAAATAAATCTTAACCTTATTTTCCCTAGGGGAATGAGAATAGATTTATCCCAATATTCTGTGGTACTCAAAGTAGGTTCTAACCTTGAATCGAAAAATTAGTGGACTCAGTCAAACTAGACAGACTGCACCCACGGGCAAAGGAAACGATAAAATATTGGAGGGAGATTGATTGTAAAATATCAATCTGTATGAGAAATATGACTAGGCATTAATAGGGCCTCAGCTTACTAAACTGATAAGCTTCTCTCTCTGTGAGTGCACCACAGCACAAGCACTAAGCACGACTTTCACATGCAAGACATAAAATACTTGTTACGTTCCAACTTTCAGCCAGAGCTGTGTAAGAGCCAGGCAGTACAGGGATACTGTACAACCTCACCCCTTGAATTCTACAGTGATAAGGCAGACTCCCAGGATTAACAGCCCTGTCAAAGGTAACTCTCTGAAGTGCTTATTTGTTTAGAAGAACCTCATTCATCATTAAGGAGTGATGGAAATGGAAGCCCTCCGACACAATATCTGAAGTCTACCTGGATGTATGCTTTTTTAGTATTGTAGAAAGAGGGAGATAAAGCCTTCCTATCGGGTTCTGAAAACAGTATTAAAATGAAATACATTACTCGTGTTCAAAATGTAAAGCTTCAAAGACGTTTGTTTTATTCCTTTTTCGTAAAAATATTGAAAGTCCACTTGTAGGAGTGTGTGCTTTATATGGACGGCAAAAGTCCAAATGGTATTACAATCTTAAGTACAGCATTACAGTCCTAATCTTAAATGAAAACCCTCCTTATATGGGATTATTTTTCCATTGGTTATTTTTGGACTATTAGTTTGAATGAGCTGATGAAATCTATCTGGTAAAATACCCGTGTTGATTTTTTTTTCCCAACTGAAACATACTGAAAAAAGTAAAACAAAATTAGAATTTGTAGGGACAAATAATAGAAACTTTATATTTGCTGGAATTGTTATATGGAATCTTTCATAATATGATCCTTAATTTGTTTTACCTTATGTTTTTGGGTATTCACATCTGGGATTTTCAGGCTAGGCTCATTTTTACATTGCACATTATTTGATACTAAGGGCAGAAAGTATATGAAAGAATTTATGTTTAACTGAGAATTGTTGGTATTGTTAGTGTTTGGAAAAATTCTCTCTTAGAGGAGAATGCGTTCTTGTAAAAGGTGATGAAGTTAAGAACTTGGAGGCGAGGGGGACTGAAAAATACGAAACAGCGTTAAGAAATGACAGGCGATGATATTCTGCTTTGTTGGTGGTCTTGTAGATGCTAGGCCTAGTTGAATGTTAAGGAATTAAGGATATTTTGTTCTATCATTTTGACAATGTGTTCAGTGAAGTGAACTAGGGAAGCTCGTTTTACCAGTATAAAAATTGCATTAGAGACCAGTAAAGGAGGGTCTTGTTCTACAGGAACACTGCCATTTGCCATGAAGCCAATATGAGAGTCTATTATTGCTGTGGTAGGAAATGTTAATTTTGCTCATGAGGCTGCATTTTAGTGATCCATGATTTTATGTTTAATATACTGAACAAAAAGCTATCAGGTTTGATTCAGCATTTCATAAAAGTTCCCTCCTTTTTTTCCTGCCACACACCAAATGCAGCATATTTTCAAATAACTGCCTGAAGGACTACTACAGTTTCATCCCCTAGCTGAGATGGTTTGTAAGTGCCAAGCTCCATACACTTCAATTACGGAGAAGAATTATACAGAATCACTGCCTTCAGCAATCTGATTAGCTGCCAATCATGGGACTAGAGGTAATAAATTCTGGAAATGATACCACATCCTAGTTGATGCTGCTGCAAAATGCAAAATGATGTATGCACTGCATGATATAAATATATGTTACTGTAAATCTGAAACTGCCTTAATTCCTGCTGTCTTTTTTTTTGCTCAGTTGTGCATTGCTTCTGCATTATTTTACAGCTGATTACCTCTGACTGCTCAATGACCGCTCCCTTAGAAAGTGCTAATTAAGATACTGAAGAGTCTCATCTAATATTTATACTTCTGGTGTTTCACTAGATCATTTTGCAGTGCATGAACAGCGTCATGAAGAAGGAATTAGAAGCAGTATAGCTTTGAGCCTCAGATAATCCTTCACTGATTAGTGAGATTCTCATCATCACCTATTCTGAATGCACTCCTCTCAGGATGTTGATAAAGCCTTTCAGTATCACAATATGGACTTCCAAGCACAGCTACAGCTTTTCTACCCAATCAAAGTGAAACCCTCAGTTCACCTGGTTAAGCTAGCTAATCCTAAATCGGCTTTTAGATTGTCACTTAACAACTCTGAGGCACTCCAGAAGGATCCCACGCAAATCCTGTGGTAAATGAGGCCTAGGCTGAGGGAAAATGAACAAACACAAAGCTTTAAAAAATGGACAGCAAGTTCTCTGCCGAAAAAAAAAATCTTTGGAGTAAGAATAAAATGTCACAAATCAGACAGTTGTGTTTAGTTGGTCTACCTATGATGATGTACGGCCCAAGTGATATCTCAAACTGTATCACCTATATATTAATTTAACCACACAGTAAGGTAAACGGCAAATTTTGTGAGAGCTTTTGGTGCTTTGTCTTTCATCAGCATGGATGACTAATAATACAGTGCAAAAGAATGTTAAAAGTTTCATTAGCCTGTGTATATATGTTGACTTTGAAAAATGTCTGAACAGCCTGCATAGCTATGAATCAGAAGCCCCCGCCCCCATGAGCCTTTTCTAATTAATTTTTAACCAAAGTTAAGGTTTTCTGGTAATGTTAATCTTTTTTACCTTATATGAGGTGGTTGATTCGTCTTTATTTTTTCTGAACTACAGGATATAAAATATACTGCAAACCTTGGTATCCCGTATTGCCTATTGAAAATGAAAACTTTGAACATTGGGTTATGAATGCTTGCAAGTAAAGTGAAAACAGAAACAAAAATAAATGAAGCATGTGGTAGTAAAGATCCAATCCAGATACGGTCCTGCGCTGGTTTTTCAATGACCAGCGGGGTGCAAAGCGCTTTTGTATGCATGACTGGAAATGCTGCTAGTGGGCTCATGTGTCTAAATGGTGTGCTCCTGGGGTAGGCTGAATTCTCAGCTCCATAGAGTTTAATGTAAAATCTTCTTTTGGATGCAGACAAATCAGAAATTGCATGAGCTATCTGGTAACTGGACAACTGAGTCTCAGTGTAAGTTAGAGCGGACCATTACCACGTGGAACCTCCAAGCTAGATTGTGATACAAACAGAATTTCATCAGTTCTGGATATTCAAGGTGTGAACTACAGTATGGGAACAGGCGAGACCCTGTTTTTTCTTCTATGCATTACATTTTAAAAATCACAAACAATAATAAAATAAGAAAGAGGAATGAGAACAGTTCTGATCATTGCATTTTTAAAAAAATGCTTGTTTTGGCCCTGAACTGCAGTCAACTACTGCCTAAATTAGAGGATAAATTGTTTTGTTCTACAAAGGGGCAAGCAAAATAAGAATCTGCCCTCACTTTCCTCCTGTTCCACTCTCACATGCCCTTCATTCATCTTCCCTGGAAGGTGGAATGAGTTAGCAGTGATTCGTAACTCAACTACCAACACGTGGGCACTTAAAGGATAAAGCAAAGAGTGGCAGAGAGTAAAACTCTTGCCATCTGGAGCTGCTCACTTACGTACCAGTGTGCACTGATGCCAGATTAAATAGAAAAAAAAAAAACACACAAGAGCTCCAAGTTTATTATCTTTCATACTGAATTGTTTAGAAATAATAAATAGAATACACAGTTTATTTTGTCTTGTGGGAAGTTTTAACAGTTTGTAGGATTAAATGGCTTTCCCCTTCTGTGAAGGGTCTGATGTAAACTCTTGTACCAAGGCTTAAAGTCTTAAGGCTGTTAGAAGTTTCCATCAGTCAGTCTGTATGTCAGTGGATAAAAAGTTGGTTGCTGATCTGACCTGTTCATTGCTCTCTGGAAAGATGCCATCAAACTACAGACACATTCTACAATGTTGTGGGAGGGGGAAATTGGGGAAGACTGCTATTCAGTAACAGAGGTATCTGTACCTCCAGATCCAACACTGGGATGCTCAGGCAAAGACTTAAGAATACTGAACCAATTTTTGCATTTGTTCATGAAATTGAAGCTATCCTTATATAAAGCCTAATGATTTCATGCATTTGCCTGCTGAGTGGAGGAAAAGAAAAATGAAAAATCTTTAGTATGCACTTTGTGATTCGAGGCAGGTTAAAATGATCTTTGTTCAACATTTTAATTCCAGGCTTTTGCTGAATAAACTATACTTATACAGATTAGTACACTGAAGATAACATTGTCAATGTCTAAAAACTTGCTATAGGTCATACGATCTCAAACTGTGATTGTTTTACTTTATAAGTACTGCTGTGTATGCACATTAGCATACATCAAAAACATCTACATCAAATATATATTCTGAAATTATTATTTTTCCTTTTGTAATAGCTCACGGCATTTCCAACCCCTCCCCCCACCAAACAAACGAAAGCAAAAGATTGTTTTCTTTTGCACACTGTACTCTTAATTTTACTCATAATGAACTTTTTTATTTTAGTAAGACATCTAGGGAAATACTTCCCTGTAACTGATAAAGCATGATCTATTTCTCTTCTGAAATGGATTTCTCTTAATATTTATCTACCTGCTTCTTTCTAGCTACTTTTATTGCCATCTTTGGGAGCAATTACTAGTCTATAATTATACAAGGGTCATTTGGAAATCTCTGTTCAGGCAATATTTTACTTGTACCTCTGTGTTTTCACCCCTGTTCTATTCCTGAGAGTCAAAAGTGGATGCTATTTCTAAATTTACATTGGCAAATTCTGGGGAATAATTTGATACGAAATCCCCAAATTCTTCCTCAGGCAAAATCCTTTAACAAGATTTTTGCCCAAGGAAGGAATGAGTTACATGTTACATTTAGACCATACTAAGGGCACTTAAAACAGGAGCATCTACGTGTTAAATCTCATTAATTTTTGCTAAGTGTCCTCTGAGCATCACAATTTTATGCTACTTCAAGCAAAGGTTAACTCTGGGCTGTGCTGCCAAACTCAAGTTAGCATACGTTCAGTCTGCTCCAGGGAGATAAAACAAACAATATGCAGTCTTCTAGCATCTCAGAAAGAATAGTTCCCAAGGCTGCTCCATCCTCCCCCACACATAGGCATCCAGAACAGTGATAGAGCCAGGTGTCCTGGCTCCTAGCCTGCCCCTACTCACCAGCCCTCTAGTGGCAAGTCAGAACTGTGTAGGCAAGAAATGAGATTAAACCTTAATATGCGCCTGCTCACAGCACATTCTAACTTTAACATCAGTTAACATTTCACAGATTTATCTAAGTGCAATGTATAACTTCACCCTAAAAAAGGACTTCAGGATTTGACAGCTGGTCTGCAGTTTGGTGATCTAGTTTCCTGCATTCACTGATTTTCTTGAGATTTGTGCCCAAAAGCTTGCAAAGAACAATTTTCCAACTATTTAGTTGGTCTAATAAAAGATATCACATCTAACCAAAGAACCTTGTCTGCTTATGTCTTTAGACCAACACAGCTACAACCAACAACTATGATTTTCCTGATTCACTCCACCTCCACTTTTATGGGAAAGTAGGAAGAAAATCCCTTCTTATGTTCTGAGAAATGTTAGAAATAACATACACAACGATAGTAGTAAAATGACAGTAAGAACATTTTGGTCCACATTTGGGTTTAGTCTGTACTAACATTGCACAAGTCAGAGTGTGTGTGTGTGTAGTTTAACGCTCATCTTTTCCTTCTGCTGATTTTGGGGCCGCTCTTTGGAGGTCAATTTCATTTAAAGCTCCCCTAACTTACTTAATTTAAAATATAGTGAAAATAGTGAAGCTGGTCTTATAAAGCTACAAAATAATAGGTTAGGCTCCTTTAAGAAACAAGTACTGTTCCCAAATGACTCATACTCAGTTTGAGAAAAAAGGAACTAGGTGCAGATGATATGTATAGTGAATGTAAGAGCCATGGAAGAGTTATAGGTCTTTATAGCTCCTGCCCTATTAGCAGGTCTAACATAGGATTTGTGTCTCTACTGCTTTGGCATCGCTGGTTACAATGACTAGTAAATACATGCACTGCATTTTAAAGGACCTGCATGCATAATAATGACATTGCACATTTTACATTGGGTTTGTGCACTGAAGTTAACTGCAACATTATAGGGTTTGGAAAGAAGGACACCTTATTCCAGGGTGGCAGACTGTATGCTGCTATTACTGTGCTTCATCACTAGGTGTCAGAGAGTCAGTAGCAGCCCATGTACATTGAGCAAACACTACCCAAGAACAAGCTGCATACATGCAACACCTATACTAATGTGATTTATAGGTCATGTCCACTCATGCATTTGATCTGGGATCAGTTTACTTGCAGTCTCCCAGCACCAGTCCCATGCTCACAGGGCTGGTGCTGGGAGATAAGGATCTCCCAAAACCCACTCCCTGATTGTGATCTCAAAGCAGGGGGCTTGGAGCTCACAGATGCTGGGGCAGGGGGACACAGTCCCCACCCAGGCTCTGGTGGCAGAGCCTGCCCTGGCAACAGGCAGCTCCTGGGGGTAGGGCACAATCTTCTGGGCCCCTGGTGGACAGCTGACTGGGAGCAGATTTGCTCCCAATCAGGCATCTACATGAGTGGAACTGTGCCATTACTAATAGAAAGTAAACTTGCTACTTGCGTTTGCAGGTAGCAAATTTACTCATGATTACTGAGGTTTACTGCATAGTAAGCATGTGCACATGTAGATGCACATGATTACTACACAGTAAACTACGCTGCTGTGCAGTTAAGTGTCTTATGTAACACACCCACAGACATGTAATTTTACAAATGATTCTTCCCAGGGTTATTTTACACCACATTAGGCAAAGTTATACCAGTGTAAGGATTTAAGCCATCTGCCCACTCCTTGTTTATACTGTGTACATTTGTTATTTGCCCAGGTCCAGAATGCTGTACCAAGTCCTATACCATGTGTATAGGGAGGCATAACAGATTGGGCTGTGAGAAGCACATGGGCAATTTATCTTGCCTTCTGCAGACTTCAGAAGTCTTGCCCAGTTAGAATGCCTCTGGGCCATCCACATACAGAACCATTTTGCTTCTCTTATTTTTCAAAGGGCATTTCCACATCAGCAATACCTATCTATTGGCATTTTTCTGTCATGCCACATGACATGAGGCAATGGTGAATAGGATCAGGTCAGGGGTGCATCTGGTCTCACCATGTTTGTAGTTGAAGAAAACAAGGTAATAAAAGTTATCTTGGTTAATTTTTATAGCTTTTTCTATTGGCAGAATGCAGAGTTTATCATTTAGGGGAGGGATAAAATCATGATAGATGAAAACCAAACATTAAACATGGACAGCGCAAACATAAGCCAAGTGTGGGTCACTGGACAATCGAAGCAGATTATGACAATGGTTTGGGAGTGACTTAGGGGCACTGCTCAAGATATGAGACAAAATGGTTTGTTTGCAAAAGTGCCAAATATTCTTTTGAATTTTACTGATTGACTTTTTTTTCTGAAGGAGGAATTGGCAAGTCTTTGAAGGCTATCAACAACTCATTCCTTTGCTCAGGTTTTCTAAAGGCGTGGAGAATCCCCATTGTGAATCTTGGCAATATGTCATTAAGCACCATCCGATGCAAGGGAATAACCTTGTTACACAATGACATAGATTATGTATCACCTGGAGAATCTAGCACAGACATAATAGTCAACAAGGTAAAAGAGGAAGAAGAAGACCACATATGAAGAGCTGAGTGGACTGAAAACAATTCTGTAAAAAATTCCTTAATAAGATACAGTTAACCCTAAATTAGAAATTAGTCCTTGGCCTTGATCTCTTGGAACACTTCCCAGTGAGTCGGTACTGAGCCCGGTGCTTTGCAATGCTGTCAAGAATCTGTGGAGGTGTCACTCTTTAGATAATGCAAAACCAAGGTCTTGGCCACTTAGCATCTTATGTTACTTTGAAGGTGTTCACCTCAAATCCTTGACAAATTCCTACTCTCTTCTGTTGCACTACTTTAATTCTCACTGCAGCTCCATTACAAAGCATTCTGCCTATACTGTGGTCCTGTGAGAATCTGCAGTTAAATAGCTGACAAGTTCCATTCTGGTGGTAGTAGATATATCGTTGTATGCTTAGTTAGCATAGTGCTTCAAGAACCTTTCAGAAGATATGCATTACACCTCTACATGTTATTAAAATACCCATTTATATAAAATGGTTCCTGATAGGCCGCGTTTAGAACACAAACCTGACTTCTCACAACTCATCTGTTTTTGTAAAATATTTGATTTGTGAACAGATATCACTTATTGCTGTATGAAATGGATGAAACTGCTCTAAGGAAAAGGAAAAACATTGCAATTTGAATGCATATTGAATAAAAAAATACAACCTCAACTTGATTTAAACATAGAGGCCCCTATGATATGAAAAGCAACATTATTATCTACTAGTTAATACTGAATCTTTCATTAGGCACGGTTACTTTTATGCCGTTACCAGAATTAAAATTTATTTCAGGAACAAAGTGCAAAAATATACTCTCGTTCTGTTTATTTTAGCTGTAAAGAAAGCATGTCCATTCCAGGTTATATGAAATACAGTTATGAAAAATTAAATAAATTGACTCCCCCAGTTTCTCACAATCCACAATACTTCAAATGGCAAAAAATTAAACAAAAATTAATAAAATAGTCTCCACAGAGTTGCATATATCACCAGACTGTAAAAACCCTCCCACTTCTTAAATGGAGGAAAGAAGAGACGGGCTTTGCTGTTTACCATTACACTCAGTCTATTTCAGAGGAGAATGAGGGAGAATTTATTGACACTGTCAGTAAATTTACTTTAACTATTTTACTACTGCTAAATGTGCCAGATATGTTCAGCAGTTACATGTCTTAATGTTCCATTGATTTCCTTTGAATGGTCACTTAAAACAACATTATAGATGTGTGCAATGAATCTGGCAGGAAAAGGATTACATTTCTTTTTATCAGTCTATGGATTTCCAGAAAAAAATCATTCCCCATTTAATTCCAAGCTCCATGTTTACACAAAAGTGTATTGAGACCTTGAATCTGGGCTGAATCCCAGGGCTTTTACAGCATTTTGGTGGCATAAAAGGGACAGAAATCTACCAGATATCCCAAGTGTAATGGATTCCAGGTAATGCTGGGTTGAATAGTCTTCTGTAAAATAAGTTTGAAGAAGAAGAAGAAAAAAAATCCCCCCAAAACCCAGAAAAAACACCAATGGCCAGATCCTCTTCCACCTATTAGATGCCTAAGTGTGATCTTACTCCATCCTGCTTGGGTCCTTGACAATCTTAATAAAGAGAGTAGTCTCGTTGTCTTCCTCCTCACTACATTCTTCTGACTGAGTCTTAAGACTAAGATGATGGTCTGTTACAAATGTAGATGCATTAATGGATCTTCAGGGACTTAAAGTTGAATAGGATTGCATGTAGGTTCCCTATAGATAGAACTCTACAGAATAAAGTCCTGGTTTCATTCAAGTCAATGTCAAATACAGCATCATGATTTTGATGATGCTGATTGTTCACGCAAAGGATGAATTACATTTCAGATCCCATATTATCCTGGGCCCACAGGCCACATAGTGAGTTTTGCTGAGCCGTTATGAGTTAGGTCAGCACCCCTTCTCTCCCGCCCCTTGTGCAACAATTCACCAAAACTCCCTTTGTGGGATAGGGCCATAGGTGAGCGGTGTTTGGGAGTGGGATGGACGGGTGAGGCCAGGACAGGGTGGTAACAACATGGGGCTGGGGCCAGAACAAAGCCACAATCTGGTGCCCGCTTGCCCAGTTCGGTGGGCAGGAGCATGCAGGGAGCAGATTGTGGCTCTGCCCTGGGTCCCAGTCCCATGCTATCACCACCCCAAGATCCTGGACTCGGCCCCAGATGCAGCTTCCTACCTGCCTGTGGGCCCAGCATGTCTGTCTGGCCTCCATGGGTCCTAAGTAGTCTTCATGGGCCACTGTCACCACCTGGCAATCCCGGGGTCTCCATGGAGACCAGTCAGAAGCTGTGCAGGCAGGACGCTGTACAGGGGGTGGACGCAATGGGGCTGTAGACAGGTAGGGAGCTGTGTCCAGGTCCGGGACTGAGGCTGAGATCATGAGGTAGTGACAGTGTGGGGCTCGGGCCAGGGCAGAGCTGTGATCTGCTCCCTGCATGCCCCTGCCCACAGAACCAATGCCTGTCTGTCACAAAGGCATGTGGGTAATGGACCACGGCTCTGCCTTGGCCCTGGGCCCGTACTGTTGTTGCCCCAAAATCTTGGGGTCTCCCCAGCCCTGCCCGTCTGTCTCACTCTTGGACACTGCTCCATGCCAGCCCTTGGCCCCATCCTAGCCACCTGGCCAAGCACCCTCCCCACATGGGTCCCACCCCCAGCAATGGCTGCAGTGCAGATGGGCTGAGTTGCCTGGGCAGTGGGGCTAGGTCGGGTGGCAGCAGCCAGAAGGAATCACTGCTGCTGACATTGTTGCTTGGGCTGCTGGGAAATCGAGTTTGGGTGCCAGGCCGTCCCAGCCCTGCTCTGCACCGCCCCCCACAATGTCCTGGGCTGCCCCTTTCAGCTGGGCCGGGAAGGCTGGACAAAATCCCTCAGCAGGCTGGATTCAAACTGTGGATGATATTCTGCCCACCCCTGATTTAGCCAGTTCTTCTATTCCCTCACAACTGGTTTATTAAAAGATAATGTAGGATTTTGCCTCAGCTATCATCATGACAGATTTCTTATCATGGTCTCATTATTATTTTATAAAATGTTTCATACACTATCATTGCCATAACACAGTGGAGCCAAACATTTAAAAGAATGGGAGCCAAAAGACAGTCTAAGCCCATACATAAGTAGGTGGCTTAATTTTCCTTAAGCACCCACCCACTCCCACCTAAGTCAATAAATTTTGAAGCCTACTTTCAGGTATCCCTTTCTTTAGAATGTCATCCTGAATCTTACACCAGTAAGAAGTTACAGTATAAGATTATATTGGGGCATTATAATAATCAACCAGCAAGTAATTAAAAACTATTTCAATCAACCAACAAGTAATTAAAAACTATTTACCAGTGATGTCATCCTCACTCTTTTCCAAATAATCTTTCAAAACAAAGCATCCCTAAAACTTGCAGTCACAAGGACAACCACTGCTGTGTTACTTTTCCCCTTCCATTCCTGCAAGAAATATGAAGAGGTACAGAAATTTCAGAAAACCAAAAACAGAGAGAAAAAAAATGCTAACTGCACATTTCAAAACCTAATGCAAGCTTGATTTAGGTTTGTTTCAAGCCAGTTCTTATTTTATCTGAACTAATTTGCCCATCTTGTGTTTCTTCTGAGATGCCGGTCTTCCTTGTCTTAATAAACAACCAAATCATTCACAATAGGGCTCCGAGAAGAGAACAGGATTCGGCAAAGCAAATAAATACATCAAAAGGGGAGCAGAAATATCCCTTGCATAGAATGCAGGTATTCTATTTGGATCACCGCAGCATTCAAAAAGGGTACACGTTTTTGTGCACAGTGCCTTCTGGTAGAGAGTTGCAGAGACTTGTGGGAATTTGTTATTCTCCTCCTGAAAAGTTCAATTTTTTGGGGGCAAAAATTCACACACTACCCCTCATTTTCAAGAATCTGCAACACTTGTTATGCCATACAGAACTTTAGCTTCAAAACTTACTCTTGCATCACTGCAAAATCCACCTTTCATTTCTCTAATCCTCCAAGGCAGCTAGAGGACAAATATATTAAACAAAATATTGTCTTCATTGTGTTATTAAAGAGATAGAGTCAGGGTCCTTGTGTTATGAAGTAAGACTTGATGTTTCTTTGTGATGAACACAAAAATATCTGCAAACACTCACATCTTCTGCTTTAAAATACTAAGTCTGGGGATTAACATTCTTCTTAAAAGAACAGCAAGTCTAATTTAGCTATTTTTTTAGATTCAGCTTTCTAAGGCAAGAATGAGGCACTGGCCAAAAGTGAAATGTTTTACTGTCTATACTAGTGATTCTCAACCAGGGCATCTATTTTTCTGTAGACAAAAAAAAAAAGAAAAAAAAAAAGGTGAAAACGAAGAGCTAGCATTTTCCAAGGGGTGCCTTGAGTCTGAAAATGTTGAGAACCACTGGTATATACAGTAGAACTATTTGTTCTATCTTTGCCTAGAAAGAGGTAGAAGAGGCCTCTTTTACAAAATATTTCATGTTTTATTTTTTTTTCCCAGATGGCCTTCAGCAGCATTGCAGTCTACAGGTGTAAGCACAAGGTAATTACATCTTTTTGAGAGAGGCAGTATTATTTCCTCGCATACGAAATGTGGGGCAAAGACATTGCTGGTTTATACTCTGCCCTTCACCACTCAAAGGACAGCAATTGGGAGCAACCTCTTTAATCTCCTGAACTAGACATTTTTATGGCCAAGCAAACGTGCTCTGGTCATGCCACAAATGCCCAGAATGTGGGGCTACAACATACGTGGTATGAATTCATATTGCTATTTTATGGCTGATGTCTGATAACTTTAAAATGGGAAAATGTGGGCAGTGTGGAGCTGCCTGTGCTTTGCAGCTGCCCTGGCCAGGCACTCCCAGGGCTTCAGGGGCCCAATCCTGCATGGCCTGCAAATACCCATTTCTTTGGGGCTCAGTATGAAGCCCCTGGACATGTGGGAGTGCCTGCCTGGGTTCCCTGGGCACATGCTGACACTTCAGTGCAGTCCTGGAGCTGGTGGAGTGAGTTTGGGACACCAGGTGCATGTCTCCATAAATGAGGAAATCCATACTTTTCCTGCTAGCTGAAGAGTACCGGGGGATGCCATAGCCACTCCTCTGCTAGTGGGGAAATCTGGGATCCCCCCAATGTATGGGGGAAAAGGGTGGGACTGAGTGTTTTCCCACAGGAGTGGGCCCAGGACCCACCTGGGAGCAACCAGGACTGGATCCTGTGGAACAACAGGCCACATCTATTTCAACCCTATGAAGTGGATTGGCTGTGCTGGGACACATCCAGGCACAGCTGATCCACTTGACTGGGCATCATCTGTTTAAAGCCCTAGAGACTGCAGTTCTTTCCTGTCTTTATGTGAATAGTTCAAGGGGATAAGGTAGAAATCAACCATATTCTTTCCCCACACGCTGTTTTACCTTAATACAGGCCAGGAAATATCTAGCTCAAAATTTGTCCTGTCAGAAAAACTTGGCTATTTTTATACTAAAGAGCAATTTTTGGTGTATTGTGATATATTGTAAGTGATGCTGAAATATAAACAAATCATAGAAAATTAGGGTTGGAAGGGACCTCAGGAGGTCATGTAGTCCAACCACCTGCTCAAAGCAGGACCATGCCCAACTCGATCATCCCAGGCAAGGCTTTGTCTGCCTGGGTCTTAAAAACCTCCAAGGATGGAGAGTCCAACTGTTTTAAAATATGGATCTAAAATAGAGGAGAAAGCACATTGGTGTAAACTTGTCCCTGTTTTTTTCTTATATTTATCTTAATTGCCTTTATTCATTTACTCAATCAGATTCAAAACAAACTCCAAACTTTTATTTATAGAGGTAACTCAAAGTTACTAGCTGACTAGCTTCAGGGAAGTAAGTGGGACAACCTCACATGAAGAGAGTTAAGCATGCATAGAACTATTTGCAGGATCTGGGCTTAAGTGATGAACTCTATGAAATTCAGTAATGAGTCATCCTACTTGTGGTCAAAAAGCTGCTACTGCAAACACAGTTTTGAAGGTATCTAAGAGAACTGCTTTTGCCTTTCAGGCTTAACATGTGTGGCTGTCTTTGAACATGCTGGGATGTTTATGTATCTGCACACATAATATATTGAGACAAGGTAAATCCCTGCTTTTCTTTCTTGTCTTTCAGGTATTTTCAGTGCTTTCTTTGGGCTTGTCTTTCTGTTTGAATTTTGCAATCCCAATTCTTTCAAAACTAGTTGGAGAGTAAACAGAGAGGCTTTGTACCATGAAAAAAAAAAGGCAGATGAACAATAGACAGCAAATAACACAAACTGCTTTTGCATTTCGTCCTTTAAACAAATTAGAGTAAAAGCTTTTCTTGGAAAAAAAGAAAAAAAGACCCCCCCCCCACAACCCTGCAATCATTAAATGATTTGACATGCTTAGAGAAAGTCAGTCTCTCTCACATGTATACACAAAATCCTTTTATCAGGTTGTCTCCCCATTGTGCTGAAATACGGTTGTAATTACCTGGCTGTTCAGAGTAAACAGATAACAGAGAGGCATTCCAAGGGGTTGCATCCCTGAGGCTGCAGTTCATTCTAAGGATTCTTGATCAGCTTTCTCCTGAGACTGCCTGGAAAACAAAAGTGATATCACTAAATAAATTCTGCAGCATCACACCATCTTTCTCTAGATGGCAGCATTTGCCTTATTGACTGGCCTTTGGATGAAAATTTCTCTCACACAAATAAAAACAAAGATTGAGTGAGCTTTTGGTTGGAACTGACTTTATTTGCTCTGTGGGGTTGGGCAGCAATGAATGCGCGCAGTGACATGAAAGTTTTTGCCCCTATAACTTAATTTTTATTTTTGTCCTTCCAGTTTTTATTTCCCTGGTACACAAGTCCTTACATTGATTTTTGCCCTTCCAGTTTTTATTTCCTTGGTGCACAAGTCCTTACATTGAAGATTGGTGCTAACATTACCAATTGAAATCCAAATATCCAACCCAAATATCTAACTAATCACCAAATTCCCGATAGTTTCAACGGGAGTTCAATGCACAGAATAGGCACATCTACATGTGCACTTTAATGCTCAGTTGCCTATTTTACTGTGTGTTAAAGTATTATGTAAAAAAAAATGCAATTACACTAATGCACAATAAAATAGGCTAGTGCGCATTAAGCATCCCTTAAAAACTGTGTGCATTCAGTACAGTTCATTAAGGCAGCCTCATGCGCATTTCTTTAGTACCTCACATTGGAGGTAGTAAATTTAATGCACATTAGAAAAAGCACCTTAATGTGCATATAGACTTGCCCAGTTATGGTATAATCAGGATCTAAAGCCAGATCTGGTAAAGCATCCTTGATTAAAGTGAACCAGTTGAAATCTTCTCCCAAAGCATTTTTTAAAAGTTTGAATTGTTCATTTAACTTTGGAACAAAACATCTTTGAGCACTTGCGTATTCTGTGCTCAGCTCAGACCAGAATTTGATGTACCGAACTAGGAGGGAAAATGCTGCTTTTGTAGTTTTCCTGCCCTAATCTGAAACAGAACCAGAAAACTCCTACATTTCATGAGATTTCTAATATGATTTCCACACACAAGGAAAATAAATGATCATTCAAATGATTAAACCTTAGGGTGTTTGCCTTTCATTGAGGCCTATGTGCCAGGGAAGACTTTTCTGCTCCTGCAGAGCACACTGACTTCATGAGATTATGTAGAGATTTGGCTGCAGGATTGGTACAGTAATAAGTGAAGACTAACTTAAAATTTCCAGATAGATAGATTTCTGTCCAAATTATCCAGACTTCTTACAGATTTTAGGCAGTGTCAGGATAGTTCTTATTTTAGTTCATCACTTATTTTTACAGCTTACTCTTTAAAAAAGAGTTTAATTTTGAAAATCGTTTCCAGATATCTTACTCACTGAGTGCATCTACACGTCACCCTATGGCAACGTTGTTACTGCACCGTGCTTTAGTACTTCCTTTTAGAAGAACTAAAGCGCAGCACAGTAACTGTCTGTACAACACTATGAGTGCAGAGCACATTAATTTTCGCCGTTACTTCAGTGCACCACTGCAGTAAAATGGGGGAGCATGCTACTATGGTGAAGCAGCTGCTATTCACATGTAGACTCACGTGATTGCTACGTTGCCATAGTGCATCATACAACAATACAGCATGTTGCTGCAGCAATGTAGGGTGATGAGCAGATGTGGTTCTGAGTGACTGGTGCCTCCTGAATCTCGGGGGGCACTCGCAGAAACTGCCGATGGTGGTGGCCTTGTCAGGGGGGGCACCAGCCCTACCCGCAGCATCAGTGTTGGCCATCAGGGGGGCATGTGCACCCCCTATCAGTCACCTATGGACATGGCCATTATATAGTAATCTGCTCCCCATTTAGTCCATCTTATTTTCACCAAATCATTCTCATATTAAAAAAGTTTAATTGTTGCATTTTACCATGTGCACCTTCAGACTGCACTAACTCAAAGGAATGGTACAGAATAACTCTGAGGAACTAGAACTAAAAGATTGTTCCCATATTCATTCTAATAGATCCACTTTTAAAAAGCAAGAGGAATATATTAAGTAGGAATGAGTACATACAGCCCTGCATACATTCAAATAAGCTGCTACTTCTTCCTCTGTTGTTTTGTTGCATGTGCACTTTCCCCTACACTGAACTCAATAATTTTGTATCTAGCTTAGAAAGACTATTTTATGCTAATGTTTAGAATTTGTTAGGGCCATAGTACTAAGCATATTTGCAGAGGAGTAACTGCATAGTCCTATACCCAGGGCAGCTGTGGCACACAGGGTAAAGGCTGCAGCCAGCAATACAGTGACCTAGAAGCACAGCAGCTGTTATTTTTGTCCTCCCTCCTAAGTTGGCACCTGGAGCGGGTGGCTTGGTTGCCTCCCTCCATTTTGTTATGCCACCATATGCTTTTACCAGGTAACTAACAAGTATGGTAATCTGAAATAAAAAATAAAGAACACATTCCCCATTTGGCCAGCTCCAGACTCAGTCCCTGTGACAACATTTCCAGATTTTCTCTTATGACTTGTTCATCAGCCCGAGCTCCAGGTCCAGTTCTCTGTTCAGTTGCTTTTCTCTAGTCCCCATCCAAGGCAGCAATTTGTTTTTTTTATGGGATACTCTCTTTGCTTTCCCCATTCCTTTTTTCTAGTTTGGATTTATCCTTTAATTTTAATTTCTTCTTGATTATTAAAATCTTGTTCCCTTGAGAGGGGACAAAATTTTCCCCGATACTTATGAACCTCCTTTGCAGAAGACCTGCTTATTTAGGTTATGCATGCACATCTTGAGCCCTCACTTAGACAAAGTAGTTCTGCTTCAAAAGCAGGGGTTGCTATTTGAGCGTGTGCACAAACTTCACAGCTTCAGCCTGCATTAAGTCCCATGAACCTGGCATTGCAGGATTACAGCTGGAAACTGAAACATTGAAGCAGCCTGTTCTACCATCAATAACCTGAGTGGGGGAGGCAGGATTAGGATGAAAATGACAATGGGATTAGACAAATGGGGTGCCTTTGCTTGGCCCACATAGTGTTACAACAAAAATTTCTATGTGTTAGGACGTACAAGTGTGAGACTAAGCATTTTACTGTGCAGTTCTGATATGGATTTTATTTCAATTAATCTCATCTTAGTCTCCCCTGATGAATGTCTTGCCATTTGGAAATTCATTTCTCTCTCTTTGGAAACTTTTGTAATTATTTTAAAAAATAGTGTTGTGGAGAGTTGATGGCCAAATGCCTATTGATCATGTGGAAGGATATATTCTTCTTCTGACTTCAAAGACTGCAATGCTTTCCAAGGAATTAAAATTGGCAACCAAAATACCAAGGGAGAAATAGAGAGAGGTGAGAGTAAGGAGATTGTTATTGCTTTCCCTCACTCCAAGATACAATCTCAAAACTCTTCAGCTAACTTGCAACATAGGCACCAGGCTATTGTAAGGCACTGGACCTATTGGAATAGCTTTTGACAATAATAAGAATTATCTGAATAAACGGATTGTAAATCTACTGGACTGTGCCATTTATAGTGATAGAAAAGCAGAATTTTTCTGAGTCAATAGGAACAGAGAGGTCATGTTTAATTTAATAATCAAGTAATAAACAGACATTAAAACAAACAGCATGCTCCAGATACATTTTCAAAGGGGGTAAAAAAAAGTCATCATATTGAAATCAGATGCTATATGCATCACACATAATTTCTTCCTGTACTGTACTCCTGCCCTATTCCCCACCCCCCTAGTTCTGGAGATACATCTGTTTCTTCTCCCTCAGTTGATATGATCCAGTTAAATCCAAGCTTTGGAGACACTTGCATGAAACATCAGTGATTACTTGATTTCTCAGTACATAAATCTCACTATAGTCCTTACTATGTAGGTCTCTGCTATGAGGTAACTTTTCCTATGAAACATTTTTTTTCGTTTTTGCTGCTATCTGTCCTGAGACCTGCACTAACATAGCACTGTCAAAACTGATCTCCATATAACACACAAAACAATTGTTTTGCCAGAACAACCTGGTAAAGAGAGTGGAAAGATTAGAAAAGAACAGTTGCTTGCCAGGACCCATCAAGATTTCATTAAGCACCTATAGTATACCTTGAATTTTCAAATGACTATAGGTTTTAAAATCAAGATGACAATAAATTACTTCAATTGAATATGATCTGATTAAAGAGGCATTCTCTCTCTCTCTCTCTCTCTCTAACTGTCATCCAACCAGCTGCCCAAGTGCCCATGCAAGGTCTTGCACAACACATGCACATCAGCCAAAGCTCAGTCTCCAGTTCCTTGTCCCCTAGCCTGTGGGGTGCAGATGAACTGCGGGAATGAATGCAATGAGAGTTGGGGGTCTATAAGTTATTTGAGAAGCATGCCAGCCAGCCAAAGAGTACTGAGACAGCCTTTGTCAGCAGCAGACTATAATGCTGTGTCAAGTTAGTGGCATGTTTTTGATCAGCTGATTTAATTAGTTCAATTCATATCAGAAAGGAAGTTAGTCAGACTGAATCTGGGGGTGTCCCACACCTGTCAGATTTTGTCCCTGAAACTCCTGCCTCAGTGGTGGGAGAAAAAGTAATCTTTTTTACTATAAAAATCTATATAGTTTCCCTCTTGCCAAGTAACTGATTAATTGCTCTCCTGATCTACAGGTTTTGGCTTTACCCACTCTTGTCTGCAATGTTAGTCAGCCTTTGTACCTAAAGCACGCTTAATCTGAATTGAGAGTGACACTAAATTCTGTGCTCTTTACATCCTTCGCCTCCCAGTCTACAGAACTGAAAAAGCGGCCAACAGATGGAGAGGCAAGATAGGTAGCTAAGCCTATGAGATAGAACTTATACCAAAAGTGGCACAAAACCCAAGATTAGTTCTGAGAGCATTCAGTTGTTCTAAAATATCCTCAGGGGAATAAGCATAGCTAGCAGACCTCTGAGGATAGCCTACAAGGGGAGCGTAACACAAGACTCGTGTATTAGGGAAATTACCGTATTTACTTAAATACACGATTAAGTTTTTCCCCAATCAGCAAGGAGAAAAGCGCTCCTTGTCTTACATTCACATACAACAAAACCTCATTAAATACTCTGACTATCATTAAACTACTGCCAAAAGTAGCATGTGCTCAGTAATGGAAACCAACTATGAAGTTGATTAAATACAGCTAATATTGAGCATGACTATAAAACACATGGCCCATATGAGGCAAACACTGATGAGAGCCTACCACATTTTTTTTTGCCTTTTATTTATTTATTTTTTAAATGTTGTCTCAGCCAAATCAGGTTCAAATTCTATCAACTGAACAGAGCTCAACCATCCATATTTCTGTAGAACTATCACTAGCAAGTATCCTACCTCCCAGACTCTTCAGCCTGGGGCTTCAGATACTTCCAAATCCATGGCAGGTATCCCACATGCAAGCCCCAAGACCTGGAGTTCAGATCCTCCCAGTCTCACTTTCCCTTAGTCAAAAGGCTGAAGGGGTAAGCTAAAGGAAAATCCCAAGAGCAATCCCCTATCACCATAAATTGTGTAGCTGAGATCCTTACATTTGGATACATTTGTAAACCATCACAGGAGTCAGCCTGCCAGCAGTGCAAAGGACAGGCCTTCACCCTTTAGCTACACCAAGTCATTCAAGGTCAAAAAAGAAAGGTATCTCACTGCTGGGTAAGTAAAAATGTCTGGGCCACAAACAATATTCCCTGGTTGAGTCCATCTGAATAAGATATACAGTAGTACACATTTCACTCAGCGCCACCTCAGCACCAACTGTTTTTCAAGTCATGGTGAGCCACTACACTGAATATATTTCAACTTTCTCTTTACTCCCACAGCTGAGCTATGCCTTCCTTTCCAATTTCTAATGATTCCTGTTTCTTCACCAGTCTTAAACATCTGGCAAACTTCACTAAATGGGACCCCAAACATTCACCCAGAATCCCTGTTGCCCTGCTCAGCCTGTTGCATATGGGGGGGGAGGAGAGGCATTCCCTTTCCTTCTTCCCTGCCATGCTTCAAGATTGCAGGGTTTCCATTGTGCTTTTCTCCGCTTGCCTTTTTCATTTTTTTTTGTGCCGTGAACCCATGCTTTTCTGAGGAGCCCATGCTTTTTCAAAGAGCCCGCCTGAAATCACAGTTTTTGCAGAAATCAGACAATCACAATTTTGATAGGTCCCTACCTGTATGCAAATTATTATAGGCATATTTATTTCAAAAGCAGTGTTTTAAAATTTGCCCCTCATTTCCATCTGCTCAGGGAGTGCAGAGTCTGACAGTAAGGTGGTTGAGGGTAAAAGGCCTGCAGGGGATAGAAGTTGGAGGGGCAGAGGACTCCCCCTTACCCAGATTTATTTTCCCTGATGAAACCACAGGGGGAGAATAAAATTCAAGGCAAACCTCCAATAATTAGATTCTATACCTGGAAAATTATAACAAATGTATACATCTTTCATATACAGAACCTAATTATTGTGGGGCTGTCTTATATTCAGGGTTATTTTATATGTGAGTAAATACAAACATGCTCATGTTTCTGCTAACAAGAAAACCAACGTGTTTAGCATCAGCATCAAGTATAAATAGTTGTCAATATGAATGCTGTTAGTACATCAACTTTGGAACCTAGTCCAGAGTTTCCAAAGTAGCATCAGTTTAAAATCCGATGCATCACAGAGGAGGCTATATTTTGCCTTTATAGAGGAATAGATTTGAATGAGTTATCAAATATTTACATCTTTGAATTCCGTATTTCTGTTACCTGAAAGATAACTAATGTAAAATGTTAATTCTAAGCAGGGGAATACAATTAGTTAAATGGATCAAAGTAAATAAGGGAGGCGCTTATTCTAGATCTATAAATATCCTAGTCTACTTTTGTACTGTGAAAAAAGTGTGTAGAGTCATTATAATTAGTTTTCTGTATAGTGCAATTAAAAATAAATACATAAATAAAAAAAGGCAAATTGTGCATGCTTTCAATTTTTGTCTCAATTCTACCCAGTAGCTCGGTCCATCAGCAGTTATCGGATTTTTGTGAGGACTCTTTCAATGTAAATGTTGTCTGAGCATCCCTTTTTCTTTTTAACCCATCCCAAACCTCTGGACTTTGCATGCATATGATTATGATACAAGTATACATCTATACTCATCTCTGTGGAAAAGTAGACCCTGAATCCAAGTCATATTTTCACACTTACGTTGCAAATATACAAACATCTCTCAAAATACAGAAAAGTTCCAGGAAGATGACTGGTACAGCACAACAGCAGAAGACAGATTTGAGAGAGCACAGCTCGCAAAAAAAGAAACCTCAAGTGTATGTTCTCAAAAATGGCATTTCTTTATAAAAACTGGCACACAGAATTGTAGTCTGTATTGAGGCTCCTCCTCGTTATCATTTCCTCCTTTAGATACGAGTTTAACACACTATGATCTTTCCCAGATGCTCTGGACTGGCTCTGATCATGCACCTTTGTGTGTCAGTTTTGCTTATCCACTTTCAGATGTCACCAGTCTCTACTAACAATTACAGGATCCTCTTTCCTTATGAACATATGTCTCTTTTTTTTTTTTCCAAGCTTCTGTTTGAATGGTTGGTCTTAAACATTCAAATTCTCATCACACCCCAGAATAACTTCATTGCCATAAATAAAACATTTTTTTCTGATTTAGAACAGTAACAATGAGATATGTTTTTATCCAGTTTGTACTTTTCCAGTTTACATCTTTTCACCCCTCTGAATTTCAGTGAAACCATAAAACCTGATATAATTTTTCCTCTGGGAATTTTGTGAGAATATAAAGCTAGAGTTACAGCTTCTCCATAGATGTTTTAATTTTGTTCAGTAATAAATAGCTCTTAAAATAGTCTGATATCTCTCTGTTATTCAGGTTTAAACCCTACTTATGACTGACAGTAAAAAGCTTAAGTTGTAAGTAATTAAATAATACTTAACTTTTCATTTAGTTAAAAACGTACAATAAGGAAATACCAGAAACAAACAATGCATGATTTCTGCAAAGTATTTAACATTTCCAGAAAGCATCCTTTTAACTACCCTTTTATTTTTCATAGAATAAAGAATTCAGAATGTAAGGTATGTGGTATGACTAAGATTTGAATATGTCATTACAAGAAAATATGATCACAAGAATAAGCATAGCGATGAAGATATGCTGAAATCAGAGGAAGTAAGACAGGTAAACAATGAAGCAATATTCCATATATTTCACAGGAACTTAATTATAGATTACAATTATTCAGAAGGCAGAAGTAGGCTGCTCACAAGATCCTAGTGTTTTACAAAAAAAATCTTGGGATTGTATAGTATGTATCATAATGATTTCCATATTTTGAACTGCTTGGGACTTTTTTCTTAATTGCATCATGATAGCTCGATTCAGTAGTTATTCACAGGAAATTGAGAATTGCAAAGGTTTGTAAATTACTAGAGCAGCATTTCTGCCAGCAAATTTATAAGAGCAAAGTACAGACTTTACTTGGCTTGGTAGGTCATTTTTCTCCTCCCTAAAAGAATCCTCACTTGTCTTCTCCCTGGGACATTATGCAGCAGTCTGATCACTAATGTTCACATGCCTTTTATTCATTAATAGCCTATGCCAGAAAAATGTCAGCTTTCTAGAAGGATACCAAGAAAATTAATTTGGTTGGTTATATAGTCCCAATCCACTAGGCGGCTCATTAGCTCATGTGTTGGAGGACTACGGACTGCTTGGCTGGAATAGAATCGACCTTGGATGTGTTGTCCTCGCTTCACTATCAAAAGGATCTTATGTCATCACCCAGTAGTGTTTATGCATGAGGACAGTGGGTGTTACTCGGCTTCTGGGACCAGTTTCCATGTATAGTGTAGTCTAAGGACTCTGAAACAGTCAGAATTTATACTAAGCATTCCTAATGCTATGTATTAGGGAGTGAGATTTATTGATGGAGAAGCAGATATAAGTAAGTCTCACACTCTATAAGGAAAGCTGAGTTCCAGTCATATTACCCAGAAATAACAACACACATAGCCCAGTGTCTCATACATCCTGACAAGTCTCCAACATTGACCAGTTTATGACAAGGATTACATGATACCATTGCCTGCAAAAACATGTCCCAGTCCAATACTTTCCAACCATAATAATTTAGTAGGAAGTTTATACATAACTGATAGATTACTACTGGGCAATGGTTGCAGCTAGATAAGCAATCAGGAAATTGGGATAGGCTTATATACTGTAATAGTAAAAATATACTAGAGAAGCTAACAGCACACTGAGACACTCATATATCCCACAGCCCACTAAAATCAGTTCCTGCCTTGAGGTCTCAGGTGATTACTGAAATATACATTCCCAGGCTGCTCCCATTTAATGGAACTACCTACCTACAAATGCCTTTATAAGAGCATCTGCTAATGTATCACTAAAAGAACACATATTGAAGACATGCAATATAGGGGCAACTGAGAAAGTGTAACTCTAGTGTTTTGTCTAGTGGACAAAAAATAGTCCTTTGAGGGGAAAGGCAATTTGAGGAGCAGTCCTTTGCTTTCCATGGAAAGATGCTGGCAGTTAGTTACAGTTCAGCCAATGTGTTCAAAAGACATAGGGCGCATCTACATGTCACTGTATGGTGATGTTGCTATGGCAGCTTTAGTACTTCGTTTTGGAAGTACTGAAGCATGGTGCAGTATGGTCAGTTATTGCACCATGCATGCACCTCACGTTAGATTTCGCCACTACATTGCCGTAGCAGCATGCTATAACCTGGGAGCGCACTGGTATGGTGGCATAGCTGGTGATCACGTGTAGACCTGCATGATCACTACATCATCATAGTGTGCCATACAGTGATGTGTAGGCATCCATAGAAGTGCATCTGTTGGGGGTCACCACCCAATCCAGCAGACGACCTACAGGAAATTTGCCTTGGTTCTACCCTCTTTGCTTCCTTGGGAAAGTGCTCCCTCCCTTATTGTGAATTCCTTGTTGGTCTTGCTAACCTTTTCCTATCTATAAGCCAATTAATATACGCTGGAAGATCAGGGAAGGAAAGAGTTGCAGACTAAAAGGACAAGTTTTTCCACCTTCAGTAAACATTTGTTTTGAATTGGCAGGGAGATTCTGTCTCTTTAGTGTACTTATACAGGACTTTATCTACAAATTAAGCTCTGATGAATATTTCTCCTCACATGAGCAAAACAGACTTTCACTACCTTCCCAACACCCAATGGGTTGGAGTTACTATTATTTGAGTAATTAGAGACTGGGTAAATCTAGTCATCTTCACCGCATAGACACCAAAATGGTTATAATATCCTTTTGCAAGGAATGAATATGAAATAAATGATAGAGATTGTATTGTAGTATCCTCTAGTACCCTCTACAGATTTTTCCCAGGCTGAACCTTGTGCCAACATCCCTACAAATTTGACTACTTTTAGAGTTATTTAAAGGAAAAACCACAGTAAGAGAGAGTGAGCCACTTTCAAAAAAGTGATGGATTTGAGGTTAAGAACCATATCCATGCCAAATACCAATACATTTGCTCCTTTTTCAGCCTTCTGATGAATTCAGCCTCCTACTGGTCAGTCCCCTAGGGATGGCCATTTATAGGAGGCTTCTTATACATGACAAAACATTAATACTGTAGAATAAGTTTCTTCCATAAGTAATGGGAATTCAGGGAAAAGATTTAGAACATAAATTGACAGAGGGACTATCCTATGAGAGGGAAGAAGTTAGGGTATACAGGGCCGACATTCGTAAGACTAGAATAACTCAGATGATATGGGTTAGGAAAGCTGCTGTAGACTATAACTAATATAACTGAGGGGTTATCTGCACTGAAAAGTGCAAGATGGAAAGCTGAAAATAAGTACTTCTAGTCTTTTCTTAAACTGTTTTTTTCAGGCCCAGGCCTGTAAGGGCAAGGTCTGAAGAAATATAGTTAATATAGTATTTTTATCATGAGAAGTTTATGAAACCTTTTGTCTAACTTTTATTGCTATTATTAAATATTTATATTAGGATAGTGCCCAAAGAAGATTGGGGCTTCAGTATATTGTGTATTGTACAAACATAGAAAAAAAGGCTATCCCTGCCCTGAAGGATTCACAGTCTAAATACTCATCTGAGTTGAGGCCTGATCCTTGTCTCAGTAACACCTAAAGGCACTACAGAGGCACCATACAGCAGAGGGAAATAGGATAAAACCAGGTCCTTGTTATTTTAAGGTAGAATGAATGAATCTCAAACTTTAAGCTACATTTTAGAGGTAATCTCCAAAAAAATCTCAACCAACCAAACAAAAAACAAACCAACAGCTACAAGACAGTGAAAATGACTGGCCATAATGTAGTGAGCACTGCATGAAATTATATCGTATTTCATAACAGGTTAGGTTTGTGTGACTGAAAAGGCACAACTGAGGAGCAGAAGAATCAAGGGAAATTATAAAAGGAATTCACCAAGAAAGACATCCAAATTATTTCAGGGCTCTTTCAGAAGATCTCTTAGAAAACTATGAGGAAGAGAAACCAGGTACTTGAGGCATATTTCCACAGAACTGGACTTTTAATAAAGCAGTTGGAGAAGTAATTTGGATTTTTGATGGCAGTGTCTTTCAACTGCTCTTTACAATTCCTCAGCAATGATACTTGAATAATGTGAAGATCTGTATTTGCTTGGCACCAAATGTAAATTTCCTTTTGAATCCAACAGCAAACAAGAAAGACTGTGTTAGGACCCAAGTCTGCAACATGCTAGGAACCTATATCTTCCATTAAATCAACTAGAAATGAAGATGATCACCACACCACAAACATTAAATCTTTAAATATGACTGTACATATGCCTCAAACAGACATTCAGTTTCTCTTGAGAGAGTTGCTGCTCTCCTAGGAGAAACCATGAGTGTACAAATGTTCAGGCTTCTCCCCCAGCTGCACAGTGGCAGCACTACAAGCTCTTCACTCTTAAAGCTTCACTATTTAAATGTCTATACACATGGCTCTGTGTAAGTTTCTCTACCAGAAGAGCAAACCTGGGGGAATTCTCCCAGATTATTTGAATACACAGCCATAGTTAAATGGCAGGTGGAAAAGGATCATAGAATCAGTTCCTTTGTGGTTTCATAGGTTCTCCAGTTCTTTAATCTGCATGGTGCATATTCCGTATTCAATATCCTTCATTTTGCAAGTTTCTATGAATAACACAGTGGCCATGTATTAAGTCCTATAGTTGTTTTTGGCTCTACGTCAATCAATTAGTCATCTATTGCTTTTCAGTAGAGATGAACCAAGGAACCATTGGCATAGAAAATTTTAGGTATATTGGCCGTTTCTTACATTCCCTGAGCAAAAGTATCTCCGTATTTTGTCTTTATTCTTTATTTCCATAGGCTTCTGAAAAGGATATTTCAACACTGTAAATATTTAGTAGGTAAAGTATTATTTGCTGTTTTAGAAAAATCACTGGCTTCTGAAGATGGTCTTATTGGCTGGGTACAGATAGTCAAAAAGCCTGAGGTTGAATCGATTCAACCTTTGCAGGTTAATCTAAGCTGCATAAATTGAATTAATTAGCAAGTGAACAGACATTCACTTTTGATTCTGGAAATGTAGTCACATGCCTGCAGTGGACCAGGCCAGAAGCTGAGGATTACTAGAGTATACTTCTCTGCTCAGCTTGAGCAGAGACTTTGGGCCAAGCCTGGCCCTCCCACCCTGTGAACACGGGTTTTCAGGGAAAGTACAAAGCATCCTGGGATGAGGGGGGACTGTCAGTTAACTTGAATATGGAAGGGATCTTGGACAGAAGTTCAATAAACTGATTTACCTTAAATCAGTGAAGTCTGATACTACATCCTTCCAGGTTTATTTTAAACTGGTTTCAGCCATTTTGAAAGCATTTTATATGCACTGAACTTCTATTATAGATTTTAACCCATTTCTGCTCACTTATACTGGTTACACGTAATTTCTTTCCCTAACCATTGGGAGTAGCTATAAGTCAGGATGAGTATGGCTGGCAAATATGGAGCCAGATGACAAGCATCAGACAAATCTCCCATCAAAGTCTTGATTGCATTTCTCTTTTAGTATCAAAAGATTTATAATTAAATATACTTATGATCCTCCACAAACTCCTTTGTGAAAGCCCTATTTGTGTTCTATACCAGATTAGAGATCCCCTCCTGACTGGATTAAAGCCTAATTTTTTCTAACAGGATTTAAACACATTTAAGCTTGCAATGTAGTGTCCAAAAAAAATCAGTAATCTCTCCCTTTCTTGAACAGGTCTTCTATTAACCACGTAAAAGTCTTTAGATATCCATTATAGTGCCATAAGTATGCTAACTCTGGATAGTGAGCCACATTAGAAGGTTATTTGTCACCTACATACACAAGCAAAGAAAGATAGAGATCTCAACAAAAAAAAAAGCTGGGGAAAAATTGTAAGTCTATTAATTGTATTCTCTTCTTGGTAGTGTTAGTGATGTTGCAGCCATGACGGTCCAAAAATTATGTGGGAGGTGAGGCTTTCTTAGGGTGGTATCTTTTATTGGGCCAACTGCACAGCTAGGATAGAGTTAAACAAGCTTTTGAATGCAAGGCATTCTTTTAGCTTATGACAGAAGTTAGATTCTTATATCCTATTATAAGATATAGTAGGCTATTAAGTCATGTAAAAACTATGCCAAAAATCATACATTTCTACTAAGAACAGATAAAATATTAAAGTACTTTACATTAAGCTCCCAAGCTGCACATGACTATAGATGGCCTGATGGATATCTAAATCAAAACAAACAGAAGGGACTTCTTATTTGACTCGACTCCCCTCCATAACTTTTGCAAATTGACTAGCATCTTATTAAAATTCTAATATAATAAAAGGCTTAATCTGTCTGTCTGTCCATAAGGCTTTTGGGCAACTGCGCATGCTCTGTCGAGAGGACAGATGGCAATTAGCTGCGTGGCCTGGGCTGCACATGCCCAAGTTGTTGGGGAAGTTTGTGGTGGTGGCAAACATGCCCCAGCCACCTGAGCAGTGGGGCTTCCCTCCCGTCTCCCTGCCTGAAGGGGAGGGGGCATAGATCATGGTGGTCGTGCCCCCCCATTCCTCCCCAAAATAGCCAGCAGGAAGGGAGGTGGATGTGGGCAAGACAGACGTGGAGTGGAGGGGTGGAGCGGGGCCAGACCCAGGTGGTGGGGAAAGTGGTAGAGTGGGGCTGGATCTGGAGTGGCTGGGGGGTATAGCGGGACTGCATCCGGAGTGGTGGGGTGAGGGGGGTGCAGGGCCAGACACGGGGCTCCGTCTCCACCTGCCCCACCTTCCCCCTGCCATTCTTTATGAGCAATTTGCTAATATATACATATCTATTACAATAATTACCTCCTTGCAGAAGGGTTTGGGCAGTGGGAGCAAGGCAGTAGCCAGGGAGATCCTGAGCCAGCCCTTATGTCATCAAACCTGCTTATCTCCTCAAACCTCATGGCACCCTTCAAAAGATCTTGTAGTGCTTTTGTTGAGAATCATTGTTTTAAGGATTTAAAGAACCAATAAACGTAAACTATTTTATTTTTACGCTAAACCCAGTACTGAATGTGCTGCATAATGGGGATTGAATGAATGTATGGCCTTTTTTTTTTTTAAATTTCCTCTACTTGGGGAATGGTCTGCATTCCTGGCATACATCTCACAGGAATAAATTACAATGACATAATGGATAGTTGTTTTACTGCAGCATTTTCTTTCATTATTTAAAACAAGTTCCATTTTTTTGGAAATGCTGCTATTTTATCATTGAAACACAACATGAATTTGGGAATCTGTTTACACTGAATACATACATTACATATACTATACAGTTATGGGTATTACACACACTCATATATAGATACACCCAAATCTATAGAAGTGAAGGATGAACTTTTGTCTAGATTTCAGTTCTAGGCCTCAGGTGAACATGACCAAAGATGACATCTTAATGTTTCACATGCCAACAGCAAGATACCTGTTGCTGTTGTGAACTTTTCTAGACCTACTCATTAGTTTCTTTATAGCTAAAACTTCTGAAAGAGTAGATTGACCTCATCAGCTTTAGCAAGTTAAATTGTTTACTGGCATGCTTGATTTGCAATCTTAATTTTCTATCTCTGCCAAGTATGTAGAGTGCTTTTAAAAAGTGACTAAAGAAAACACAAAAATCATACCATAGGGAAGTTTATGAAAACCATTTTGAGTCACTACAGAAGAGATTACTATGAGATATTTCTCACACTATCAAGCACAATTATTTAAAAATATAACCCTGCTGGATAAATAAATATTTTCTTTCCAGAATGCAAGACAAAGCAAAATAACACCCCCACCAAACAAAACCTAGTCTTGTTAGAAATTGGTGGTGAAGAGTATGGAAACTTCTCTCTTTGAGCTGAAATGCACTTTATGTGCCCTATACATGGAAATCCTGATGTGACAGGAGTATCTCTACTGGAGTCTCTCTATTGGTGACTCCGCCCTCCTGTTATGGGTCAATGGTCTGCTTACTCACTTGCCATGCCTTGATCATAATTGATTAATTAATTGATGTAATTAGCAGGAGCTGGCCGTGTTATTTGCCCCAGTGGCCAGGGGGTACTATCTGCAGCTCCTTTTCCTCCCCTACACCGCAGTCCAAGCCTCGCAGATGGTACTCACGTGGTTTGGACCTGGACCTTGCTGTAATTTGGCCCCCTTCATGACTCCCCTGGGCTTCCACCACCTTGTCTTGTCCTGCACCCTCCTGGTGTTCTGCTGCCCCCCCTCTTGGTGAGGCTCTCTACCGCCCTTGCTCTGGGGCTCCTCACTGCCCCCTTGCTCTGGGGCTGGGGTCAGTGCACCCAAAGTGCCATGCCCTCTCCAGTGCCGGGGTCCCCATGCTACCATGGAGCCCCTATGAGGCCTCCTCCAACCCCTAATAACTTCACCTGGTCCTCCGGATAAACAGTGAAAACAAAACACAAAGCCCCTGGGTGTAAGGGAGAAGATAAGGCGGAAGGCCCCGAAGAATCCCGCCTTGACGGCCCCGAGAATACCCCACACGCCCAGGCTCAAAGCGCGCAGTGGGAACTTACCCTTTACAGGGACACAGCAGGAGGGAGCACAGGAGAGGCCCGGAGCAGTATAAAAGGGGCACCGGAGCTGGCCCAGAGGGAGGCGGATCTGGAAGTAGCAGTTGGAGGAGTTGACGCCAGTGGGAGCACTCTCCGGCGGATTTGAGCCTCTTGGAGGTGCGGCCAGACCTTCTGGGGTAAGTGGGACACCCCAGCAGGGCTCGGAAACCGGGGCAGTGGGCCCAGCAAGGCTGGAGAAGGCTAGAGGCTGCGGGGAGCGGCAAGGACCCCATACGGGGGCCGGAGACAGCAGCAGGGCGTATGCCGGGACGCTGGAGTTGCCGGTATATATATTTTTTCCTTCCCTTCTGGTGATATGGGCGGAGAAGCCTGTTGCAGAGCAAAAAGGGGGATTCCCCACCTTTCAGCAGATGGGGGAGCACCGGGGTTGGCGGTTGAGGGTTGAAGCCGGCGGCACACCCTAGGTGACCTCAGCCGTAGTTTTCTGTTGGCTTCACCTTCTTTTTCCTTTTTTTTTGCTGGATCCTGGAACATCCTAAGCGAATGACCGGTCCAGTTGGACGGTCGCTCCCGGTGGAGGAGCCCTCATCAATCTGAGACCCAGGAGTGAAGGAGTCTCATTTTTGGACTGTGTGCGCCAGACCAACTGGACAGATCCTAATCATCATCAAAGTCGTGGCAGGTGAGACAGATGCGTATGAACATCCAACCAGCAGTGAGTCACTCCTTGACACCCAGTGGGTGGTCCTGAGATGGGGAGGCAGTACAGTCCGTGGCTAAAGATCGACCCCCCAACAGAGTGGTGCATTGTCTGGGAACATGGCAGTGGCTTCCTAGGCCGGACTAAATGTCTGAATGGAGCACCCAGCAGTATTAGCAGGGGCAGAACCCTGGCAACAAGCCATAAATTTAATGGTTCAGGTGCTGCAACAACAGCAGCAACATTCTCTAAGACAAACTAGTATACAGGAACATTTGATACAGCAACAGGCACGTGCCCAGAGGGGGTCATGGAACTTTAATATGCCCAAGATGTCTAAAGAAGATGACCCCGAGGCCTTTTTGGAGGCATTCGAGAGGGCGGCCATATCCACGGGAGTGGAAAGACTAAAATGAGCCGGTTATTTGGGGATCTTGCTGATTGGACAGGCGGTATATCGGGCCCTGTCCCGAAGTGATGCCCAAGATTACGACAAAGTCAAAACAGAGATTTTGCGGAGACTGGATATAACACCAGACAGGCACCGCCAAGCGTTCCGGGAGAAGAAACCGCGGGAGGCAAAAGCCCCCTGAATTTTGTGGCAGGGACTGGCTGACCAAATGAATAAGTGGCTACGTCCCAAGCATCAAAGGAGGAAATTTGCGACCAAATATTATTGGAGCAGTTCCTGACTGACCTGGAGGAAGATACCCAGCGCTGGGTGAGATGCCATGGCCCAACGTCATCTCAACAAGCCCTCCAGTTGGCCGAACAATTTGATGTGGCACAAGGGGAATTGAGACACGACAAAGGTACGCAGGGCCAGGATGTACCATTAAGGAAGGACAAGGAGGTTAAGGTAGAAAGGAGGGTGAGTCCAACCAGCCCAATCTGTTTCCTCTGTGGGAAACAGGGACATATCACATGGGTTTGCCCACAGGGTACGCAGTGGAGGGGAACAAAGGACCAAAGCCCTCCTGGAAGACCTCTAGGGGCAGGAGAGACCCCGGAAGGGGAACCAATGGAGTGCGGGGTGTGTACCAGCGTGGCACCGAAAGTGCAGCCCCTCCCAGAGGTTTAAGTGTGGGTCAGGGGTCGCCCTGTTTCGGCAATAGTGGACACGGGATGTGCACAAATCTCTGGTACGCCCATCTCTGGTAGATTGGGAATGAGCACCTCAATGCGCTGGAGTCCAGCTGGTGTGCTTGCACAAACAAAAATCGTTCTTCGAAAGGCACCTGTTGGAAGTACGGGTGCAAGGGGTCCGTCGGAGAATGCCCGTTGGCTTAAAAGAGGATATTCTATACCCCATGATCCCGGGGCGGGAGTGGCCCAAGATATTCGAGGTCATTGATACCATCAACAGATCGAAGAGCCGGCGGGAGGGACTAATGGGGACTGATCCCGACACAAAAGACGACCTGGAGCTAGAGACGTTGGCGAACAGCAGCCAATTTCGGGAGGCTCAGGAGGCCGACTAAGAGCTGAGACCATTTAGAAGAGAAGACCCTACAGGGCATAACCAACAGGTAAGCCCCCCTGCGTGTTGAGTATCGGGTCCCCGTGTCGAAGTTAGAGGAGGGTTAATGTATCGGCTCAAACGGGGCAGGACTGCAGGGGAAGAGGTAGCCCAACTCGTAATACCTCGCCCCTATAGGGAACCCTTGTTACGGCTGGTGCATAAAAATCCCCTCGGGGGGGCACTTAGGAAAGCATAAGACAGAGGCCCGCCTGGCTAGATGGTGCTTCTGGCCTCACATGTATGAAGAGGTTGAGAATTTTTGTAAGACCTGTGACCTATGTCAAAGGGTGAGTTCTCATAAGCCCCCGAAGGTGCCCCTACAGTCACTACCAGTGATACGAGAACGATTCGCCCGAGTAGCCTTGGATGTTGTGGGCCCGCTTCCCCATAGCGTAGCAGGACATCAGTTCATGCTCGTCCTCATCGACTATGCGACCTGTTTCCCAGAGGCTATACCCCTGAGGACCGTGACAGGACCCAAGGTGGTGGAAGAACTGATGAAGTGGGTGGCTAAATTTGGGATACCCCATGAAATATTGACTGATCAAGGGTCAAATTTTATGTCAACAGTCCTAGGAGCCCTGTGCAAAGTGTTACCCCTTAGGACAACAGTATACCATCCACAAACAAATGGGCTGGCCGAGTGCTTTAACGGGACCCTAAAAGGGATGTTACGCCGTTGCGCTCAGGTCGACCCCAGGAAGTGGCACCTACTGGTCCCACCATTATTATTTGCAGTCTGAGATGCCCTGCAGTCATCGCTGGGTTATTCCCCTTTTGAGCTAGTTTTTGGTCACCATCCCTGCAGTCTATTTGATGTTGTTCGGGAGGGATGGGAGACAAACCCGGGTCCAGGCAAGGGGGCGGCAGAATATGTTCAGAACTTACAGGAGCAGGTCCAAGCAGCTAGAGCAATGGCCCATGATAGCCTGGAACAAGCACAGCATCAACAGAAAGAAAGGTATGATGCGCACACAAAAGCCCAAGAATTGCGAGCCAGGCAAAAAGTGCTAGTGTTGTTGCTGAATTCAAACAGCAAGTTCCTAACCTGTTGGCAGGGGCCGTTTACAGTGATACGGAGGGTAGGCCCCATTGATTACGAGGTCCTATGGGAAGGGGCCAAAAAAGAAAAGCAAATCTACCATATTAACCTTCTGAAGGAATGGCACGAGCCACAGGGCCTACTAATCTCCCCGGACCCTGAGTCCGATGAATTCGGGATACAAATAAGGGATAATCTGCAGGGTCCCATAGACCATAATCAGATCCCGGTGGGAAGACAGCTGAAACCCCAACAGTTACAGCAACTACAGAGTCTCATAAGGGAATTCAGGGACATTTTTACAGATAAACCAGGGAAGGCCATCGGAGTGGAACATCAAATCATAAAGGGAGACCAGGTGGCACAGGAAAAGTGGTGTAGAATCCCTTATCATCGGTACCAGCCCATTAAGGAGGAACTACAAAAAATGTTAGAGCAAGGGATTATCAAGCCATCCTGTAGCCCATGGCGCAGTCCCCTCGTGGCCGTAATGAAGCTGGACAGGAGTTTGAGGCTATGTATCGATTTCCGGAAATTGAACGCCCTTACTCAGTCACCAGGAGGGAGCACAGGAGAGGCCCGGAGCAGTATAAAAGGGGCACCGGAGCCGGCCCAGAGGGAGGCGGATCTGGAAGTAGCAGGTGGAGGAGTCGACGCCGGTGGGAGCACTCTCTGGCGGATTCAAGCCGCTTGGAGGTGCGGCCGGACCTTCTGGGGTAAGCGGGATGCCCCAGCAGGGCTTGGAAACCGGGGCAGTGGGCCCAGCAAGGCCAGAGAAGGCTAGAGGCCGCGGGGAGCGGCAAGGAACCTGTACAGGCTGGAGACGGCAGCGGGGCGTAAGCCGGGATGCCAGAGTCACTGGTATATATATATTTTTTCTTCCCTTCTGGTGATACGGGCAGAGCAGCCCATTGCAGAGCAAAAAGGGAGATTCCCCACCTTTCAGCAGACAGGGGAGCAGCAGGGTCAGCGGTTGAGGATTGAAGCCGCGGCACACCCTAGGTGACCTCGGCCGTACACACCCTAGGTGACCTCGGCCGTAGTTTTCTGTTGGCTTCACCTTGTTTTTCCTTTTTTTTTGCTGGAACCTGGAACATCCTAAATGAATGACCGGTCCGGTTGGACGGTCGCTCCCAGTGGATCAGGCAAGGGTGTAGGGGTGGAGGAGCCCTCATCAACCTGGGACCCAGGAGTGAAGGAGTCTCATTTTTGGACTGTGCGCACCGGACCAACTGGACAGATCCGAATCATCATCAAAGTCGTGGCAGGTGAGACAGACGTGTATGAACGTCCAACCAGCAGTGAGTCACTCCTTGACACCCAGTGGGCGGTCCTGAGACGGGGAGGCGGTACAGACTGTGGCTAAAGATCGACCCCCCGACACTGGGCTATAACATAAAAACCTAAACCATCCGGCCAAAACAACATTCAATCCCTACCGGGGAATACTCCAACCCATAGCAGTAATCAGGGGCTGCTCACGCAGTCATGCTTTTCCCCTCTGTCTGCACTGGCCAAGCTCCTTCTCCCTTGGCCTCCAGTAGGGAACTGCCCTCCTGGCTCCACTCCCGGGGTTTATATGTGCCAGGCCCTACCCCTTCCTGTCAGCTGACTCCCCAGCCGTTGTCCTAGCAACCAGCACCTGTGACTCTGGCTGGCCTGGTAACTAGCAGCTGGGCTTCCTACCTCGCTGCTAGGGCTCTCTCCCGAGCTGTTTTTGCTCTCAGGTGCAGGGCACCTGTGTGCTCTGTGACACACCTCCCTCCCCCCCTTTAACTCCAGACTCACTGAGCTGAGTCTTCATTCTCACCAGGTGCTCCATCCATCTGGGCTCTCCTCTTGGCCTTTCTTCAGACACCCGGCAATTCAGGTACAGGAGGCGGAGGTTTTCAGGTGCCTCCTACTTGCCTTTTACCCAAGGTGTACCATGTGGGATTTGTTGGGAGTTACCCACCACAGGTAGTCCCTCCACATTAGCCAACCTTGGTAGAGCGCTGCTTCGGCCTGTCTTCTTTCTACATTTTAAATGTTCAGGTGGATGGTTCTGGGCATGGTGTTCCCATCTGACAGAGGTGGCAGGTGCATTACTGCAGTTGTTGGGAGTCCGCCTCCCTGCTGCCCCTCTATCCTTCTCCCTTATCTGGAATTCCCCTGTTTTTCCTGGCCCCACTTCTTCCTCGTATTGTCTCGAGAAGAAATAGGTGTTTATGTTTTGGGTTTCAGGGTGATGCTTTACCTCAAAACAATATGGTTGCAGACTAAAGGCCCATCTCATCAGTCTTGCGCTATCCGTCTTCATGCTCTGCAGGCAGTGCAGGGGTGCACGATTGGTGATCAAGGTGAACCGCCGCCCTAACAAGTAATACTGTAGTGTTTCAATAGCCCACTTAATTGCCAGACACTCCTTCTCCACTGTGGTGTAACTTTGTTCCGGTGGGTGTAACTTCCTACTTATGTAGGATATCGGGTGCTCTTCTTCTCCTTCTCTCTGTACCAATACAGCTCCGATAGCCACATCTGATGCATCAGTCAGCACCAGGAAAGGTTTATTAAAATCCGGAGTATATAAGAGTGGTTGTAGGCATAGCGCATCCTTCACCGCTTGGAATGCCTTTTCTGCCTCCGGCATCCATCCCACTTTGGTTGGAGCTCCTGCTCTTATCATCTCTGTCAAAGGTGCAACTACGTCTGAGAAGTGAGGTATAAACTTTCTATAATAACTGGTCAGCCCCAAGGAAGTCCTCACTTGCTTTTTAGTATGGGGTGCTTGATATCTCCGCAACGCCTCCACTTTGCTCAACAATGGTCTCACCTTCACTCTTCCTACTACGAACCGCAGGTATTGCATTTCTTTTTTCCCTACAGTACATTTCTTTGGATTGGCTGTCAGCCCGGCCCTTCTCAAACCTCGCAGTACTGCTCTCAGTGTGGTGAGGTGTTCAGCCCAGTTCTCAGTGTATATAATAATATCATCAATGTACACCATGGCGTAACCCCCATGGGGAGCCAAAACTCTGCCCATTAACCACTGGAACATGGCCACAGCTCCATGCAACTGGAACGGCATTCGCCAGAATTGGAAAAGACCCCACAGGGTGGTGAATGCCATCTTTTCCTGGTCTCTGGGTGCCACTGGGACCTGCCAGTAACCTTTTGTCAGGTCTAAAGTGGAAATGAAGCAAGCTTGCCCAACGTTTTCCACCAGTTTGTCCACTCGGGGCACCGGATAGGCGTCAAACTTAGCCACTGCATTCACCTTCCGGTAATTGAAACAGAGCAGTTGTCCTAGCAACCAGCACCTGTGAGCCCTGGCAACTAGCAGGTGGGCTTCCCCCCTCACTACTAGGGATCTCTGCTGAGCTGTTTTTGCTCTCAGGCGCAGGGCACCTGGATGCCCTGCAACACCTGACTATATATATTACTTCTATTAAAACTATAAGTATTCAGCATTTCTTACCTATTTCTGTTGCTCAGCTTATTCTCTAAAGTTAAAAAAATACTGAGAACAACAAAATTACAATATGTGCAAAAACAAAATAAAGCCTGAATGTAGTTAATTGCCTTTTTTCGATTTCTCTTTTGCTTGGACAGATCCATGCTGACTAAAAGTTAACAATTATTTTTTGATGTTCATGGTGTGTGTGTGACAAGTTGGGCATAAACATGGCTGTTGCAGAGTAAAATCTCTATGGGAAGAAAAAGGCAAATAGGAAGTAAAGGAAAATGGAAAAAAGAGAACTACAAATGCTATTTCTCTTTTGCTTGGACAGATCCATGCTGATTCCCTCCCCACAAAAAGCAGCATATTTTGTAATAACTTTGAACAAAGGCAAGAGTCCATTTGACATTCCTCACTTACAAGAATGATCAGATCTTTCACAGTATAAGAACAATGCAGGTTGTACATTGTAGAATAGAGATGGTCAGCTATTTTTTATGGTACAGATTTCAATCAGAAATTTCTTTTTTTTTTTTTTTATCAAAAATGACCTATTTTACAGAAATTATTTTAAAAGAAGAAGTTGAAAAATTTAATTTTCCTACAGTAAAACATTTCTATTCTATGGCATCATTTTGAGTAACGTAATTATATTACTTTTATATTCACTTTCAATATTATTTTAATATGTTAGGTTGTATTGGTTATTATATTTAAATTAGTTTCGAAATTATTAAAATGGCGTCAGAAAAGTTAGATCTTTCAGACAGAATATCCAATTCATGGAAAATCTTGACTTTTCAATTTCTCATCCTTATTTGGAACACATTTTGAGATGCTGGAATTTCTAGCAGAACAGACAGCATCAGTTCAAGTGAGACAGAAAGATACATTTTGTATTGCTGCTAATGGCAGTTCAGCTCCTTGATATAGCCATTCTCTGTTTATCTTTCATTCTTTTAGAAGACCAACATTAGCTGACTGCATTTATAAACATTTCTATCTTCAGTTAAGTCCTTGCCCTGTAGTAGTGGCAGGACAGAAGTAATTTGATTTAGATTTAAGTAAGGCTCATCATCATCCATTCTAACCTATTTAGGATTGGTGAGGGACAGATGCTCCAAACTGACCCCTCTGAAAAAGATCTCAAGAATAGTGCTTGCCAAAGGAGCTGGGAAGATGGCTTTACTCCCTCATTTTCAGGTTTGCCATGTATGGAACAGGAAGAAATAAGCAGGGAAGTTGTGACTCCCTAGAGAAATGACAGACATGCCCAGAGACACATAGGGAGCAGAACTAATACATGACATGTTTATGAAACATTTTTTTATTTAGTTTTTTTAATTTATCAGGTATTTATTGTGGCATAAGAGCTTGATAATTGGGGTGACCATACACCCCCGTTTGGCTGGGACAGTCCCGGATTCCATAGGCTGTCCTGGCATCCTGGCCAGTTGGCTAAAATTGAAGCAAAAGTCCCAGATTGGTGTGACCACCCTACCTGCACATGCCTGGCCTGACTCCTCCTGAGCTGTGGCTGGAGGCTGCTCAGGTTGGGCTGCTCCTTCTGTATGGGAAGGGATCAGCTGGGGCAGGGCAGGTCAAGGGAGGGGGCTGGAGCCAGGGCCAGGGCCAGGGCTTGGGCATTTGTGGGTGGTAAGCCCAGATCACTGCCTGCCACTGGCAGCTCTGTGCTCCATTGCTGCAGCCACTGCAGAGGCTTGGGCTGCACATGGTGGCCCTGGGAAGCTGCCAGCAGTGGCGGGCAGAGGTACCTTGCGGCTATGCAGCACAGGCTGGTGGAGTGTATGGGGTGCTGCACAGTAGACCTGTGCGAAGTGGCTAGTATTCACTTCAGATTCAGCCAGGCCAGGCCCATCCCCTGCCCACTCTCCCAGCCCGGCAATGGCTGCTCTGCCTGCCCCAGCTTCTGGCACTTGTTTAAAAAAGTGCCCTGAATCAGTGGGTACTGCCAGGTGGGGGGCAATCCCTGCTGCCCCATGATGCATGGGGGACTCTGCACAAGGCCCCCAACCCCCACTCCTGCTCCCCCAGGCCCCCATGTGGCTGCCTCGCCTGGGCCAGCTCCTGCCCTTTAAGAATAAAAGAAATGAAAAAAAACCCAGACTCACTGCTCCTGTTGGTGGAGGTGATCCCCACTGCCCCCTGCTGCCCCACACCACATGGTGGGCTCTGCACAAGCCCCCAAAGCCTTGAGGCCACCACAGGAGTGGTGAATCCTGGGACTTTTCTTGGCTGTTTTTTTCTTAAAGGGCTGGAGTTGGTCCAGGCAGGGCACCCGTGGCAGGGCTGGGGGAGCAGTGGGGGTTGGGGGGCTCATGCAGAGCCCCCCATGCAGCATGGGAAACTGGAGGGCAGCAGGGAATGCTGCCCCACCTGGCAGCACCTGGGGAGCACCAGGGCTTTTTTTTAAAGTACCGAGCTGGGACAGGTGGGGCAGCCATGAGGGGGTGGGGGAGCAGGGAGGGTCAGGGGGCTAGCAGGGGTCCCCCCATGGTCCCTTCTTCCCTCCCCCAGTCCCCTCATCCCTGGCCCTAGTACTTACCAGCTCAGAGTCGGCTGCAGCTCCCTGCTGCAGCCACCGGGGACCACCCGAATCATCAAAGCTTTCTGAATCAATTCTAAGAATTGATTTGGACCTTTAAATTTGTCCCCTGATTCAATTCGGATTTGGAGAGTCGGCCACCAAATCAGGCTGAATCTCCTCCGAATCACCACTTGAAGCTTCAAACAGCTGTACTACACGGGGGCCACTGCCAGCCAGGTCCAGTCTGCACGCAGGAGATTGGAGCTTGACTGCAGGCCTCCGTGCTGTCCCGCCCCACTTAGCCATTAGGGCTCCTGGGAGCTGTGGGGTTGGTGGCTGTGTGTGTGTGCACATGCATGTGTTCAGGGTCAGGATATATAGGTGTGTGTGTGCATGTGCGTGTGTGTGGCGCCCCCTGTCCTGGATTTCCTTTAAAATAATATGGTTACCTGATTGATAGTAAAAATTACTCTATTAGAAATTAATCTACAGATACGTGAGTAACAAGATTAGTTGATAATGTAGAAAGAGTAAAAGACAAAAGTATTTTAAAAAGTGTTGAATTAAACTGAATGAAAAATCTGAACATGAAATTCACAACTAGCAAACCACCTCACAATATGCAGCTTGATTAAATCATTGAGCAGGAAGTTGTTACTTTGTACACAGCCTCCTAACATGAAGCATTTAGGAGCAGAAAGTATTAGTATTTAATGACAACAGACAATTCCTAGGATACGTGTGTGTGTGCATGTACACATGCAAGCACATGCAGCAGAAAGGATGATTTTGAAGCCAAATATAGTGCAGATGAGACATATGGTCACAGTATTCTACTTTTATTAATAGGTTGTTGCTATATTTATTGAACTTTCAATGGCCTGAATTAAAAAGACAGTCTATCATATTTTGATTCCTATCAGTTAACTGTACTAGTCAAGGGGAAAGGAACTGGGCTTTGATGTGGGAGGGTTCAGTTTCTTCCACCTGCCTTTACAGATCATTTTGCCAAATTAGTGTCCTTTATTAAAGCAATATGTGTCATCACCCAGACTAGAATAATGATCGTATTCAATACAATATGCACGCAAGCTATTTGGTCCAGTTGTGCAAACTACCCATAAACCCAGTTACCAGTCAATTAAACAGGATTTACAGCTACTCTCCTTTGCCAGTGTGGAACAAAGCAACCAGAAAATAACAGTGAATATATACCATTAGGTATGCAGCTTCTGATGAGAGTGTAAAATGAGGACCAAAATCTGCCTTCTCTATATGTCAGATATAAATAACCTGCCTTTCAGTACTGAAAATAATATGAGATACATCTATCTAGAGGATGAATGCTCCTACATAAAGATGCACTAATTTATTTTCATTTGTGCAAGAAAAGACTAATTAATAATCATTATGTAGCCTCTTTATCTCATTGTTTTTACAGATAAAATAAAGGCATTTCCTCAAACCAAGCTATCAAGCATTGGGCCTAATTATGCCTACCTCACTCAATGCTTTCTCCCAGTCAGCGTACAGCCAACTCACCGTGTTTCTAAAGAAGGCCTAACTTTAAACCTTCCTCCAAACGCATCTCTAATATCTTTCCCTACATTGTGTGTACATGGAGAAACTAAGATGTTAAAAACTGATTGTACACTATGCATAGCATAAGGGCAAAAGAGTAAGTCATTGGTAAGACAAGGCTTATAAAATATGAAAATAAAAGGATTAAAATGGTACTAAAATAGATAATAGGACAATTGCTAGAAAGTAGGTTTAGCTTTACTGTCTCCAGCTTCCTTTCTCTCCTAATGAGCCAGATTCCCTACAAAACCTATGATGCAGCAGAGAACCATCCACAACCAGAGTAGCTGGGCTGCAGGGTAAAATAGAGGTATAAAGCACCTGACCTACTTCTCTAATGTGATGTGGTTTAATGTTGAACTAACACAAAAAGAAACATTCTGATATTTCCATATTGGAAACTTCATTTCATAAACAGGTTAGATACTTTGCCTTGTCATCCTGGCCAAATGCACCTGGGAAGAGCAGAATTTGTAGTGGGATGGAAATTCTGATTTCAACCAGCTACTGCTTCATATTTATTATGAATCATCCTCTACTCCATCTTTCTGTATCCCTGTTCATAATTTTCTTTATTTGGTCTCCCCACTGTCTTCCTTTCTTGTTTTTTAAAAAAAATAATGCTTGAAAGTCACACAGTAATTACTCAAATCCAAGACAAAATTCTTTTCCTCATTCAACACCGAGGGAAAAAAGGTCTTGTCCTGGATTTGAGTACTGTCCTAGGCAGGCAGCTGCTGTAGGTCTGGTCCTGATCTGGGCCCAGCACTAGAGCCAGCGTGGACACTGCTGCCTGGAGTCAGCAGCAGCTGCAGTAGCTTTGGATCAGAGCAGGCAACATTATAGATCAGGAAGGAGGGAGCATGCATCTCAAAACCAAGCCCATAACTTTCTGGAATAACTCAAGTCCTTGGAATAGGGCAGTATATTAGCATATATCTATAGAGAATATACTTTCTCTCAAATCAATAAATTAAAAAACAGAAGTGAAAACTGTTCACATTTTATAAAATAAACACACAGAGAAACCCCTAAGGCAGTGGGGGCCATCCTTTCAGGCAGATAAGCTCCCCACACTCCCTGTGTACCACTCCCATCCCTTTCCCCTGCCCAATCAGTTGCTCCTCTTTCTGCTCCCTGACCTGTGCTCCCTGCCTGATTTGCTGTTTTGCGTTCTGGTGTTGTGTTACTTGTCCCTTCTCCAGTCTACCACATGGCAGCCTGTGTATGTGGCATGTGTGGCACACATGCTGTAAGTTGGCCACTCCTGCTCTGGAGCATATTCACCGATTTTTTTCTTCAGTCCCAGTCACTTGATGTTTGTCATCCTACACAGATATCTGCACAAAATGTCAGGTTCACTTATTAATGTTTAGATGTGTAATGCTCTCCTCTCTCATATGTAAGCTCTCTGTTCTGCTAGCTTCAGCAATTATGTGAAGAACATGAGGCTACAAACTGAGCACTCCCTAGCAGGGCTGTGTTCATGAATGTGATGTCTGAACTTGGGACAGATGAATTATGGATGTAAGTTGTTTACTTAAGACAGTGAATGGTGCACCAGTGTGCTTGAACATTAGGTCTTGTGGTTGGACTCTCCAAGCACTCTGTGCGGTGCCAAATTTCAGTTTCCTGCATACCAACCTGCAGGAAACCGATTAAGTTGGAACCTCGGCTTGTGGCTTTCTGATTGTTCCCGTTCCTTGCGTGGCAGGCAGTCACTGAAATGCAAGCTTTCCTTTCCCTTTTGCTAAAAGCAAGTCCTTAAAAAGTTTTAAGGATAGACAAGCCACATGGCAACAACCCCTTTGGAGGGAAGAGCAGCTTAATCTAAACATGGGAAGGTAGGTTTCCATGCCTACAGGCTTCCCCTTGCAATGCAAGGGGGCTATGTGGCTATTTCTCCAGCTCTGGCAATAACTGATTTTTCAATTTAGTCTCCAAATATGAACAGTGGGTGAAAAAAAGAAATGTTATTTTTATTTTTTTTCTTCCAGTGAATGAAATGAACAAAAAACCCCCATCTTGATTGCATGTCAGATGAAATATTGATCCCCTCCTCCCACCAAATGTTTCATTGTTGGTTCAGTTGCAAGAAAAAACAAAAGGAAAAGATTTGCAAAAGGATGAGCGTAAGAACACCGCCCCGCCCATCTTTTCCCTCCAGTCTACTGCTTCATAGCACACCTTGCAGCATGGCTGTTAGGACACTCTTCTGGAAGATCTCTCAGATTGGGAACGGGACTGAACTCAGTCCTCCCGCCTCCTAGGTAGGGGATATAACCATTGGGCTCTTTAATAATTGAGGAAGACTGCCATTTTTCTCTGAGCAGTTTGGTGAGCCTAGCCCTGAATTCCACTCTTCTCCCCACCCCATCTGGAACTTTTTGGTGAATTTGACCCAAATTCACAGTTACTATCATGACATCTGAAACCAAAGTTTGGGGGAATTTTTTTCCCCCATGAGAAAATATGTGCCTTACTCAACCAACAGCAGTAATGATTTTCATTCAAAGCAAAAAGAGGACAGATTTTAGTCGGTGAGACAAGCAAAATGTGTCTTTGAATTTAACTAAAATAGGATATTTATTGATGTTTGGCAGAGGTGTTCCTTTGGGTTTGAAGTGGAGATGGAGGCCTGCTGGGCATCAAGGAAAGAACATGTGTAGGTATTAATAACTGTAATATTCAGAGATTTGTGAAAAGCTTTTCTGAAAAGCTCTGCTCCACAAAACATCAGAATGTTTGGTGATCTTCCTCTTCCAGATTCATCTTCTCCCTTTTCCCCCCCAGTTATTCTGCTGATTCCCATTCTTTCCATCCTCCCATTCTTTTTATCACTGAGCCCCAAGAGCAGTACTTTCTTATCCTGACCTTGTGAGTCACCTGACCTGATATATGCCTAAATCTTAAGTGCTATGTGACTGATGAGGTGAATGTCTTAGATCTGTCACATTGTCTGCTGTCTTTGTCATTCACATTCTAACAGTCTGGATTTTCCTGAGGTGCCCAGGAACTAGCCAGATTTGAAGCAGCAGCCTGTCCAGAGGAGACTGCCAACATATTTGACATCAAGATGGAGAAAGGATTTCAGTAAGACGGGGGTTTAGGAAAGGTCTTTTGGGAGTCACCAAGAGAAGAAGGCATTTATTAAAACTTTTATGAATCCAGAAATGGCTTTTATTTCCATCAGTCCAATAGCTAAGAAACAGATAGGAATGGCTCTTTTCTCCTACACTAATCCATCCGTATCAGACAAGGAGATCCATGTGCTAGGAAGAGTAAAGACAAGGATTTGAGTGGGCAAGAAGGAACATAAGGACAGATGGATAAAGGGAAATCTTTAAGTTTAGGGTAATTTTGTTTTAAAGTCAGTATGCAATTTGGGGGGCCTTTTGTAAACTAGCTCTTTGGACCTTTAGAAGTTTGGCTGCCACAAGTGTTTACATCACCAAAATATGTCTAAAGGGTGGTGGGGGAGAGAAATAGGATGATTTATTTATCTGAATTCTTGGAGGGACAAAGTGATTGCAGTGTAGCACTTCTCTGTAAACTAATATTGACATAAAGGACAGCAGGAAGAGACGAAAACAATGAGGAGTTTCTGTAGCACTTACATGTCACAAAGGCCTATTAACCAATGTGTACAGAGGCACTAAATTGATTTGGAGGACATACATATACATCCTGTAGGTGACTGCAGCAATAATAAGCACTTTACAAGATTACTTCCTTTACAAATGCACATAAAAGATTTGATGACCTTATATGCCTTTGTTTGCTACTGGTCTTACCTCTTTAAAACATATATTCTGGACTTCCACTGGATTCAGTGCACTTTGAATCATGAAAATCTGTAGCAGCAAGACTGCTTTAATCAATTTTACATGGAGTGTCATGCACTGGTTTATTTGTATTAGACTGAAGTATGCAGGCCTGTGGCCTCCCTGAGATCCTTCTCAAATGATTAGGCTGCCTCAAGGTGTAAAATTTTAAATACCTAGTTTATTTTTCACCTAGAAGGTCAACAAGATCATGCTTTGCTCCTTGGCTAAAATTACTTGTATTCTTTAGGCACCATGTTGGAGTATTTGGAGAAATAATTTTAAATAATATAGCATTTTACAAATGCATTTTACAGCATTTTACAATCTGTTCTAATGTTAACTAAAGCAAAGCTAGGTTAGAACTATAATTTTAGAGCTTACCTATTTCTGAAAGCTCTAATATACTTTCTATATGCATGTCATTTAAAAAAAATCCTATTAGTTTTGAAGAAGAATTTTTACCTGCAAATTTGTTTATTAGACAGGACAAAAAAAAAGTTAAAAAGTGCAACCATTTATGTGAACTGACCTAGCAAAGTCTGGGACTGAGTGTATCTGCAAAAAGTTATATGATTAGAATTGTCAGTAACACTTCCTGGAGCCATTAAAACATGTACATATCTGCCAGTGCATTTATTTGACAGCTTTTAGTGAGCTCACTGGAAGTGCTCTGCAGACTTTTCCTCACAGTCAAAAACTAAACACCAAGAGAGTCTGATATTACAAAAAGTGTTCAAAGAGGAAAAAAAATGTTTAGAGACAGAAGGATTCTAGAGGTGCAAGTGTCATAGAATTGAGTGCATTACCTTTCCAAAGAAGCTGGTACATCTGAGTCACCATACAAACCTAATTAATTACCATTCAAATATAAAACTCTGCCTCCATATCATATTCAGCATATGGGACCACTGCCACTAGGGTATGCATGCAAGGAGTCTTCTCCTCTTATCCAGTCACTTCTCTCTTTCCCGTTCCTTACAAAATAAGCAGGAGTAATCTTAGTCTCTGAGCTTTGGGTACAGTGATGGTTGTAAGGACTGTTCTTTCTAGAAGATAATGGAGATGGTACCTATTGTTCCAAAATGGCGTGAAGACAATTGGAGACATGGCTGCTCTGTATGGAAGCTTGTAGGAAAGCAAACTTCACTCTTCTAAAGGGTGCTGCTGCCCGCAAATCCTATCACCATGCTGAGGAAACAGGCACCTATGTTTCCATAGCAGAGTGATTCTTCTACTATTGGGCACTAGTGAGGCCTCACCCAGGTACTGGTGTCTAGTTTTGGGCTCCTATGATGGTCTTATAAAAAAACCCAGGGGATTGTGGGCTGGCAGAGTTCCTGGTCAGGTGGGTTGGGAACTGGCTAAGGAGTCTAATCCAGTAGATGGATCTGTATCACCTTGGTGGAAGGTGGCCAGTGGTATCCCAGAGGACTCAGTTCTAGGGCAGTGCTGTTCAATATTTTTATCGATGATTTAGCTGAGGATGTGGAAAGCACACTGGCTAAGTTTCCAGATGATACTAAGTTATGGGGAAAAGCGGTCATGCTAGGGGATAATATACAGATCCAAGCAGACCTGGACAAGCTGAAAAGGTGGGTGGAGTGGAACCAGATGCAGTTCAATAAGATAAGTGCAGAGTGATTCATCTGAGGAGAAGTAATGATGAATATAGGAAACATGAATATAGGTTAGGTGGAGATGTACTGGACTGCATGATGGCTGAAGAGGACCTTGAGGTTATGGTTGATCACGGGATGAAAATTAGCCACCAGTGTGATGCTGTAGCATACTGGGATGCATTAGCTGATGAGTCACAAGCAGGACTAAGGAAGTAATACTTCCTCTCTACTCGGTGCTGGTGAGACCCCAGCCGGCGTACTATTGTTCAGTTCTGGGCATCACACTTCAAAAAAGACATGGAATAATCTTGAAAGGGTCCAGCAAAGGGCCACAAGAATGATTAAGGGCATGGAGGACAAACCTTAGGAGGAAAAACTAAGGGATCTGGGACTGTTCAGCCTGAGGAAGAGAAGATTAAGGAGGGACTTGATGGCCATCTATAAGTATGCAAGGGAGCTGGGAGAAAAACTGTTCATTAAGGTGCCCCAAGGCAGGACAAGGAGCAATAGCCATAAACTTTTAGAGGATGGCTTCAGGTTAGATGCAATGAAGAACTTCTTTACAGTAAGGGTCACCAGAATCTGGAACAGACGTCCCAAGGAGGTGGTACAGTCCCCAACCTTGGAAGTCTTCAAGAGGAGACTGAACAGACACCGTGCTGGGATCATTTGATCTCAGCAGTATTGCTGCCCAGAGCAGGGGGGTTGGACTTGATGATCTTTCGAGGTCTCTTCCAGCCCTTAATTTCTATGATTCTATGATAAGGCTGTAGGAGACTGGATTAGGTGCAAAGGCCTCAAGCTGCAGCAGAGGAAATTGAGATTGGAGATTAGAAAGAACTTTCTGACTATGAGAGTGCAAGCACTGGAATAGGCTACCTGGAGAAGCTGTGGAATATCTATCTGGAGATATTTTCAAGAGCAGATAAGACAGACACTTGCCTGGGATAGTCTACTTAGTGACGATCCTGCCTTCAGCAGGGAGCTGGACTAGATTACCTCTTGAGGTCCCTTTCAGCCTTGATTTCCTATGAATCTATGATCTATAGCATTCAGCTGGAGGCACTGAATCTCACCTTAACAAGACTATGGGTAATGCCCCAATTTTCTGTATTAGACAGTGGTTGCAAACGGTGCATACAATTCAATTGAATGCAACTCTCTTCTTTTTCAGAAGACTTGTAAAGAGAAGCTATCAGTGTTAACATCAAAACATTTGCAGCTAGTAGTAATTTCAGAGGCATAATTAAAAAGGAAATACTACTCCCTGTCACCCTACAGCATTTCATGAAACTGCCCATTGTGTTAGAGCTAACCTAATTTTCATTTCCAGAGTTACCATCTCTGAAGCCAAGTTCATTTACAGGAGAGCAAATCACAAGGAGAAAACTCAGTTTTCCCTTAGAATTATACAAAACTTGACCTGCTCAGCTACCAAATTACTTCCCAAGCATTCACACTTGTGTGTACTAGCTAGCTGCATAGATGCTATGATGATGAAGTCATGTAACTCACAGTGTTGAATGCATTTACCCTCACAACAGTATGTGGGTTGGAAAGTGCTGTTTTCCCCATTGTACAGATAGGCAACTGAAGCACAGAAAGAGGAAGGCCAGGGTCTCCAAAGGATTTACTAGTAGATGCCCGAGACATAGGTAGTTTTTAGATATGTAAGTTTATAGGTACAGATCTCGAAACCTCTGCCCTTCCCCTTAGGCATATGACTTTCCAGCATTAAATGTTTTACAGTGCATTGGAGTAGCCTCCCTGCACATCTGATGGCTTCCGTGCCCATCTACCTTAGGTGCCTAACTCAGGCCTATAGGGTATATTTTGGAACTAAATGCCAAGAAAGTGAGGTGCTGCAATGCCTATTCCCTTTGTGAATCCATCTCCAAGTGACTTGCCTAGGGTTACAGAGGCAGCCTGTGCTACATCATGAGTTTCTAAGGGTAGAAACAGATGTTGCATTTGTGCCACCATAAGAATTTTTAAGGAAGCAAAGATGACAAGAATCCCTGTGACATCCCTTTGTCATGCCACATCAATGGTGTGACAAAAGGTAGCATTAAATAGTGCTGCTTGATTGAATTGGGTGTTTATTTGCTCTGTAGCAGGAGAGTGTAGGCAACCGAAAGCTGCCTGCACTCCCCATCTGCCCTGGGCAGGTGCTCCATGGGTTTGAGGGGCCCAATCTTGCACACCCCAGGAAATCCAATGCAGGATTCAGGCCCTCAGGACTGGTTTACCTGTTTATAGAGACATGCCCTGGGGAATCTTGGGGCACCTCTCTATAAGCAGGGAAAGTCAGGGTTCCCTACTTATGGGATCCTGGCCCAGAATCACATGGGGCACAACTCTGCAAGAAGGGTAAGCCCACACAGGTGGAGGCATAGGCTCCAGGGAATCCCCTGTGCCCCATGTCTTCATACAGAGGCATGGGGCAGTATGGGACCTGGTGACCTGCACCTCCGTGGCAGGACCCATGCTGACCTGTGCTTCATGTGGAAACATGGGCCATTGTGGGCCCTGGTCTTAAAACTTGGGATGCTGCAAATTCCCTTTGTCCTGCACCACCCCTTGCTCTCTTGCTAGGAGCCATGCTGACCTGTGCTTCATGTGGAAGCACAGGTCAGTGTGGGTCTTGGTATGGAGGTATGGGATGCTGGGGATTCCTTGGGTCCTGTACTGACCTGTGCCTCTGTCTGAGGTACAGGTTGGTGTGGGACCTGGGCCCTACCATGGAGGTGGAGAATCCCCATGCAAGGGGAACATGTCACCCATCATCCACATCATGTAGGAGGTGTTTTGCCCAATAAAGTGGATCAGCTGTGGCTGGATGCATACCTCCACTTTGTTTGGTGAGGTCTGTTTTTTACCCTCTGTTCTTTATCTAGCAACTTAATGACTGGAAGCTCTTTCATCTCTGAGAATTTTATACAGTAGTGAAACACATTAACAACAGAGGCCTGATTTGCCTCTTGTTGACTTCAGTGGTGATCTCCTGACTAATAGGGATATAAGTGAAAAGAGAAATAGGCTTCTAAGTCCTTCCCAGGAAAAACATTTTACTTTGAATCAACTGCACACCTCATTAAATCAATTCATTTAAAAGACATTGGACTAATGTGGAATCCATGAATTTTTAAGCTACCTTGAGCTTCTCTCTCTCCATATAATTGCAGAAAAAAGCACAATATTGCTGGCACTAATGCAGTGAAGATTGGATCTTAACATTTCAATATGTTGATTAATGCCATTGCAAAGATATATTAACAAAGTGCAGAATCATTTTACCTCCAATTTTTTGCTAACTTAACACACCAAGAAACCAATACTTGAAGACAAAGACATGCTATTTTGTGATGAAATGTTCTTAGACATTGTCTGCTAAATCCCCATAATTAGCATGGTCCCTGGTGAATGTCACTGTGTATTTGATGAAACAGGGCATGAACTCTGCAGCAACACCCAGGGGGGTCTGTAATACTATCCAGAATGACTCTTGGAATTTTTAACTACTAGATAGGTTCTTCTTATCTAGGAAACTCAGGGGAGAAAGGCATTTGTCCAGTCTAATGACCCCTGTTAGCAGATTTATGCCACCTCCCTCAATACATTCCTCCTTCTCTGTCAACCCTACAGATGTTTAATTTGAAATCTGATTTCTCTTCAAGTTTTTATTTAGGAAAAAACCCATCATTTTTTAACCAAGAAAGAAAACTACCAAGGAAGATCCGTCTAACTGTCTTTATACAGAAAATATAGTGATATCATGATAATAAAGATATAATTTTGAGGTGGAAAAAACCCCAGTGACTTCTTTTGCAGAAAGAACTCACAATGCTATATACTGGAGATGAAATTTTAAGTGATTCAGCAGGATTAAAAATTAATAGGAAGATACACACTGACCCAGGACAACTTAGCCTCTGCCTCATTACTATCTATGACATGTTAGTCAATATTCTATTTTGCTTTACATGGACATGCAGAAGGAACAGAAACATTTAGAGCTGGATGAGAAAAAGTTTCCTGCCTTTCATTTTTAAAAAAAAAGATTTTGATGTTTTTCGTAGTCCATATTGAAGGGTTTTTTGAGTAGCAGAACTCCCTCTTGCCTCCCTTCCACCCCAACACTAACTCCAGAGACGTCTCTTTCCTCCTTTCACCTCTCTCCTCCCCTATAGACAGCTTGATAATCACAAACCTGGGGTGTGGAAGACCTGGCTTTGGTTTGGGTCTCTGCTTTAAAATCAGGCAGTACAGCAGTGATTAGAGCCAGGTTTCCCACATTGTAGGTTAGCACCCTAACTAACTGGTTATTGGCTGCATAGTCTCTCCCCCACACTCTGCCACACAGACTTGCACAAAACACTCACTTTTAATAGAAACTCCACCCACAGTGGATGTAAGAAACGCCCTCAATAAATTTATTCAAGCCTTTCCTGTTCCTGTGGAGAATTTTGGCTTTAAAAAATTGGTATTTTGCCTAAAATATTCAACTGACTCTAGGACAACCATCAATGTTTCTTTAGGTATCCTTATTTATCTTTCATTTTTCAAATTCATGTTTCATATCTCATGAGAAATAAGACTGTGAAATGATATATAAATATTTCAAATGAAAATCCTGAAACAGTTTAATATTAGTATCAGTTTCCTTCTAAATGAGCTTTCACAGTGGGAATCGTAAGAAAATTCAGATGGGTTTCATTTTGCAAACTCTTATCTGCCAGTTTTTCAAAATGAAATTTGGGGTGCACCGAGGTCTCTTTTTTCTGTCCTGTTCTGGGTGTGGTTAAACAATAGGTTGAGATGTAGTGTGTACGTAATGTTATGTACTAGAGGGTACAACACATCTATAAGATGAGTGATCACACTTCAGGTGAGCAATATAGCATAGAATGGAAAAATGCTGTCTGCTGTATTAAGAGCTAACTCCTTGATCAAATGTACCCTCTAAACAAATAACCTCTGTGTGTGCTAACTAGCCTAATTAATCTTCATGTTAGATTAACTTGATAAAATGTTGACCTAATTTGGGATTAAAAGATTACACACAACATTTTGAGCTGAAAGCTGTAACATGCCTCATGTCAACACAGTAATGACAGAATTAACCTGGCAAGCCCTCTGCAATCTATGCATTAGAAGCTGCTACTTGAACAGAGTTTTGATGATTTATTAGTAACTGCCAAACAAAAAGGCTAATATTGAAACTTTCATATTTAGTTGAACAGCACTATGTAAATCAGACATACATTAAGGGAGGCCATAAAATCAAAATTAAAAAAAAAATAGCGATCGAGTATACTTTATTCATTTTGCCACGATATGCTGAATCAATTCTGATAAAACAGATGCTGGGTCTAGTAATAAAAACTAGATAAAAGGTCTTTCACTTTGTCTAATATATACATGAAATAACAATAGAGGCTTCTTCTTTCTCAACCATCAGCACCATCTTGAATTTTATCAGGCCGGTTTGATGGAGGTAGAAGGGATAGAGAGACATAAAATGACTATCACACGTTTAAAGCATGTATCGTTCACTACATCAGGTGCCAGTGTTTAGGTTTAAGAATATACTATGAACGCTAAACTTACTCATTGTACTTCTTATGATAGGTCACAGCTGAAAATGAATATATAAGAGCATGAAAAAACTGATCATCACTTCTGAGATATCTCCTCCCTTTAAGGGAAAAAACTATATACTGTCTCATTGGGGGTGGTGGGGAAGAAATGCTGACTTCCTTACTCAAAATCATGGAAACAGAACTGGACAAAAAGTACTTCCAAGCTCACATGGAATTTGCCACCACATGGAATCTGTAATTCTGAGGGAAAATGAGCATGAAACAAACAAACGTTACTTCTGAGCATAGGTGGATGGAAATTCCCATGTAGCATTAAGCTGTGTGATGCCCACTAACACCAAGAAGTTGTGTAATAGTGCAATACTTTCATATTATCCCTGATAGTCTTATACCAGGAGAAGCAGCCCAGTTTTCATCTTCAGTGCTGTGAAGAAAGAAGAAAGGTCAAATATTTCGAAGACCTTTTATTCCCAAGAATCCACATCTCACATATGCTCCTATAGACTATGCTTAGCACTGGGGAGTTAGAATAAGAACCAGTCAAGCATGAAGACTCCATAAAAACAAGTGACATGGAAAGATTGAATCAGGTTGAGAAATGGGGAGAAGAAAGTGTTCTTGAAGGCTTCAGAAGCCAGCCCTGTATAATGTAGGAGGGTCCGAGGAGGAAGCCAGTGGTATCTTGTGTGAGCATTTTGGAGAGCTGGGTGGTATCAGCATGTGATTTGAAGCAGGGGACTTTTTTTTGCTTGCTGCAGTATCTGGATATAGTATTCTCTGGTGTATTCCTGGATGGAATTTGGGGACTCGTGAGAAATAATTTGGTGGACCTGCCAATCATGCTGTCTCCAACAATAGGGACTAAACATAGAGATCAATTTACTGATGATGTGCCAGCTGAAATAAATCCAGAATACTTGTCCATAAATGTTTTGGCTTTACAATACTAACAGCAGGAAAAGGGAAAAAAAGGAAGAGTGGCCAGCCCTCATTTAAGTCAATAAAGTTAAATGCATGGGGAGCTAGTTAGGAACAAGGCTGTATCTGGTCCTTGTATGCAAAGGTGGTGGGGATTGAAAATGAAGGAATCCTTTCACTAAGGGGCAAAGGAGAATAACAATCCTTTTTCTTTAGGGTAGTCAGAAAATACTCCTCCAAGACACGAATATTGCCCATAGGTAGAAAGCGTGAACTAAATACTGGGGAGCTGGGGAAGGGTAGAGTCTGGATCCCAGAAACTAATCTGAAATCAGCCAGATTTACTTAAGAACAATATATCATCTTGAATATTTTGGTAATATTGTGAAGGAACAAAGCAAAAAAAAAAGTGAAAGGTATTTCTTTTTGTGTTTCTTATTCTCTGCATTAAAATTTTGAAACAGTTTTAGCAATCCTTTAATATTAGACTTTTGGGAGATATTTTTATTATACAGACCTAATAAGGTCTTAAGATAAACATGCCATTCAGTGTTCCTCCTTCTTCCCCCCCAAAACAGGAAGATAAATGAATGAGTGCTATGGATTTGTTTCTGTTAAAACACAGTGTCCCTTGATAATTTATTATCTCAGTTATTTCTATGCATTAGGACATTGCTTTTCCTATATTAAAAAGGGAGCAGGATATTGAAGTTTTCCTAAACTTACCATTACTAATGTCCCAAAGAAGAGTGTTCTGAAGTGTTTTATTATATTCTGCCACTTATCATAAATCCATGAAAGAGAAGATTAATGATCCACCCAAGTTTGGTCAGACAAACTTGGGGAGATTTTGAAAACTGAGTAAAGGAATTAACAGCATTTTTTGTACTAATGGACAGCGGTTGTACCAAACTGTGTTGCAATTCCTGTTATTTCTTAAAAGCTACCCAGTCCTGTGATAGTTCTTTACTTGGACAGAACAAAATTAAGCAAAACCCATGAACTGTTGGTGGCTCTGTGGATGGCATTTTAACTGGGAGACCTTACAAAACCAGTTCAGTTAGTCTGTAATAGGGAGAACTAGGTAGCTGAACATTATGTCTGTTCAATGAAAAGTAAAAATAAGACCTGGATTCATTACTCTTTGGAATGGTTCAGCCAGTTAATTCCATCTATACCTAGATGCTATGGGGAGTTTAAGAAAAAATTTTCATCACTTCTTAAATTGTATGTCTTAAATTGCCATGTAAATGTCTTGTGATTTTACTTCTCATGGCTCTATTTCAATGATAAACAAAGCAACCATCTATATAGTTCATATGGCTATTTATAAATTGCTTTGGAAGCACTTAGGAGTAGAACACATTTTGTCCTGTTGAGTCATCAAGATTTAGCTAATCAAATCTGTGCAGGCAGTTGCTATAATAATGAAGTGTGCAATAGTGTAATTCTATGTGTGCATTACCTAACTTCTTTTTCCACATGTAGTTACTATTAAAGTGTGCACAACACTGACAATGTATGCACATAGTTGTTATAGGTCCAGTTCTTAAACAATTTCATGTTTGCTGTCATTTATGAAAATAAATAAATTCATTTATTGTGGACAATAATTAAACACAGAGGACAAGCTCCAGGTGTTTAGTGCCTCTGTAGCAATGTAAAGTCATAATCCGGGTTTATGGCCAGTTGTGATACCCCAATGTACTCTGTAAGTGCCAAAGAACCCTGCAAGATAAGGTTAATCCTATTTATTTTCATGTCAATTCTACAGTTTCTCAAGTATTATTTTATATTTCTCGAGTTATATAAAGTGCTTCACCCCACCTTTTCTCCCATTTGTGGGCCTTTTTGGAACATTTATCCAGGCGAGGAGAAAACACAGCTCAAAGTGATTTCTTTCTTTTACTGCTTTTTTTTTTTTTGGCAACCAGGAAACTCAGGTTATAGCTCATCTTTATATTCTGACCACATTCTGCCAGGGTTTTAAATTAATTCTCCATTAAGTGCTTGGCATGTTATTCACTCTCCAGTGGTAAAGCTATTTTAACAACATGTTGAGTTATTAACTTTTCCCTTGAATTTTTAAAGGTTTCACAGGGTATTACTAAACTGAACCCGTTCTATAGCAAACCAGTTGAATTATTTTGTTGCTGAAGAAGAATTCTTCACTAACCAAGATCGGACCCTTCCACAGCTGAAAGCAAAGGGAGTTTTGCACTTAAACCCAGGAAGAACAGTTTTACTACCCACCATAAAAGTATTGTCATTCATTTACAAAAATAATTGAGAAATGTTTGTAATAATCTTCTACATTACTACTTCCAATCATGTAAATTACATTTGCACTAGAAATCACAATGGTACCTTGTCTGCAGATTTGTAAATATTGAGACAAAAAGAATGAAGGAAACTATGTCCTTTTAAAGAGTTTTCCCAATTTTTAAAACAATTAAGCTAATAATAACCACCCCCCCCACACACACACACAATTAAATCCATTGCGTTTTTGCCAAAGAATTTTAGGGAGTTTACCAAGCATTACATTTCTCTGAGCTACCCTAAGGGTTAATATCCTCACATTATAAATGGGGAAACTGAGGCCCAAAGAGAGTAGGTAATTTGTCCATGACCCTGGAGCCAGTCAGTGCCAGACTCAAGCACATAATTCAACAAAACTATACTAAGGCTGTTGATTAAGACAAAACTTTACACAAATCCTTCATTTTAAACTCATATGCACTGTTTCCAGTGTTTGGTTCAACAAGAATAGATTTAACCATATGCCTAAATATTTTGATGAATTGACTCACAGGACATAAGGTACAGGTACCCCAGCCAACCCATGTTTTCTAGAAAGCACCAAAAAATAACTACCCAAGATCCCTGTATAAATAAATGATCTTTGAAATATAGATAGCATAGTAATTGAACAAATACAATTCTAAAATTGGGCCATATTACACTCCCAACCGTCTCAGGGTTGTGATGAGGATGGGATGAGGATCTTGCTAGGACATTCTGGCATATGACTGAAGAAGGGTGCCTGAGCCCTCCTTCAGCTGTTCCTAGGGAAAACTCTCTGGTGCAGCAGCTCTATACAATCTGTGGTGCGCAACTAGCAAATATATCCACAAAGACATAGGACACAAATCTCCCTTATTGCCATTTTAAATTATACTGATGTCATGGCAGGGAGAAAAATAATTTTTAATTTACAGCAACCATATATTTTATAAAGCACAGTCAGAAAACTGATAAGTGCATACACAAGTTAATACTTTGTTACTCAGTATATAATTTTATACCTCTTCTAATCAGATCGGCTCAGATTCTCACTTTTAGTTAGAGCTGAGATAGCAACAGCACAAACATTTTTTGAGTTATATGCTCAAATAAAAGTTCGTTGTTTCTATATTCACCCAACTCACATGGTCACCTTCAGTGAAGTGACCGGCATTCTTGTAACAATGTTTATGGTAAATGGTTATTGGTAAATGGTTTACCAATTTAAATTTATTGGTAAATTGGAAGTATTCACCAATTAAAATTGCAAACTTCTGCACCAAAAATCTGGCTGCAACAATTCTACTCATTGATTAGGGAATAGAAACATAGTATAACATATGCATCCAATCGAAGCTAAGCAACCCATCTCAAATTTCACACAGGCAAGTCTTCAACAACTTGCATACAGACCAAGAATCATCCTCAGAAAAGTTTTTCAGAGGGAATAAATATGAAAGGAACAATTCACAAACAGAAAAAAAAGCAATTTTATCTACTAAATTTCCATCTACTATTATGGGTTGAATTCTACTGTGACAGTTGCAATGGAAGTACACTTGGAAGTTACTACTTGCATCACAAACACTATGGGCCACGTAATTCCAACTGTGGAGTCTCTATTATGTATTACAAGGGTTAAAAAACACCTTGTGTTTAATTTTCAGACGGTTGAATTTGCCACATGGGGTTGACAATTAAAAAAAAAAAATCACAGAAGAAGCAGTAGTTGAAAGTAGTACTACTACAGTAGTAGTTGAAAACGACTAATTCCATGATGAAATACGATTTTAAACGCAGCTTCTTTGCCAAGCTTCACTTAACTTATGTTAGCTGTATTCTTCCATGATAACAAATGCCCAAAGAATTAGTAATCTTTTAAAAATACCCCAAAAACCCCAGACCTGACTACAATTCATAAGCAGACCCCATTATTCATAGTCTATGTCTGTGGCCAAACAAATAATTGCTAGCTAATAGCAAGGATGACCATTTTGTCAGGAAGTAGCACAATGGCCTGACACTCAGGGACAAACAGTGTTATAATGAGAAATGGAACAGATCTTTCTTGAAACTGGCATTTCAGTCGTATTGTATTCCTTTCCCCTTCCCTGCCCCTTCCGCCCCCCTCCCCCCCTGTGCAAAATTAAATGGTCTAAAAATGAAGCAACATTATGAAATAACAGCTGCAGAAAAACAGGTAATTCATTTGCACTGTTATTAATAGCAGCATGATAATTCTCTTCACTGAATGACTGCAGTTTAATGCTCATTCAATTTTGAAATAGAAAGGATTATCTATTCAAAGTAGAGGTACAGAATAGAAGAAAGAAAGAAAAGTATATTCAATTTCATCATTTACCCCCAAATAAATGATGTGTACCCCCTCTCCAAACATCTGCAGGTATTATAATGAAAGTTTTAGAAGTATTTGTTCCTTTTGTTTTACAATTTGCTACTGTGACTTTCTATCTCTTCTACTATCTGTCACCAGAAAAGAACAGCTACAGAACAGTGGCAAATTCAAGTTAAAAAATTGTCTTGGGATAACAAAGAGAAAAGTTAATGGACATGGATTTACAAATTATTAATGATTTTTCTTGTCATTTCTTGAAAAATGAAAGCTATGCACGCTGTCTCTCTCCCCAAACAGATTGCATTTTATTCCTCTGCAGTTTGTCCGTCAGGCTTCACTCTGACAACATAATCCAAAACTAATCCAGAGCATTCAGTTTTCCTTGTTGGCTCTCATGCACACTGCTTAGACAAATCCTGCTACCTGTCAGCCCTCCTGTGTGTGCCAAACAGGCTGCCAGGTTAACCCCTGGGGAAGCTGAGAGACCTGCTGACTTAACCCCTGCTTCCCTTCAAATAATCCACTGTAAATACATAGAACGTTAACAGGCTAACTGCTCTAATCACGGCTGGATCCCTTAAAATCTGTTTCATACACAGCCCTTAAGAACTAGGGATCTTTGCATCACTGCTGGAAGAGGAAAGGCACTGCTTCCAATAATGCAAGCTCTGAATAAGCAGATGGCTAGGACACAGTGAAATGTTTTAATCCCCTGAAGCAGTTTGTGAAGACACACATCACTTCACTGGTCCACCTCATTGCTTACAAACTCTCCCTAGTTGTTAGGAGGAGGTCAAATACCATAAAAGAAACTCCTAATTTAGTTATAGTTTAAGATCTCCTTTCTACACACTGTTTCCGCCAGCCCTTATTAAAATTAAGCTTTTCTCTGTTTACTTTTTCACATCCGCCTGAGAGGAACACAACACAGTGCATCAGCTACAACAGGATTTCAATACACAGCAGAATTTACAAATAGTGACATTTCAAAACAATTTTGACATCTAAAAACAGACAAGCCATCTCATAGCAGCACTTACAATTCACTTCTAATATATCCAACCTGAAAAGCAGAGAACGAGTTACAAGTCCTTTCAAAATACTCACTCTTTATTCAAAAAGCCCCCCCTTCTCCTCATTGGAATTCAAGGCACATCATTCTATCTGCTGCTGCAGCATCAACAATCCACAGCAGAAAATAACTTGCGTAAGCACGGCATACCAAGGAACACTTAAAAGCCGCACTAAGCTTAGCCACATGAGAAATGTAATAAAACATCGCTCAGCTCATTTAATGTTTGGAAGGCATGATGTCCAGGTTAATATCTGAAGTGGGGGAAGGTAGAGAGTAAGCCATGGGGAGGGCTCCTGAACTCCGCCACAAACAAAACTGGGAAGGTCTATTGTGACTTCTGATAAGAACATTTATTTTACCTCAATTAAATTTCAGGCATGCCCTTGAGAGGGAAAAAAGAAAGACAGACTTCTGCTCATACATTTACACATATTCATATGTATGCCTATGTGTATACAGACACAACACACACACCTCTGTCTCAGGAGCCTGGGGAAATGTTCTTATGCATTCTTTGTGGCACTGACCTCATGAAAACATGTGCAGGTGATAAATACAATTTAATAAAATAATCACTCATGCAAGAGGTATTTAAAAGAAACTTTTCTCTTTCCGATGCAAGAAGCGTATTTCAATTCCATTCTGCTTCTAGAGATGTTATTTGTTCTGCCACCTCTTAGTTGCCAGTTTAGCAAACAGATGTGAATCCTTAATGAACATCTCAAAATAGTGGAGTCAATTTAAGATATTTCCAATTTTGTAAAGATATCCTACAAATAAAATAGTCTGCAAAATATTTGTGCATCTCTAAACTAATGCTGTATAAAAAACAAACAATGGATGTTTTCTTCCTATCTACAGTCTGTCTTTCCCCTCTCACTTGGAAACGATAGTTACTTTGTTAACAGAAAAGTTCAGTAGAGTGTCAGACAGTAGTTTGTCTTGAGGGAGTTGACATCTTTGGTTGGGGAGAAGTCAGTTGCTTTTAAAATATATCCCTATGAGAGAGAATTTTGTCCTAAATCATAGCCACCGTAGTTTTGTTTTCTGCTTTTTAAACAGGCATTGGTTAAATCGTTTATTATAAACAAGAATTAAGAAGCTGATGAGTTAAAATGAGATATGGATTCAAGGTGCTTGGAAGAGTTGATTCAGTTATCCCATACACCGCAATTTCTATTAAATTCTTGTGTCACGGAAGTCAACTGGAAAATTCCTGTTGACTTCAATGGGAGCAGAATTTCATCCATAGACTGTTGAAGGCTCTAGTAGGTTGAATCTTGTTGATTAATATTTTTCCATATTCAACAAAAGTTTTTTATTTTTTACTTTTTCCTTCTGACTAATACTAAAATATTGATAAAAGTTTGGGATTCATATTAATAAGAGTCCAGTTTCATGACAAATGTTAAATGATACATTTATAGGTATCAGCCTAAGATATTAAAATAAATTCCTAAGAGATAACTCTTTTCCAGATTATTATCTTTTAATAAATGCGCATTGTGCCTTAGGCTTGATTAAATTCACACAGCACAAGAACTCTTTAGAGAAGAACAACAGATGGCTACTTTGCTAATCAAAATATAAAGACACAAGAATTAAACTGGAACTTTGAGAGTTGCTGTTCAAAAATTCTGTTTGTGGCTGCCAAAACTTATTTAGCCTTTAGGGATTTAAGACAAATTAATTTAAAAATAACCACAGCTGAATTACCTGGGAAATATATGTATTTTAGCTGAACCTCTTTGCTTTCGTACATATTATGTTTTACTAGGTCGGTGACAAGGAAGCAGTATTAGAAACCTAGTATGGGTTATTTTATGCTACAGATGTTTGATAATACAAATACACAAGGCTCAGCTGTCAACTCCGCACTTTAAAAAAATATGATAGCTAATGTGTAACCAGTTAATATATTACAAATGAACGTTCACAATACTGGGTCTTTCAATGATAATTTTTCCTTCATGTAACACCATCTGGAAGATGTTTCCCTATTATTGATCATGCCACTCATCAGCAATTCACAATGTATTTCTTTGTACCTGGTGCAAAACCTAAACAACATGGACCTAGTTCATTGACCTTTTGATATTTGGCAATAGAGGAGCAAAGCACAAAGAGCAGAAGCACGCAACCTCATCTTGGCTTGTATTCAGACCAAGACATTCTAAAATATGAAATACATTATCAACTTTTATAGTAAAGAAAGCAATATTTTGAGCCTGATTCAAAAGTCCATTGAAGCCAATGGTAGACTTTTCATTTACTGGGCATTTGATCATAACATTTGCAAAGAGAAAGCTATCTTTTAAAATAGCAATATGCGGGTAAATAACCTCTCATGCTATCCAGCAAGTGAACAGTACACTTTGGTATACTTTCTAAAATATAATTTGGTGGGAAGTTGCAGAGCTAGAGGTCTATGAGATGTTGGCAACAAAATCTAAACCAACATGGAATGGGTGTGATAATGGATTTTGTTGGATAAGTTGAAACTCAGAGAATAGGTTGATTGAAAGGTTCATGAACCTTCTGAGTAAACCTGAGCTCAGTTTCAAGTAAATATGGGCTGATTAATAGCTTTAGGTTTAAATGATGTAAAAATGTACAGATTCATTCTATTATTTATTCATAACATAGAATGCTGAACCTGCAACTGAAAATAAAAATTGTGATGATGTACACTAGTATGAAATCTGATAAAATATTAAAACGAGCTTCTACATTTGGCATTGCTCTTTCTTATAATTGCACATAAAAAATTAAGGCTACAAAGTTAAATCTCTACAGAACAACTAAATTGAGACATTTTGTGTCCATGCAGTATGTTGCATTATGAATTTAATTTAATAAAAACTTGCACTTTTCTTAATATTACAGGACTTCTTGCCTTACTTCTTGCTGTCAGCCCCAGTGCCTATGCCCAACCAGTCTCAGCTCCCTTTTGTGAAAGTGTTTTTGGTGAAAATTAGTGTTCAACTAAACAAAGATTTTTTTTTTGTGTGAAAAATGTCTACGTTTTATGAAAAAAATTAAATATTTTGTCAAAAAATAACTGTACGTTTGAAAACCAAAAAGATTCAGCCAAGGAACAAAGTATTTCTATATGGAAATTTCAGCATGTCAGAGTAGTAGTAATTTGGGCTCCTTCTAAGTCATGTTCCTGAATATGAGGCATAACTAAGGACTCCTATGATAAACTGCAATCACTGGTCAGTAAAATGTGATATAGCATTGCATGTTGGAGAAATAGTTCAGCTAAGGACACCAGCCCATTTTGAGAGGTGCATGAGATACCTAAACGACAACAACTTCCAGGTGACCCTGTGTAACTTTATGAGGAGGTTGTAACCTTACTGAGATGAGAGGTATCTTTTGGTTCTGTATTCGGTAGTTTCCTGCTTCATTTCCAAGGCTCCTAGCTGAATATTACCAATAATTTTCAGATCAAAATTTGGCGGTTTTACTAGGAAGTTTTAAATTTTATCTCCACACTAGAAATAAAAAAGCCCAGCATTTTCATGAAGCAATATCTTTTTTCCTGAGAAACAGTGTTAACTAACCCAATATATTGATAGAATGACCTTCTCTGCCTGTACTTACAGACTTATATATTAGTGATTTGACTTGTAAGTCATGCATTTAGGTCATTATACCATCTTAACCTAAGCCTTATTTAGGCAAGCACCTAATGACTTTATCTAGGCTTCCCCTGATGAGGTAGGTTCTCTACCTTGGACAAGAATGCAACATACTTCTTTTAAAATCCAGCTGGTTTTGCTACAGAGCATAAAGAAATGGTTGGAATCCAGGTCTTTCATTCTTTTTCAAGCAGCTACTATCCAACAGAGCCTGCTCTGCCCACTGACATTGTAGCTGGATCCTGAACAGGACATCTTCTCACAGATTTCAGGTAAAATTTAGCTTCAGTAAAGATTGCAGAACCAAGCTCAGATTTTTTTTCTCTGAATACATAAGAAACTCTTATTTACTTCATAACTAAAAACTCTATTGTCTAGGCAGCTGATATATTAGTGGTACTTGTTTGCTAATCTTAAAAAGATATATTGTTATTTTATTTTTTCTTTTGGTTGCCCATCTATCTCCCTAGAAGCGTCTCTCTCGCTCCCCCTCTCTCACCTCAAGCAGTCTGCCATATTTACCAAAATCCTAGATAGCTTCAATTTGAAGACAACCGCACAACAATTAGATTCTATACATGGACAATTATAAATTTGTTAAACTTTTTGAGGTATAGAATTTAATTATTGGAAAGTCATCTTAAATTCAACCTCCCCACAACTAGCAAGGAAAGCTGGAGCAAGGGCCAGAACCAGAGCCCAAAGTAAATGGCTAGTGGTCGAGAGGAGAAGGGCAGACTGTAAGATTTGCCCCCACGTCGCCCTACCCTCGGCGCAGTTTCCCTCATACTCTCCCTGCCATGAGCTCCTTCCCAAATCATGTGGCCACCCTGGCCCAGGGTGAAAGCCAGAGCTGAACACTTGCCTGCTCCAGGCTGGTACTCAAATCTAAGATAAGTCTTCTCCCCTCCCCAAACACATGGCAATTGGGGTGGAAAAAAACCTCATTTTGTATTCAAGTAAGTACAGTAATTCTAAGTTTATGTACAAGCATAAAATCCTCCCACATCTAAAAAATACATAAAGGAAAATGTAATATATATTTATATTGCTTAGCTAAGGCATATATGAAAATATTAACAACCTCTTTACCTGGTAGGGTATTTAAACTCTCACTGGCCCCATCTACACAAGATGCTGACAGTGCAGTCGTTGCTAGAATAATACTATACTGATAAGTACTAAATGACTCCACAGTAACCAGAGTTACTACACAATTGTGTCAAGGAATGGCTGTTTTATGATGCTGACTGCACAGTAGGTCATGACTAATGCACAGTAGCATCACGGTACACTTCCTGCTACATGACACTACTTCACAGTAGTCATGGGCTGCTGCACAGTCAGCGTCTTGTCCACTGAGTCCCAGGAGCTACTGCATAATCTTAAAATGGCCAGGTCACCTTCTATGGTTCCTTCAAATCCCTTCTAACATAACAGATTATATTGTGGACTAGAAAAAAAATAGTGGTAGGAGGAGCAGGAATAGGCAATAAAATAGAAGTTTACCATAATCTTCAAGATGACAGGCTGAGAGCCATGGGGCTCTTTAGCCTGGAAAAGAGCAGGCTCTGGGGTGATCTGGTGGCCACCTATAAGTTTATCAGGGGTGACCACCAGCATCTGGGGAACGTTTGTTCACCAGAGTGCCCCATGGGATGACAAGGTCAAATGGTTACAAATTCCTCCATGACCATTTCAGGCTGGACACAAGGAAGAACTTCTTTACTGTTTGAGCCCCCAAGGTTTGGAATAGCCTGCCATCAGAGGTGGTTCAAGCACTACTTTGAACGCCTTCAGAAGACATCTGGATGTTTGTCTTGCTGGGATCTTATGACCCCAGTTGCCTTCCCGCCCCTGGGGCAGGGGGCTGGACTCAATGATCTTCCGAGGTCTCTTCCATCCCTAATGTGTATGAAATCTATGAATCTATGAATGTCAAATTGCTTGGCTAACCAAGTATTCTTAATATGATTAAAAACAATATTCCCTGTTCCTCTTTCCTTGCTTCTGGACCTCTGTTGTGAGACCATGGTATATTTTTGGAGAACAGCCAGCACTTCTACTTCTAAGTATACCTTTGGGTCTCAAAAATAATCATCATCATCAGAAATGCTTCCAAGTGCAGAATATGAGAGACAGAGGAATCATTATTTTCAAGGCACAAGAACAAGTACACAACAGGTGCTTGAAATGCTGTCTGCTAGCTACATTTATTTTGAAATGTTTGATGCATTTCTTTGGATAATCCCACTATGGCATAGAAGTTAAGTAAGGTTTCTCTTGTCACAACTTGTACTGCTAAAAATAGCCACAGAATTTCAAAGTATAACGACACATGAACAATACTTGCTTGGCAAATTATCTTTCTGTTGATTTCATTATTCAGACCCATCTCCCCTACTTCAGTTGATCCAGCAGAATCTGGACATCCATGGAGGAAGCCTGGCAGCTACAGCAATCCATGTGTCAAGCTCTGGAATGAAATTTTCCACCAGTAGAAAATTAGTGTTAATTTTGACCCAAGGGTTTGGCTAATTAAATAAATAAATGAGTTATTAATATCACTGGCAATTTCCAGGAAGTCATATTTGTAGGCACTAATTAGATGTTCTGAATTCCATTATTGCTCTGCTACTAGTAGAACACATTCTTAGCAAGATTTGCAAGGCTCCACTGAAGAAAGGAGACATATTTGTCTGGACTGATCTACTAGGCAGGAGTCTTTTCCCTTTTTTATCCATTGGAAAAAACTATAGGCTAAATGCTACACAACTGGGTGACTCTCCCTCCCTTAACCATAGAGGCTCAAACTGCTCTTTTCTCTCTGAAAAAGGCAGTCACAAGACTATTAAACATTAATATTCCTAATATTTTCCTTCACTTTCCATAGGAATCTTGATCGCTCAGAAAGCTGCAGCTCAAGCTCCCTTTCTAGGTTTCAGAATCCCATTGAATATGCCAACAATTTTTTTTAATTAATTTCTTTTTCACTTAAAGGTACAGAATGAGCCTGGTTCTGTCTCATTTTTTTAAAGAATAAAAGCTAATGAATTACTTTTAATAAGGAACACATTTACAGAGGAAACTTCAGACTGGTAGCTTGCTGCTGTCTTCGAATAGAATTCTAATTATTTTGATAGGAAACACAGTCCAGCAACAAGATTGACCTAATAAATTTGAAAATCTTGTATGAATATATAAGTTCCTAGGATGGAAAAGGGATGACAAATGGGAATATAAGTTTCAAAGAGAAACGTAGGGTCAGATTTTGCTCTCATTTACATCAGTATACATTTTCAGTATATCCATAAATTCAGTGCGGTTATTTCAGATTAAACTGGTACAATGAGGTAACAGTTTATCCAAGTACCACACAGATTACTCTGATGCATGAATAAAAAATCAATTCAACTATGGAAGAGACCTGGAAGGCCGCGTTTCGTCTTTTTCCATTCACAGGAAACCAATCCTAAACATAAGGCCTTTTATTTGTTGCTGTGAGGCTTTATTGTGGTTCATGTGTAATATATATGTTAAGTGAGTTAGTAAATGACCTCTCTGTTTTTACAATGGCAACATCTCAAATATTTTGCTGGTGGGAAAACATGAACATTTAGAACACCTACTATATACGTTGAACAGTTTGACAATATAACTATTTTGGTTTGAATGAGTACCTATTGCCTTGTACTTGTGTATTTCAGAAAAATAACTTGTCTTTAAATCAAGGACCAGAGCATTTACAGAGTTGAAATTAAAACTGCATAGTGCTTGTCATGCATGACTGGAAGTAGGAACCACTTCAGTCTTTGCTATATACTCTGATTGGTGTTCATGTGGATTACATTTTAATATTATGCTGGAAGCTTAATTACAAAGGATTATTAGCAGATCATATGAGTATTGCAGTGAGATAGGGTCATGCAGAATGAAATATTAAGAGCTGTGTAATCTTTGACCTAGCTCTCCATATCATTTTGGAATCTGCAGGAGTAGAATCACTGACAAAACAGTGCAAGATAATCTCTGTTTTTCTTTTCATCTAAATGTCTGCCACAGGATTTGGCGCGGCTTGCCTTATTCAGCTATTCAAACTTCTAGGAGCACTGGCCCTGATTTTGCATGTCATGTACAACATAGAGACAGATTTCCCTCTTTTTTGGCTTTTAACAAATAACAAACCAACAATGGCCTTTCTTCTTGGAAGCAGTTATGGTGCTGTAGAGGATAGGATATGGCATGTGTAAGGGACATTCAGAGTAAAGATAAACCATGTTCATAGAAAGTCTATCAGAAGTCATAATAAAACTGTAGTAAATGGGTAAAGGCTGTTAAGCATTTCCTCAGTTGATTGCAGTGGAATACAAGCAACACTGTTTTTTGTTAGGGGATGCAATGCTGTCTTAAAATAGCACTTACGTTGCCTTTTGTCACATTCACTGTGGGAACTCTGGTGGAAATACATTTTAGGTACTTGAAGACCATAAGTTCAGAGATAAGCTTGGCTGATATTGTGAACAGCTTGCCTGAGAGGTAAATTGCATGCAGAAACTAAACATGACAGCCAAAGATAAAACACTTATTATGATTAATACCAGAAGTTGTAGCAGGGCTTTAGTTGCTGCAGCCCCAGGAAACCTCACTTTTACCCGATAATGTTTACAACTCCAATTGCACTCATAGGGCAACCACATGCTTTTTTAGTAGATGGGCACTTATCTATGAAACTTCTTGCCCATGCGAATGTTAACTTGTGTGTTATTCATGGGAATGCGTTAGCAGATTTACAGGTCTTTAAGATTTTATGCTCCTATTAAGGGATGACAGCAAGACAATTTTTAAAAAAAGGCTGTAATTGCTACAGACACAGAACATGATGGTCTGTGAGAGGCTTGCACCATGGAGATTGTTAAAAGGACATTAACTCTTAGGGAAGAGAGCAAGACCAGTTTCACGCTCATACATAATTTCTATATATTTATGGAAGCTATCATATGGTTATGTGCTACTTTCTGTACTATGAAGAATATTTACTATTTGTCAATAATGGTTTAAATCTTGTTGGCTTAATATTTTTGTTTATTTTAGCTGCTTTTGTGTAGCCTAGTAAACATTTTGTCCTCTCCCTTCAAAACCCCCACAACACTCGCATTTGTCTTCAGTAAATAAAGATATTTTATATATTAAAGAAATAAAATCACATTCTTCCAGCTTAGCGGGAAAAAACAAATCCTTCTACTCTCTTAAAGTTGTTCCAGAGAGGGTAATAATCAGTAATTTATAATAACAAAGCTGAACCCAAACAGAGATCCCAACAATCTGTTAGAGGATTTCCTCAAGAATGAATTATTTTTTGTAATAATTGGTAGATAAGAAATTATATCAATATTTTCTGTCAGCTTTATTCAATATAAAACAAATCCACAGACATTACAAAATAAGTGATGAAATAACTTTATAGCTATGTAAATAGGCATGTACATACATATTTTTTTTTGAAGCAACAGAAATTATAAACCCCTTAAAATATGAATTTAAAATAAAGACAAGAAAGGAATAAAGCAGGAAATTAACTCTGGTAAGCATATTCAGTAAATAGAAAAGCTAGACATTGAGATTAAAAATAAATAAATAATTAGTCCTAAACTGGCATACATTTTACAAGTTTAGAAATGTCTACACTGTGTACCTCCTGGCAGTTGTCTCAATGAAACATAAGGCCATAGATACCTTAAATGAAATAGCCAAGCTGCTGTTATTGATTTCAACAGTTTCCATCCTCATCCTATATTAGAAAAATGTGGTCCTCCCCACTTACACAGACTAAAATGCCATTCGGTGTATATTAGCTTGATGATGTGCCCCAAATCCTACAGTAATTATAATTTTATTATTTGTGTATCCCTGCATATTTTCATTTGACAGCAGTTTTCTTTACTTCCCATCCTAAACTGTATACGGTATCCTGTTAAACAGCTATGGCACTCTATTTCATAGGTGAGCAATATTTATTGATAGCAAAAAACACCCCTCAAAAAACAAAGAATGAATACAAAAACAAAAGACTCCCACAAATATTGAAGTGTTGTGGGAACCTCCAGAATGATAGGCAGCAAATATATATTCAGTTAAGGCCCCTATTGTGCAGTTGCTCTGTTCATTAGTTCTTGTATGACAACGCCTGCTTACTTCCCATGTTGTATGACTAGGGTGACCATAAATCCTGGTTTGGCCAGGATAGTCCCGGGTTTCATCGACTATCCTGGTATCCTGGCTTGTTGGCTAAAATTGACGCAAAAATCTCAGGTGGGTGCCACCCTACCCACCCACCCACCCTCACATCTGGCTTGGCTTCTTCTGAGCAGCAGCTGGGAGCATCTCCAGCAGGGTAGGCTGGGGGAGAGGGCTGAGGCTGAGGCTCGAGCACCTACAGAGGACAAGCCAGGGTGGCCATCTAGCACTGGCAGCTTCAAGACTTGCCACTGTGGCCACTGCTGATGCCCAGGCTGCAGGTTGTGGCCCTGGGGGAGGTGCCATGTGGCTCTGTAGTGCAAGCTGGTGGTGCCCAGGGAGCACTGCATAGGGGCTGCTCCCAGCCAAACTGAGCATCTGCGTGCAGGGGACAGAGCCTGGTCGTAGGCCTCTGTGCTATCCCACCTCACTCCATCATCAGGGCTCCTGAGAGCTGCAGGGTCAGTGTGTGTGCATGTATGTGTGTGTTCCCCCGTCCTAGATTTCCTTAGCCCTTCCCGGATTTCCTTCAAAATAATATGGTCACCCTACATATGACTGCAATACAGCTGACTATTATAACTGTATAAAGAAAAGGACGTAGATTGTAGCTGTGTTGGTCTAAGGACATAGGCAGACAAGGTTCTTCGGGTGAATCTGATATCTATTTAAGTTGGTCTAATAAAAGATATCAGATTCACCCGAAGAACCTTGTCTGCCTGAAGAAAAGAACATAATACAATGTCTCTTGGAGTTTCCTGTATTTGCTAAATTGGCCTCCAGATCATAATAGAAACTGCATCTACATACAGGAAGGGACATACCAACACCCATGGAGAGTTCCAGATATTATCTACACAGATATACCGATGAGGATGGAAGAGGCTAGCGCACTCTGGCTTCATATGCAAAAATGCCGTAGAAGCAGGAGATTTGTCCTGGTTCATGATCCACTCAGGAGATGAAACTAACTTGAGATGCTGAGGCATTATCAGAACCTGCCCAGAGAGCAGCAGTGGAAGTCAGACAGGCAGATTAACCCTTCCCTGCCTGCTCCCCTGGAACTAACTGGGGCAGCCACAACTAAATGAGGGAAGAGGGTGGGAAGGGATAAGTGGAGATCTGGGATGCTGGGGAGGGTGGGCAGGGGGCAGTGGGCCCAATCTGGGCCATTAGGAGGGGAGGGGGCAGGTGGGGTGTATACATTAAGGCAGGGGAGGGAAATTGTTTTGGCTAGAGGGCTGCTTAATGATTTTTAGTGAGCTGTCAAGGGCCACAAGTGTACCCATACCCTTTGACAGGTTCCCTACCTCCTGGTCACCACCTTGGGACTGGAAGCCCAATCCCTAACCCCTGAACTTTGCCACTGGAAGTCCCTCCCCTTGCCCCCAGAAGTACTTCATTTGGGATGGGGGGTTGTTTACCAGAACCAGAAAAAACCAAATCATACACTAAAATGAAACAAGTACTATAAAATATCTTAATTTTAGTTCAAAAAAGATTTTTGTCCTGATTTGTATGTACTTGCACAGTGAATATAGAGGTGATTGCATAATAGCTCAAAAAAAAGTATTATTACTGTATACTGTGTGTGGGGGGCATGTGAGGTATGGTTGGTGGGTGGGTGTAGGGGTGGGTGTGGGGGTTTGTGAAAGGGTGTGGGGATATTGAGTGTGTATGTGGGGTTTGTGGGGGTGTGGGTGTGTTTATGGAGTGGGTGTGGGGTTTGTGGGGGGCATGGGCCCCCACCACACCCCCACCATGGTACACAGCTCCTGCTGCCACCAGCAGCAGCAGCAGTAGTAGCAGTAAGCAGCAGACAGAGCCCCCTGGCAGAATGCAGCTCTTGCTGAGTCCCAGGAGCTGCATGTGGTGGCACAGAGCTGGCTCATCCCACTGGTGGGCGCCTTCGGGCCAGACTGGGATGGCTCCATGCCAACACATGGGCTCATGGGACTGCACACCACGAGGCTGGCCCAGGCCAGCTCTTTGCTTCCAGGTGAGATTTCCAGCACTCCAGTGGAAAGCCACATATGGCAGCATGGAGCTGGCTCAGTTTTATGGCATGTGACTCCCCACAGCTCCCAGTCAATGCGCCATTGGGCCAGTTGGGCTCCATGCTGCCATGTGCAGCTTTCTGCTGAAATGCTATAAGTCCCATGTAGAAGCACAGATCTGGCCCAGCCTGATGGCACAGAGCTCCCACCTGCAGTGCCAGGAGCCCCACATGCTGGCAAGGAGCCAGCCTGGAATGGTTTGAAGGCATGCACCAGTGGGCTGGGCTAAGCTGGCTCCGTGCCACCATGTGCAATTCCCAGGACTCACCTGGAGCAGTGTAGTGCATGGGGACTCTGCCAATGACAGGCCATGAGCACCACGAGGTCTCACCACCTGCTGCTGCCACTGGCAGCAGAAGCTGTATGGCCTGAGGGGGGTGGGGGGCTTACACCTGATTCAAACCTCACACCCACCCATGCACAGCCTCACATGCCCCACAAACCCCACACCTACCCCTCACATCACCCCCAATAAACCCCACACCCATCCACAAACACTCCCTACACTGAACCACACACAAGCATGCCATTGGGATGGGCAGGGTCCATGGCACCATGTATGGCTCCCAACACTGCAGGCAGGAGCTCCCTTACTTATTCATCAGCCATCCAGTCACACAATAAATTAACCATCATGTAATGAGGATTCAAATGAAGGCACTCTTGGAGTGCCCTTGGAGTGCCTTCATTTGAACCCTCATTACATGAGTTAATTGCATGATTAGGCACTTTTAAAGTGCTTTATAGCTGTGCATTTCTATCAAGGCATGACTGTAGAATACTTTCAAGGGGCCAATCATGTGACAGATGCCACTTCTATTAGCATCCAAGGTGTTCTTCGACCTAATGATACTTTATTCCCCTGACACTGAATTAAAGAGAAATGAAAAGCCACTCCTTGCTGCTATCACTGGCACACCAATTTGCTGCCCTACACCCACATCAGTTTGATCAGAGAAAACAGGGAAATTGCAGCAGCCACTCTCTCTAAGAAACTGAGTCTAGGTACTTCTGACTAGAAATGGAAGGCTCAAGCCACTTAAGGGAGCCAGACTCATCCTGTCCTGCTTCTATGAGTGATCATAACCAAACTTCAAACATTTCCAAATTTCAGCAAATTGCCCATTTTTCAGATTCCAGAATGTAAACAATGTTTGATTCAGACATTCCTTTTTAAATATATTTATTAAAAATCAACCTTACATATTACTTATTTCTGTATTTAAATTTACAACTTCTAAAAATAATAGAATAATCAGAGATCAATAATACAATTATTGATCAAATAAATCAAATAATACAATAATCCCTAATTAGGTTGATTTAAGTGTGAACTGTACAGAAGTTCAGGAAGCTTAGATTAGTCTAAAAATGGCCGACATGGTCTAAGTTAACTGTACCTTCATAGTTTAATTTAGATCAGTACAGTGAGAATGATCTAACTAAACTTCTGATCAGATCCCAGCATAGGCAGAGGAAGAAAAAAATTTGGGGAAGCTGAGCACATGTGCGCATATGTGCACCCCCATGCCTTCACAGAAGGTGAGTCTATGGAGAGACGGGAAAGGGCTGTTGGGCGGGAGGAAGGGAGTGGGGCAGGTGCTGCCCAGCTGGGGCAGGGGTAGGGGTGGGGAATGGGACTGACCTGTGGCTCATCTGGGGGTTCAGGGAGGTGAGGGGGCAGCTCCTGTCACTGCACACACTCTAGGAGGATATGGGGGGCACATACCGCTGAATCTGCATGGGGCAGGCTGCCACTGTGGGCTGGGGCTGAGGCTGTGTTGGACTCTTCCTGGCAGGGAGTTGGGTTTGGCTGAGCTGCACTGGGGTGGGTGGCAGTGGCACTGGGAGGAGGGCTCAGGGGGGTGGGCTACAGTGAATTTTGGGGTGGTTGTAGCCCCCCTTCTGTAGCCCCCTTCTAGCACTGCCGCTGCTCTCCCTGAGCACAGCCTGGCCTGGACCCCCCCCACCAGGAAAAGCCTGGCACCACCCTGGCCCCAGCCTGCAGTAGCAGCCTGTCCTGCCCCGCATAGATCTGGGGGCACTTGCCCCCCATGCCTCCTGAGGTGTGCAAGGCAGCAGGAGCTGTACCCCCTGGACCAGCTGCTCATGGCTCAGTCCTGCAACATGCTCTGGCTCTCCTTGGCTGGGTATCACCTGCCCCTCCCCTAGCCCCAAGCTGCTCCAGTCCCACTCCCTCCCTCACTGCTGCCTGTGCACCCCTCCCTATCCCTGCTGCAGCTGCTGGAAGCCCACAGTTGGGATGCCTTGCAGTTAGCCCTACTGCTGCCCCTTGTTCCAGGGGGATAAGCCCCATTAGCCTCTTTTCACTGCCTATCGTTCCCAGTGTAGCCCCAGGGCTGGGAAAGCCTACCTGCTGGCCCACACTGGGGCTGTGCTTTTCCCATTTCCCCAGCCACTGTAGTATTTTTGGCCCCCTGGCCTCTCCTCCAGATGGACAATCCCCCTGCTGATCAGTCAGCTCCTCTGAGCCTGCCAAATGCCTCCTTCCACAGGCCACTGCCAGCACTCATTTTACTGGGGGGTGGGCAGGATGGGTTCTTTATCTGGATGTAGTGCGGGTTAGGAAACTAAAAATAGTCTCTGGTCCAGGGAGGAAGAGAGCCCCTGATACCCTTCCCTGTGGACCCCACTACTTCCCCTGATTCCGGTAAACCCTCCCAAACACCACCAAGCCCTACCTCCATGGACCCTGCTTGTCCCCTTGATCTCTCAGATCCTTTCTACATATTCTGCTTGTCCCCACCAACACCCTCAGAACCTGCTTGCTCCATCATCACACCTAGCTCCCCCAGTAGTGCCCCCATCCCAACTTATCTTAGATTGGGTGGCCATTTTTACTTGCTCTAACTTCCCCCTAACTTCTCTGAATGTCTGTACATACCCTGACAGTCATAATGTAATACTTCCCTTATGTGAAGAGGAAATAATTCTTTATCTATGACTGTAGACACCTTTTCTGTGCTGTCATAATTTTTTTTTTATGGAGATACAAAACCCAAAACAGATATCTATGACCCTTGTCATGCCACAAATGCCCCAAATTGTGGCTGCAACAACAGATGTTAAATATTTGTGCCACATTTTTGTGAACATGTGTTTGCTTTATGATAGGAGAGTATGGGCAGCCCAGACCTGCCTGCATGCTCCAGCTACACAGAAAGGCACTCCCAGGGCTTCATGGGTCCAATCCTGCATGCCCTGGGAATTTCCCTGAAGGATTGAGCCCCTGAGCTTGGGAATGCCTGCCTAGGTTTCCCTGCTTGAGGAGGCATGCCTAGAGAAACCCCAGCAAAGGATTCCATGGCTTGCACCCCAACACAGGACAATGGGTAATGTCTGTGTAATCCAGTGAAGCAGATCATCTGTACCAGGACACATCCTAGCACAACTGCTCCCACTTCAAAGATGATGTCTGTTTATTGTCTATAACACCAAATGCACTAACTGAGGTATAATATTTTTAAGAATAATCAATAGCAGCTCAAAGATTATTACAATAGAACACCTATGGTACATATAAGAAACCATGAAAGAGAAAGGAAAACAATGAGAAAGGTGACAACTGACCATGGACAGCAAAATGTGTTTAGCAAAATAATTGTTGGGAGATCTGGAGGGAAAAAGAGTTAGTTTTAAAAAATAAGCATATATTTCTGAGACATTGCTTAAGGAAAAATGAGAATTCTTTCTTTATTTGCAATTTTTCATGACAATTGTTTGCATAATAATTCAAATAATAATTGATTCCATTAAAAAACAGACAACCCCCCCCCAAGGAAAAATAACATTTTGGCAAAGGAAAATACCTTCTTTTCAGGTAAAAGTATTTTTTCCCTCGGTGGAAAAAAAGATGGGTTGGGGGAAGGTGGGTAAAGGGGCGGGCTTAAAAAACAACAAACAAAGTATTTCCCTCCTTCAAGCAAATTTCAAAATGATTCATCAAACCAAAAGAGTGACATCCCGATATTTTTTTGCACGTTTTTTGGTTGGGTCAAAAATAGTATTTTTTTCTGAACAAAAGTTTTAATAGCAATTTTTGGCACCATATAAGGGAGGTTTTTTTGTTTTTTTTTTTAATAACTTTTTCCTTGTTAGGGGGAGCTTAAAGGTCAATCTCTATGTCTAAATAGTTGGTTTGGAGTATTTCTGCCAGTAAATCCTTCCCCCCCTGCCACTCCTTTTGTCAATGGGAGTTTTAAGACTACTAATTTCTGTAAGTACCTGGAACTACCCAGTAGTCACTTGCAAAACCTCTTGAAAACACTAAATCACAGTATATTAGATTCTTCATATAATAAAAATCAGTTTATATAAGTTTATATAAACCATTTCTATCCAAGTATCCACTATATGGCATATAATTTCCTGGCAATAAACTAACTCCTGTACATTTTTTCTTAATTAAATTAGGCATTATATTATTATAGCAAATTTATTTTCCTGTTTGTACTTTGTATTAATTAAATAGGTACCATCTGTCTCTCCATATCTGTTTAAAAATCTATTCATTTGGTATTGTAGGTTTATATTTTAAATGCATATTATCTTTCAGGCAGGATTTTAGATCTATAACATTGTATCTGCAATGGCTATCATCATAAAACAATACCAACATGCTAAATAACGCCTATACATAAGGCATTGGAAGAAAAATCTCAAAAGCACCAATACAAAGACAAAATTAGATAATATAATAGTTCAGATAAACTTTCTGTTAAGCAATCGGCAAATGAACACTGTAATCTTATAGTATTTCATTTTAGGTGAAATAGGAGATGGATAGGGAATGTTTTGTACTTTAGAGATACCCACATTAATCTTGTGGACACTGAAAGAAGACAGTGAGAGAGAGAGAGGAAGTTCATAATAATATAGCAAGACAGAGGAAGGAGGGGAACAAGAAATAAACCCCAAGCCATAGACAAAGGCAAGAGAAGACATCAAATGGGGGGGTGGGGAGCGAGGACAGAAAGGTGAAGGAATCTGGGTGGGAATGGGAAAAACAGTGAAAATATAACAATTTAGCACATGCCAGTTATTTTATGTTGGCCCAAATCTTTCATCTCTTCTCACAGGGACGAAAATTCTAGTGTCAAATCTCCCACTGGATTTCAGTGGTACTAAGATTTTACCCAGGCACCTTTACACCTCAATGGGTGCATCTACACATGTGCTTAACTGTCCAGTAGATTAACTGGCTGCTGTGCAAGATGACACAGTCTACACATGTGATGCTATTAAATCACTGAAAACTAATTTTCATTGCCATAAGATAGTACTGTCAGGGACAGTATTATCTTATGGTGGTGAAGATATCTGTGTCTAAATGCACATGTAAATCCTTACCTAGGCATAAGTTGCACCCAGTCAGCCCAGGCAGCAGGGGGCCAGATCCGTGCCTCCTGCCTAGCCACACAGTTCTGCTCTCTGGGTGGCAGAGGGGCTGGCTAAGACCAGAGCATCCAATGTCATGTCCTGGGAGTCCAGGACTCACCCCTGAACCTGCTGCCAGCCTGGGACTGCTCTGCCTTAGCTGAAACTGTACTCACGTGTAGATACTGTGCCCAGGAACAGTTTATTAGCCCATGCCAACTGAATGTGTAAATGTACCCAGTTAGTGTTATTCAGTTAAGTAATCCCGACATGTTCAGCAATGTCAGCAGGACTACTTGTGTAATGAGGCACTATACAGCATGAGTAAAGACGGTAAAGGGCTACTATATGAACAGCTTTCTGGATCATATATGTTCACCTTTACTTATCTTACTCTCCAAGTAGTCTGATTGACTTTACTGAGGTTACTTAGGAAATAAGGCACTATTCAGTGTAGAAAAGGATGACAGAACTGGACTTTGTTTGGAAAGTTTTTTAAAAATAAAAATATCCTGAGCACTAAGCATTTCTATTGGTGAATGGCTAAATATATACTTCATGGGTTTTAATTCATGTCTGCTATGGAACTGTAGTAAAGAATCAACTGTGAGCTTTTATGGTATCTTTTTCTGATTAAAAAGCACAAGAGTAAATATATATCTACAATAGAACTATTCCTTGCATAATTTTGGGTTGTGATTATTGTCTTGCTTGTACTTGTAGTGCCTGGGAGTGCAGAAACAATTGTAAAGCCAGTTCTGTAGACTGTAGTTAACTGACAAAAGTATATAGCTGTAGATAAAATAACCTTTAAATAATACTCATGCTTGCTTCTAACGGAAGCAAGTGATTTAAAGCAGTACGACTCCCTGATAAAATGGTACTAGACAAACTAAAAGCCAAGATTATGAGGGCCCAGTCACTTAGCCAGTGCTGATGGATACAAAACATACAAAAAGTGGCAAGTTCTTTATCTTTCCTTTGCATACAATTATATGAAATGCAATGAAATGAAAATAGCCTATCACTCCACCACTCTGGAAAAGACTAGAAGAGACACATTTTACCTTTTAAAACCTACAGAAAAAATGAATTTTTACCTTTTATCTTAACTAAGAAGAAAACCTGCTATTGTTGAAGCCACATGAAAGAGAGAGACTTTAGTATAAACCTTTATAGCACAAAATGCATTTTTACTGATCCTCTCCAAGTTGTTCAAAAAATGACAGTGGATATACAGTGAGAACAGTAACCACCAGTATTAATAGGAGAGTTCTCCAGCAACATTTGTCTGTCAGTCCTGTAGTAATTGGAAAGTTCTTCCCTTCAGGATTAAGTCATTTTTAGATCTACCTGTCTGATTCAGATACAAAAAATAACAATTAAATGATACAACTACTTTACATCAGCATAAAACTAGAGAGAATCTATCAAAATCAAAGGATTTACTTAAGAGTTGCATCTAAATAGCTGAAAGCAGAACTGACTTTTATGTATTGTTTTGGTGGGCTATGCCACCAACCTTTTAAAATGAGCCCCTTGCCTGCAAAACCTAATCCTCACCTCAGGATATGTTCTGATAAGGATCTTTTATTTATACAAGTCCACCTTTCATAGAAAGCTGCCTTTTATTCAAATAGATGTTTTGCTATGGGACATACGTGGGAACCCCCAAAAGGGGTCATTTGTAAAAATAGTTCTGAGAAGTTAAGTAACATGGCACTTAGGATAACTGATCAGCAAAGAAGAGTTTGTCCCGAGATAATTTATAGGTTTGCTAAACGATTGTGTAAGGAAACTTACTTGACATTTCTGTCTAGACAGTTTTCCTATGCTTCTGCATCAGAAATAAAGTGCTGCAGTAAATAACAGTCTCCCCTTCAAAAGTAGCCCAAGGTTCTTTGGTGTTAGACCACATGTGTTATTGGTTTTGTGGTAGCATGCAAAGGCCATAATCAAAATCAAGGTTCCATCAGGCTATGTACCATACAAAACCATAGAAAGGCATGTTCTTGCCAATAAGAGATTCCAATTTAATTTTAAATTAGCAGTAGGTAAAGAACAAGTTGGTTAAAGGAAAGGAAGATAAAAACAACAAGGATGTATTCACATAGGCATTGTTAACACTGCACAATGTAGTATGTTTTAGAGAAATCAGAGTTAGCTCAGATAACTCTACACTGCAGCATTGTACAGTGTAGGCATAGATATAGTTAGAACAGTGGTTCTCAACTGGTGGTGAGATACCTTTTCAGGGGTGCTGCAGCACCAGCACCACTACCACTGCCACAGCCAGGTGAAACAGCCCTGTGCACCTGGTGCAGATCCAGAAGCAGCTGATGCAGGCTTTTGCTGTAGTCCTTCCTGGTCCAGCTGTGCATGCTTGTCTTAGAAAAAGAGGTATGCTGGGCAGTTCTGCCTGGTGGTAACAGCAGCAGTGGGTCAGCCTGGAAAATTTCACAAAACAAACAGATAAATCTCCAGACTGCCACCATGTGGTACCATCCTACATACTTCTGGGTGCATCTACATGTGCACTTCAATGTGCAGTTGCTTATTTTACTGTGCATTAAAGCATCACAATAAAAACTGCGATTATGCTAATGTGCTGTAAAATAGGCTACTGAGCATTAAGCATCACTTAAAAACCATGCACATTTATTACTGCACATTAAGGCAGCCTAATGAACATTTCTTTAGTACCTCACATTGGAGGTACTAAAGTTAATGCACATTAGAAAAAGCACATTAATGCATGTGTAGACATGCCCTCTGTTTCCAGGAGGAGCAAACAGGGCTGGACCAAGAAGGGCTGCACTCCTGCCATCATTAAGTTCATCTGATAAACGAATGCAGGCAGAAGTGCCTGCTTCTGCTGTAGCTGCTTCCTGGTCAGATTCTGTTCAAGGTACATGAGGCAGCTTCACCTGGCTGTGGTAGGAGCACCCAGTTGAGAACCCCTGAAGTACAACAGTGGTTTCAACCAGGGTGCCGCTAAATTCAGAAAAGTTATGGAAAGGCCCCTTGAATCTAAACAGGTTGAGAACCATTCAATTAGACACCAGTTGATGTGCATGTCCTAATCATCATTATTTAATGATTGGATTTTGATTTTCTAAGTGCAACCAATGGAAGCAATTGTGACTAAGATTTGAAAGAAGAGGATGGTGGCCTTACAGCTAAGGCATTCAATGTATAAGAGGCAACATGGAAGAAATTGATAATACTGTTGTAGGAAAAGCAGACAGGGTATTAAGAGTTGGTATAATTGTCAAGTAGATGATGCAATAATAGAAAGGAACAGTTAAAGAGGGACAAGTCTTGAAGTTGGAGAGTAAGAAAACTGCATTTGAAGCAGTAGATTCAGAGGAGGGATTCAAAGAGATAAAGCATGCACCAATTAATAGTCATGCATCTTAGTAGGCTAGAAGTGATATAGATGTCAAAGTTATCAAGAAGTTAAGTAACATGCCAGAAGATTGTCAAAGCTTGGACAAAAGTTTTAGCAATGATATTTGTTCAACATAATAGAATGCACCCAAATCAAAGTGGTTGCCATTCAGCAAACATTTCCACAGATGTATGACACAATATTATCTGAGATACAATAATTATTTCTTATTTGTGACTCTTCAGTTATTTCTTCTGTTAAAAAACAACGTGGTTTGGATCTTTTCAATAGTAATTTTTGCATGTGTTTATTAGGGCTGTGTGAAGCTTTGGCAGCTGATTCAATTTGGAAGAGATTTGGCCTGATTCAGCCACCGAATCTCAGTCTGAATCAGGAGACCTATTAAAAAGGTCCAAATCGATTTGGAAGCCTCCAAATCAATTTGGAAAAGATTCCGAGATTCGGAAGCCAGACATGCAGGAAACAGAAACTGAGAAGAGGGAACTGCTCTGATATTGACATCTATAACTGGCCAGTGACTGTGATCTTTTCCTTTGAATCACAGGGCTCTGGGGGAGGGATGTAGAAACACCCTATAAGGCTGTGTCTAAAGTGATCTGTGCCTTTTGTGAGCTGCCTCTCTTGGACCAGCAGCATCTGAAAGGCTCTGGCTTGCTATTTATTCTCTTGGTAGCTAGCTAGTCTCTCTTCTTCTGTATTTTCCCTAACAGTGTGTCATCACTGTCCACTGCAGGAAAGCACAACATATATTACAGACACATACACATTTTGCAGCACACCAAACATTATGAAGCATGCTGGAAAGGCAGGTGCTAGGTTTTCTGGCATGGGAGGGAGAGGGGGCAGAGGAAGAGCTGCAAGTTCCAACCCCCCATCCCAAACAGATACACCCTCTTTCCTGGCAGCAATGAGTCTTCTGCTGCTAGTGTGAACAAGGAGGTGGGAGCAGTGTCTGCACCTGCACCACCTTCACTAACACCAATAATAACCACCAGCACCAGCATGACAGTCTCCACCCCAGTTTCAGTTCCCAGCAGAGCCTTCCAGTTCCTGAAGAGGAGCTGGATCTTGAAGCAGCGGAGCTGAATGCCATAGTAAAGGAAATTCTGGGGAAGGAGAGGGAATCTGAGTTTGTCCTCCACACCTTTCAAAGTTCCCCTAGAGACAGGTCTTTTCTGGAAGGCACTTTGGACAAGGTTGTGGGGGCAGGTGGCTTAGCTCTTCCTGTTGTTGTGCCTCTGCCTGTTGAGGAGGGGGATAAGGCAAGATCCCCACCTTCAACCCAGAAGCAGGTAGGTAGTGTAGTATAGGATCATTTTGAGGTGGCAGATGACCCCAGGTATGCTACTTGACAGCACTGCTGAAAGCAGATCAGCCAGGGCAAGGATGAGAAACACTTCACCACCAGTGATGCTGCTGCATCTCAGGAGGCAGCACCCCCTTGCCCTTGCTCCTCCTCTGCCTGGCAGCAGTGGGAGCATGCCCAAAAAGAAGTCCCCCTCTTGCTTCAAAGCTCCCCTCCCCAAGAAGCAAAGGTAGGCCACTCTGGACCAGTGGGGAAAGGTGGAGAAAAATGGGGCCATGTTCCCAAGGTGAACGAGGTCACCCAGAGCACTGGGGAGGTGCTTGCTCTGGATGGCCAGCCCTTCTCCTTTGTTAAGCATCCAGGTTCAGGCAACTCATGGCACTCATGTCCCCATCCTACCAAGAGCCTGCATGCACCACCTTTAGCAGTGCAGTGGTGCCTTCCCTGTATGAAGCATGCTGGGAGTACTTGAGGGAGGAGCTGCAGAAGGCAGGGCCACAGGTGCAGTTGCAGTTCACGTCAGACATCTGGAGCAGCTGGGGTGGAGATCATACTTAACCTCTTCCTCCCAGGCACTGGTGCAATCAGTCAGGGTGTTGGTGGGCTCTCCTTCAAGTAGAAGTGATGGATGAGTCCTACATGGCAAGAGAAATAATAGTGGCCATGAACCACATGGTACAGGGGAGGCTCGTCGGGCAGGCGAGCTCACCTCCAGGTACATGGTCACTGACAACGGGGCCAATATGGTGAAGGTGGTGCATGATGCCAACTTGTTGGCATTTGCTGTGTGGCACACAGTGTTCAGATGGGCTGCACTTGTCTGTCCTTGTGGCCGGGCAGGCCCTGCAGCCTCTCCCCGCATTCCGCTCATGTTGAGTAGATTCTTTTTGGTATTGGTTGGTGGAACCGGAGCGTGCTCCGTCCACTCCATGCATTGACTTGGTATTGCAGTGCTTCCAGGACCGGTGCCAAAAAAAAACACAAAAAAAACAACCTCATAGTCAGGGATGCCTTGGAGGAGGACAGGGCTCCCAGTGACGGTGCTGTTACTACCACTACCAGCCAGCACATTTAAAAATGCAGGAAAGTGCTGGGCTACATCCACCGGAGCATCAAGTAGGGCAAGATGCTGTGAGACAAACAGGCAGAACTGAGCATCCTGCAGCACAATTTACATTTTTACTGACTGGCTTTCTTGCATATCAGCCCAGCCTCTGGCTTCTTACTATTCATTCCATTCAGGAAGAGCACACACCAACTGCAGATACTTCCTCAGCTCTACGAAGGATTTTTAAACCCAAAAGCTTGCTAAGATATATTTCTCCAACTATTCAGTTGGTCTAATAAAAGATATCAGATTGACCCAAAGAACTTTTGGGTCCTTAGACCAACATGGCTACAACCTACAAACTTTAAATACACACAAGTGATGAGTTTTGTTTTAAACAGCTTGAGGGGCACTTTCACAGAAAGCCCTGCACCTACCTCCTTGAGAATTGGCAGGCTTCATGCCCTCAGAAGGGGCTACCACCCCTGCCTTTTGCATCCAAATCAGCAAAAAAAATGAGTTATAGGTATTTTAGTGATTCCCCATTATAGTCTATGGCCAAATCTCGGAATTGGCACCAAATCTCCAAATCCAATTCAGCTGAACTGAATCAGGACAGTGACTCAAATCACTGAATCAAACCACTGTTCCTCCGAATCAGCCAAATCTGAATTTAAATTGAATACTTGCTGCTTTGCACAGGCCTAGTATTTACACTGTACAATTTATGCCATTTTCACACTAATATTATATGTGAGCATATGTGTGCATGTGCATGTATATGTCTATACAAAATGTGCATGAGACAAACTGAAAATCAGTTATTTAACTCTCACGTATTTTCTATCTACAATCCATCTCTTCCAGCACTTGCTCTAATCTCTAACTACAAGCAATGACTATTAGAAAAAGACAAATGAATAGACAATTATCCTGCTAGAGAAACATTTTCTTCACCACCCCTTGCTCCCCCAAATGTGAAATTTTCTCCAGATATGGAAGATTATATTGGCCAAGTGCCCAGCACTTGCAATATTTAGTCCGAGAGCAGTTCCTATAAAATAGCATGATATAAAAATGACCTAGGTACATGACATATTCATGTCTCTCTACACCAATTTAGAAGAATGAGGAAAACATAAGGCTTGTACTTTGGCTTATTATCAATTGTAAATCTTTACCAGACAAGATTCCACAGAGTCCCAAACCTGTGGGTTGTGAAGGATCAGAGTCACTTCTAAATTACACTCGGATAAACTTCAGGCAGGTTTAAATTCACTAACCAAGTGTAAGAAATCTTTTTCATGTACTATTTCCATGTGTTCTGAGCTGCAATGTACATGTCACAGTTTCATTTGCATCCCCTGTAGGGGTGTCCCACAGCTGCAGCTAAAGTCACATTGTTAAGCAAATAGGTCAGCTAAATTCCTTTCCGCCACAATATGGAGACCTCATTCTCCACTTGGAACATGGAGAATTTTAATGCGTACTTTTCATTAGCACATTAAGGCATTCCATTCAGAATTCTCTTCCCCCTGGAATCAGCAGAACAAGACTCTCCTGTGTCCAAGCACTCTACTTCATCATTGGTCTAATAGCTTCTTAAGCCATGGCTATGTTCTCTTGGGTAAATACATACTCAAGCTTTTCTTTCTGCCTACCAGATGTATTTCTTTCAAAATATAGAACCTTTCAATTGTAGGGCCCAACTACAAACACTCGCTACCACATGCAGTCCAATTGCACCAGTGAGGCTGTTTTCATGGTCATAAGTAGTATGCCCAGTAGTAATCAGTTGCAGAATTGGGCTGTAGCTTATACAATTTTACTAAGCTCCTTGTGATGTTTTTTTGAGGTCTCTGTATCTATAAGTATCAGGCCTGAAACATCTGCTACCCTTTTCCTCCTCTGTAATCCAGCTGCAGAATTTAATATCCTATCAAGATTTCTGACTTTGAAAAACATAAAATCAATTTTTCCTTAAGTTACACATTTCGTTCAGTAAAATTACCAGCTTCAGTGGAGACAAATGAATGAATCAGAGAAAGGAACCTGGCTTGCATGCTACAGAATATTAAAAATAAAAATACCTGATTTTCCTTCTTCTATCTTTCAGTCCCTATTTGAATTGCCATTGGTTGTATCAGCAAGTACGAAGTGAGCCAAACCCCAGCATACAAATCCCCAACTGTGATGAATGTATAAATTTGAATCTAGCTCTGGGTCTTTTTTTTTTTGTGACTTGATCCCAACTCTAATTCTTAAAAAGAAAATACAGACGTATTTATTTCCAGTGGTATATCATTTACTTCACCAAAAAAACCCCAGCTTCATTTGGACTGTATGTATCAACTGTGTCAATGCAAACAAGTTTATAGGGTAGCTTTACAGTGAGACTAAACTCCTCAGAGTCTGGTCCTAAGACATCAGACATGTTTTGTCTGAAATTTTTTGCAACTTTTGCTCCCAGGACCTGATTCTGCTACCCATATCCATAGCAAATGGTACCTTACCATATAATAAAAATGGGGGTGGGTGGGGGGTGGGCAAGACTCAACCTAAGTAAGGGAAACAGACTCAGGCCCCCATATTTTACAAGGGAATTGAGCTCAAAAACCTCACAGACTCTGTGTGATACCAGTCACCTACTTGTGCCCTTTAGTAAAAACATAAAATTAAATACTTTAAGGAATTCATGGAAAATTAGAACCAAGATATTTTTTATATCAAACATAAGCAAACAGCTTTTGGGGGGCAGGGGGGCACTAGATAAACATGTCACCATTACTACTATTTTGCCTGTCTGCTCGATGCAGCTGAACACACTCAATATGGAGAGAGGGTGAGCTATAATGAAGCAGGCAGAGAGGGAAATATATCAGTTTCTCAAATATTTTGTATTTTGTATATCATTTATGCATTTATAAGATATACACAGCCCTCGCTAGAGGCACTTGCTAACCAATACTCTTAGGTTAGCAGCCACTACTGAAGTGAAAGGTTGAAGCCCAACACTATAAAACACAGAAGTGCTTCTGTGTAGGTGGCAGGAGTGGTGGGAAAGAAGAGAAGGTGGTGATTAAGGGAGAGAAATTGTGTCAGAAAAGGACCTCAAGATAAACATATATCATTATGAAGACTATTATGAGCTCTTATCTTAGTCAGTCTCCGTCCAAGCAGTTGATGCGAGGAGACAGGAACTTTTGTTTTTAAGGAACAAACTCTAAATTCTCACAGAATATATTTCATAGAACTCATATTCTCTGCTCTGGAAGAATTAGGGATGGCTCCAATCTGTCAGAGTTGGGCTTCCTATGTATTTTGTAACAGCTTCTTGGACTACTAGCCATTATCTCAACTGCAGCTCAACAGTGTCTGTTGAAGTGCATTAGAAAAGTAGAAAACTAGATTAACAAAAGGAATGCAGGTCTTGCCCATTCCTGTTTGGTTTTAACAGTCCTCTAAATGGTAGGTATTCCTCTATACTGGACTCTTTCTTCCATTCCCTCTTCTTATTATAAAGGTGTCTCACAAATTCTCACAGTATTTCTTTTAACACCCTATTTCTTGCAGCCTAAAAAAACTCAAGCAAATTCTGGGCCATTTTCATAGATTCATAGATTCATAGATGCTAGGGTCGGAAGGGACCTCAATAGATCATCGAGTCCGACCCCCTGCATAAGCAGGAAAGAGTGCTGGGCCTACATTACCCCAGCTAGATACACATCTAGCCTTCGCTTGAAGACCCCCAGGGTAGGGGAGAGCACCACCTCCCTTGGGAGCCCATTCCAGACCTTGGCCACTCGAACTGTGAAGAAGTTCCTCCTAATATCCAATCTAAATCTGCTCTCTTCTAGCTTGTGGCCATTATTTCTTGTAACCCCCGGGGGGGCCTTGGTGAATAAATACTCACCAATTCCCTTCTGTACCCCCCTGATGAACTTATAGGCAGCCACCAGGTCGCCTCTCAACCTTCTCTTGCGGAGGCTGAAAAGGTCCAGTTTCTCTAGTCTCTCCTCGTAGGGCTTGGCCTGCAGGCCCTTAACCATACGAGTGGCCCTTCTCTGGACCCTCTCCAGATTATCCGCATCCTTCGTGAAGTGCGGCGCCCAGAATTGCACGCAGTACTCCAGCTGCGGTCTGACCAGCGCCCAGTAAAGGGGAAGTATCACCTCCTTGGACCTATTTGTCATGCATCTGCTGATGCATGATAAAGTGCCATTGGCTTTTCTGATGGTTTCGTCACACTGCCGACTCATGTTCATCTTGGAGTCCACTAGGACTCCAAGATCCCTTTCCACTTCCGTGCCACCCAGCAGGTCATTTCCTAGGCTGTAGGTGTGCTGGACATTTTTCCTCCCTAGATGCAGCACTTTGCATTTCTCCTTGTTGAACTGCATTCTGTTGTTTTCTGCCCACTTGTCTAACCTGTCCAGGTCTGCTTGCAGCTGCTCCCTGCCCTCCGGCGTGTCCACTTCGCCCCATAGCTTAGTGTCATCTGCAAACTTGGACAGAGTACATTTCACTCCCTCATCCAAGTCGCTGATGAAGACATTAAAGAGTATCGGTCCAAGAACCGAGCCCTGTGGGACCCCACTGCCCACACCCTTCCAGGTCGAAACCGATCCATCCACCACGACTCTCTGGGTGCGACCCTCCAGCCAATTCTGCACCGGACTGTGCAGTCATCCAAGTCACAGCCCCTTAACTTGTTCACCAGTATGGGGTGGGATACCGTATCAAAGGCCTTCCTGAAGTCCAAGTATACAACATCCACCCCTCCTCCTGCGTCGAGGCGTTTTGTAACCTGGTCATAAAAAGAGACTAGATTGGTCAGGCACGATCTGCCTGCCACGAACCCATGCTGGTTTCCCCTCAGCATAACTTGCCCTGCCGGGCTCTCACAAATGTGAGCCTTGATAATTTTTTCAAAGACTTTGCCAAGGATGGAGGTGAGACTAACTGGCCTATAGTTGCCCGGGTCCTCCTTCCTCCCCTTCTTGAAAATGGGAACCACATTGGCCCTTTTCCAGTCCTCTGGGACTTGACCCGTGCGCCACGAGGGTTCAAATATTCCCGCCAGTGGCTCTGCAATGATGTCGGCCAGTGCCTTCAGTACCCTCGGATGGAGCTCATCCGGGCCTGCCGACTTAAAGGCATCCAGTTCTTCCAAGTGACCCTGCACCACCTCCCGAGTGAATCACATCAAAAAATAAAATCTACTGTCTTTTGACTGCAAAGATAAAAAGGACCCCCTCCTTCCTAACCCTACTTACTCATATAAATCTTCCTTTGCTGTTGTGAAATACTTTTACATTCAGTTCCGCCTGTTACGAAAAGTTTTTTTTATGTTAGGTTGATTCATACATGTCATTTAAGTACATCTAACCTTATCTTCTACTCAGCCTCCTGGCAATAGAGACTGCCATAAGTCAAACATAATTCTAGCCAAATGAGTAATTCTACTTTTAACAGGGTGACTTGCAACCTCTTTCTCACTGTAATTTAGTTAACTAACTCTTCTGCTTTTGTTTTATGCACTCATTGGAATTATTTCCATGAGCAAAGTTACACCCATGCATAAGTTTTCTTTGGCTCATGACCTTTGTTTGTTTTCTTCACTGTCTTGAATAGGGGGAATATATTTATCCATTGAAAATATTGTGTTTACTCAAATACAGGAATTGACCCTGAATGAAAGACAATCCCCAAATAATTAGATTCTACACTCAGAAAAATTATACATTATAATTTTCCATGTATAGAGTGTATGGAATCTAGTTATTGGAGGATCATCCTAAATTTGCCCCCCGCCCATTACTGCAGGGGACAGAGGTGGTGGGGGGCAGTAATGGGGCAGGTGGTTGGGTGATACAGTGGGGGAGGCAGAAGGGGGGGCATGTGGTAGGGAAGGTGGGGGGCAGTAATGAGACAGGAAGTGGGGGGCAGGCAGTGAGCCCCCTGCTGCCTGCCCCCCTCCACTTACTCTCCACTGGTTCTGCCCCCCCATAGCCTCAGGTTGACCTGATTCTCCCTTCTCCTGTTCCCCCCTCCTCCTCTCTTCACATTGCTTCTGCCACCTGCAACCTCACCCCGCTTCTGCCATCTCACCCCTCTTTTCCCATCTCCCCCCCATAAAGTTTCTCCCCACTCTTCCTGCTCCTAAACCACACCTCTCTTACATTTGCTCCACATTGGCAGGCTCCATTCCTGCTGCAGTCTGGGTCACGAAGCTTGGCTCCAGCCTGGCCCTGTAGCAGTGGCACAGAGCCAGCACTGCTGTTCTGGCCCAGCCCCATAACACCAGTGGCAGGTAGCTGGTGGTGCTGCTATGGTGCCAGACTGTAAGTGAAGTGCTGGTTTCAAGCTGCTGCTTACGGGCTGTGCTGCAGCTATGATCCATGCCCCAGGCTGCAACAGAGACAGAGCCTCTCGCATGGGACTAAGGTAAGGAGGAGTGTGGCAGAGGGGGAGAGAGTGGGAAAAGTGGTGTGCAGGGGGTGGAGATTGGGGGCTGTTGGGGAGGAGTGGCAGGGCACGCAGAGGCAGTGGGAGTGGTGAGGGCAGGGTAGTGGGCAGGTGGCAGCTGTGGCTCCAGCTCCTGCTCCAACCCCAGGTTTGGGCCAGAACTGCAGCATCTGCCTATGCACTCCCCCTACCCTCAATCGTAAGATGGGGGGCTTTTTCTCTCATGTTAAATGGGGGGGAAAAACCTCACCTTCTAACTGAGTAAATAAGGTAAAAGCTGTGTGAGCCATATCAATACATAAAGGGATATCTAATTTTTTTTTTCCCCATTTTAGACATTATCCTGAAAGTCTGGCTACTGCCACCAAGCAGTCAGATAAGGATGCTTGCCTGGATTCCTTATGGACTGAAAACACTCACAGAAACCAGAACTTTCAGAAGGTTTCTTATATTTTTGTCTCCAAATTTTCCAGAGCTCAGAATCCCAGGGAAATATAAAATATATTTTAAAAATAAAACAGTGAATTGGGAAGAGTGGGGGAGAGCTGTGAGCAAAAAAGAAATATAAGGTTCAAGTTTTGGCTGAGGGTTTGAATTGTTTCTTGTTTTATCAAATTCATTCTGTGCATCTGCATGGGGAGGAAGTCTGCACTTTTTCTAGTCTAAACTAGTCACTTCACTGTGTAAAAAAAAAAACCCCACAAGATTTTTTTGGTTGTTTGCCAAAAAGAAGGCATTACAGGATACCTTATAAATGATTTAAGGTTTACTCCTTTTAAACCCCTTCAAAATGCAACATTTCTAAATAAAACCTCCATGGGCTCTTGAATGAATGATAGCCTTTGTCAAACACGGCACACCACTAGGTCACAGATCTCTATGAATCAAGCAGGTACAGTGACCCTGAAAGCCTAGCACTTCCAATTTAACAGAGAATAGACTGGTCAGGGAAGGAGATTTATAATTACCACATGATTTTATATGACAATTTAAGTTACCTAGGTAGGATATCTATGTACAAGAAAGGAGAGATGCATAGCCAGAACCACAAAATTCCTTAAA